>NC_053389.1:649343713-649713713 GCF_905171765.1 Bufo bufo
CTCTTCAGAGCAGGGAGTGCCTGGTTTAATGCTCCGGTTCTCCCATTGACTTCCATTGTGATCGAGTGCTCTGTAGAGCACCCGAGCATCGGGAAGTGTTCTACTCGAGCACCAGAGCACACAAGCACTTTGGTGTTCGACCAACACTAATGGCCTGTTGTATGCGATACTGCCTGTGAGCTGTGTATCTATCCCTATCTTGTATGATACTGTCTGGTGTAGTATGTATCTATATCATCTGCGATACAATATAATGTTCCTGTATCAAATATTCTCATGTATGATCCTGCCTTCTGAAGCGTGTGTCTAATCCTATTTTGTATGATACTGATTTCTGCCATGTATCTAATCCTATATTGTATGATACTGCCTGCTAAAGTGTGTATCCAAAGCCTCATGCATACGACCGATAAATAAGTATACTGTCAGTGTACAATCCACATTTTTTGCAGAGCCATTGACTTTTTTGGGTTCGAGGTCTGCATTTTGAGGACAAGAATAGGAGATCATCCATGTGCTTTTCACATCCGTATGTCAGTTCCGCAAAAGATAGAACATGTCCTATTTTAGTTCTCAAAATGCAGACCTCAAACCCAAAAAGTCAATGGCTCTGCAAAACAATGTTGATTTCACATGGACAGTATCCTTATCCTTGACTTGCAGACCGCAAACAGATACGGTTGTGTGCATGACGCCTAATCCTATATTTTTCAGTCCTGCCTGCTGCAGTGTTTATCTTGGCCCCCATAGAAGTGACATCCACAGTGTCCCGATGTAGCATCCACAGTGCCCCCCCCAGATGGCTTCCACAGTGTCTTTAATACCATCCACATTGCCCCAGAGTGGCATCCACAGTGCCCTTAATGCCATTTACAGTGCCCCCAAATGGCACTTACCATGCCCTTAATGCCACCCACAGTGCCCTCATGTGCCATTCACAGTACTCCCTTGTGGAATCCACAGTGCCCCTAATGCCATTCACAGTTCCCCCATGTGGCATCCACAGGGTCCCATGTACCATCCACAGTGCCCCACAGCATAGGAATCAGCCTCTGTGGCTGATTTCTATGCTGTCACTCATGCACAGCCCTTTTAAGCACACTGTGCATGAGTCAGTACAGGTTTCACACAAAAGCCTGTAGACTGACATTGGCAATGACATTCACGAAGGAGCTCCCAGTACATGCGCACTAACATTTAGCCTAGAGCACTTGCGTGGGGAGAGAAGATGGCCGGACCAGAAATCTTCCTCTTGCAGGAGACGGTGACGTCATTAGTGATGAACCGTCTCCTGCTGAAGACAGGAAGAAAAGAATGGCGAATTTTACTGGAAGCCCTGAAAACCCAACAGGAGTGGTCACGTGACAGGGAGGCGGCTCTTGGAATGGACTACACTGTGGAAGGTAAGTATGAGACCAACATTCTTTTTATACAGGTTACAAATATGCAGAGATAACTAGGTTTGCCTGGAAAACCCCTTTAAGTATGGATGTAAAATAACATGAAAGTCCTTTTGGTAGAACAAATAATAATACAAAATAGAGGCATTTATTTAATTAGTTACAGTGCAATCGGAAAGTCTTTAGACACTTAAAAAATTTTCATATTTTGTTTTGCTGCGGTCTTTTATAAAAATAAAAAAAAAGTTTTTTTTCCCTATCATGCTGCACTCAATACCCCATAATGACAAAGTGAAAATATCCTTCAGCTGGCGTTAGATCCGCTGGCCTCTACATAACTTCGACTTATCCACCGCCTGTCTAAATGTAAGACAGCTCCCTTGCTGGCGTAGATTAAGACCATTTTATACACCTAAAACAGGCATAGAAAATGATAAATGAGACTTGCCTCCCGGCCCAGCCCTTTCCCTGTCTACATCACGCCCCCTTTTATCGACCTGGCATGGAGCAGGTAATAGGTCACAGATTGCGGCGCAATAACATTTGTGCCACAATCTGCCATAGATGTACGCTAAAAAGTGGCATATATCTGTTTGTAAATGACCCACAGAATGTTCAAAATCTTTGATAATTTATTGAAAAGGAAAAACTAAAATTGTAATAGGTATTTAGGAGAGATTTATCAAACTGGTGTATATTAGAACTGGCTTAGTTTCCATAGCAACCAATTAGATTCAACCTTTTAATTTTTCACAGCTTTTTCCATATTTTGGAAAATAGAAGGTTGAATCTGATTGGTTGCTAAAGGCAACTTAGCCAGTTCTACTTTACACCAGTTTTATAAATCTCCCCCTTAGACCCTATACTCAGTATTTAGCTGAAACACCATTGGTAGGGATTACAACCTCCAGTCTTCTTGGGGATTTTCTGCCATTCTTTTCGGTAGATCCTCTCAAACTTTGTCAGGTTGCATGGGGACATACAGTATAGAGCCATTTACAGGTCTCTCCAGAGATATTTGATTGGGTTCCTTAAGCCACTCCTGTGTTGTCTTGGCTGTGTGCTTTGTTTGATTGCCTTGTTGGAAGGTGAACCTTCAATCCAGTCTGAGGTCCAGGTGCTCTGGATCGGTTTTTCATTCAGAATATCTCTGTATTTTGCTCCATTCAGCTTTCCCTCAACTCTGACAGTCTGCATGTCCCAGCCACTGACAAACCCCCCAACAGGCTGATGCTGCAACCACCATGCTTTACTGTAGGGATGGTATTGGGCATTGTCTTGTCTCCTACAAACATGATGCTTAGAACTGAGACCAAAAAGTTCAATCTTGGTTTCATCAGTCCAAAGAATCTCGTTTTTCACATTCTGAAAGTCCCTTAAGTGCTTTTTTGCAAATGTCCATGTGTCTTTTACTAAGAAAATTCTGCCACTCTGCCATAAAGCCCAGATTGGTGGAGTGCTTCAGTGATGGTTCACATTCTAGAAGATTCTCCTATCGGCACACAGGATCTTTGGAGCTCAGCCAGAGTGACCAATGAGTTCTTGATCACCTCTCTTACCAAGGCCCTTTTCCTCATGATTTTTTAGTTTGGTGGGGTGTTCCAAACATCTTCCATTTAAAAGTTATAGAAGCCACTGTGCTATTGTGAACTTTTAGTGCAGTAGAAATTGTTTTGTACCCTTCTCCAGATCTGTGTCTCCGCAAAATCCTGTCTATGATCTCTACAGGCAGTTATTTTCTCCTCATAGCTTGATTTTTGCTCTGATATACAGTACATTGTCAGCTGTGGGATAACATATATAAACAGGGGTGTGTCTTTCCAAATTATGTCCAATCATCTGAATTTAGAACAGGTGGACTACAATCATCTCAAAGATGATCTGAAGAGAAGAGAAATGGGAGGCCCCCAGATACAATTTTCAAGTGTCACAGGAAAGGGTCTGAATACCTATGCCGAGTTGAAATATTAGTCTTTCCTTTTTAATAAATTAGCAAAAATTTCCAAAATTCTGTTTTCATTTTCTCGTTTTGGGGCACTGACTGCACGAGGCTGCAACAAAATGTGAAAAAATGAAAAAAACATTCTGAATGCACTGTATGTCAGTCTAAAGACTTGTAAAAGTCATGTAAAAGAGTATTCTTGGCATCTCTATATCCATAAGATAGCTGTCTGTTTAGCACATACAGTAAAATATACTACCTTGAAATCAAATAAAATTTTATTCACAAAGTCACATCTGAGGGTTTGGAAATCGTAAGTTTATTCAAAATGATATATGTTTGTAAGACAGTTAGTCCATGCCACATATTTTATACACATTGGTTCACTGTAACACAATTTTTACTTTTAAATAACTAGAGGAAATAAATGAAACAATTTACATAACACTGGGGCAGATTTACTAATCCCGTCTAACCTTTACACAGTGTAATCTAAAGGGACAATGTATCAATATATGATTTTTTGGAGTGTCTGCTTTGTTTGAAGTCATTTTTGTGAAAAAATTTCAAAATGTCACACACCATTTGTTAAAACATGAATTACCATACATGGTGATTTATCTGTCTAAATCTTATGTATTGCAAAGTTTGGTCAGTTTGTACAAAACCAGGGGACTGGAGTCCTTTTTTTCCAACTTTTTGCATAAATTAACAATGATAAATCTGGCTAAAAAGGTAGCTCTATCCACAAAACATCTCCTCAACCCTTAGGCCTCTTTCACACGAGCGTTGCTGAAAAATGCGCGGGTGCGTTGCGGGAACACCCGCGATTTTTCCGCGCGAGTGCAATACATTGTAATGCGTTTTGCACTCGCGTGAGAAAAATCGTGCGTGTTTGGTACCCAAACCCGAACTTCTTCACAGAAGTTCGGGCTTGGGATCGGTGTTCTGTGGATTGTATTATTTTCCCTTATAACATGGTTATAAGGGAAAATAATAGCATTCTGAATACAGAATGCATAGTAAAACAGCACTGGAGGGGTTAAAAAAAATAAAAAATAATTTAACTCACCTTAAACCACTTGATAGCGCAGCCGGCATCTGCTTCTGTATTCTTTTCTTTAGGACCTGGCTAAAGGACCTTCGATGACGTCACTCCGGTCATCCCATGGTACGTCACATGATCTTTTACCATGGTGAATCACCATGGTAAAAGATCATGTGACGTACCATGTGATGACCGGAGTGACATCATCCCAGGTCCTTAAACTATAGTTAATGCTCTCCACAGGTCCTATACAGTAAAAGAGTCAGACGGAGATGCCGGGCATCGCGTGCAAGTGGATTAAGGTGAGTTAAATGATTTATTTTTTTTTTTTAACCCCCTCCAGCCCTGTTTTACTTAGCATTCGGTATTCAGAATGCTATTATTTTCCCTTATAACCATGTTATAAGGGAAAATAATAAGGTTCGGGTCTCCATCCCGATCGTCTCCTAGCAACCGTGCGTGAAAATCGCACCGCATCCGCACTTGCTTGCGGATGCTTGCGATTTTCACGCAACCCCATTCATTTCTATGGGGCCTGCGTTACGTGAAAAACGCACAAAGAGGAGCATGCTGCGATTTTCACGCAACGCAAAAGTGATGCGTGAAAATCACCGCTCGTGTGCACAGCCCCATAGAAATGAATGGGTCAGTATTCAGTGCGGGTGCAATGCGTTCACCTCCCGCATCGCATCCGCGCGGAATACCCGCTCGTGTGAAAGGGGCCTTAGTAAATTCAAGCTGTCGGGTATGACACAAACCATACTTAAAATGATGCAAGCATTTCAATAATTTCTTGAAAATGTCCACTCCACGAGCACTCCACTCTTTTTTCAGCCTTATAGACTTTGTTACTTAAAAGAGGCAAAAACACTCCACTTTCCTTTTGATACATTGCCCCCTTAGGTTAGTGAGGCTTAAAAGATGTGACATTTATCACAGTGAATGATGCTGAATGATAAGCTTGATGCACCTTTAGAGTGTGTAGACTAAAGGCTCTTTTAAATGAGTACATTTTAAAATATCGTAAAATCGTGTGAAAGTAATCACTTATAGAGTTGTGTAAAAGCATTGATCGATCGAACAACAAGCAATAATTGTTTAGTTTCTCGTTCTTGTGATCGCTGATGGAGACACCTAAATCATTATTCGTCATCCAGAATTCCACAAGTGTAAACCTGTATCGTTTACAGCACAGACAATTCCACAGTGGGTGTGGAATTGTTACTCCACTCATGGCACTCATGTTAGTTACTTCAGCTTGAAATATGTGTGAAAACGCAAAAGGGTGTAGATTTGAAATTTGTTTTCTCCTTTAAGTGTTCTCCTATTGGTCAAATTATAGTGGAAGGAAGCACTTCAAACGTTGGTTTTAAATTTTAATGCTCCTGAACTCTGAGCGAATATTCACACACCAAACAGTGAACATTACACTTTTTGCCATGTTTTGCCAACAACCTCACTGAATACAAAAGCTGTCAACTGAAGACAAAATGGAGTTTGCATAAGAAGGAAAGGCAGCCTTAGGCAGTAAAGAAGGTGAAACAAAGAATGTTTACATACCCTTTTAACACACCCAATGACTTGTTCGTCACTGTATCAATTCAATTATCTGCTAATGAAAAGGGGCCTTAAGTTTATACCACCCATTAGTTTATACCACATTTTAGCTTATTTTTCACTTAATACATTTTGTGAAATTACATGAGCATTAGAATTTTGGTGCATGTTTAATAGTAAATGTGGTCCAATGTCTTAAACCACCGTTCACTCAGAAAAAAACATTTTTCACTGGAACATGAGGAGGTTTAGATGCAGTGTGGGTGAAATCCATTAGGCAGAGGGTTCACCCTGAGAGACTCCTAGAGCTTTTACCTAGGTAAATGTAACATCACAAACATCTATTATTATTTATTATTAAAGCGCCATTCATTCGATAGCGCTGTACATATGATAAGGGGTATACATACATAATACAGACGATTGCACTAAGCATAAACAAGACGAGTTACAGAATGGTACAGAAGGAGAGAGGCCCCTGCCTGTGAGCCTTACAATCTACATGGTATGGGAGAAGTACACAGTAGGTGAGGGTATCTAAAATGGAAGGATTCAGCAACACAGTCAATACATGCAAAAATGGATGCTATCACTCCAAGACTGTAGGTAATAGGTCTCAGAATATCTAAATGAAAAAACAAGATAAACAAAAAACTGCGGTGTGTAATGGAGTCTTCACTAACAGCAAAAAAGCATATATGATGTAGCATGGAGGCGTGTTCTCTTTGGTAGGGTGGAACCTTCGTGCTGTGGAGAAGATAAGGTGTTGTCTGAGAGCTGGAGTATATGGGAGTTTTCTTAGATGAATCAAAGAATGATGACCACATCTCTATCAACCTCCTATATTCACCCCCAAACACAACATTTCAGCTTAATACAATAAGGCCTTTCTCAAGCCTGACTTGAGAAAGGCCTCATTATGTTGGGCTGAAATGTTTTGTTTGGGCTTGAGAAAGGCCTTATTGTGTTGGACTAAAAAGTTGCTTTTGGGGGCATTTTAGGGAGTGGGCCACCACTCTCACCCACTCTGGAGTGCTGCTTCATTTTTTTGTTGGATATTTATTTATTTGAGGTCCACACCTTCAGAGTATTCCATACTCTCTTCCTGAGAGTGGAAATTGTATACCACCCCCCTGGCTCACCCACCCAGTTCCTGGATCACTTCGCTGCCTGGCTTCTACATTTACTATCCTCAGAATTACCAACTCTATTTTTATCCAACTTTAACATCCCCATAGAAAGCCCTATCTCTTCATTTGCCTCCCACCTTCTATGTCTAACCTCCTCTCTTGGCACACTTTTCTAACTTTCAGATGCTTAAAAACTGTATGGTCTTCTTCCAGCTCTGCTCAGTTTCTGACTTTACTAAACTCTCCTCTCCGGCTCTCTGACCACAACCTTCTCTCCTTTACTATTGCAAATTCTAATCCAACTCAGCACACTCCTACTTATCACACATTCAGAAATATACTTTCCATTGACCCTCATATACTTACACTCTACAGTCACCACTGTCCCCAATCTCTTTCCTCTCCTGTCCTGATCTGACTGCAAAACACTATAATAATACCCTCAGAAGCACCCTGGATTAAATAGTGCCCACTACACTCAGAACCTCCAGCGGGGCTCCAGGAGTGCTGAAAAAATGTCTTTAATTACAAAATTTATGTTGAAAATGTATAACTCTGTCTTCCACCTCACAAAACAGACCTATTTTATGACCATGACCTCCTTAATATCCAATAATCCAAAAAGATCTTTGATACTGTTCACTCCCTCTTCAGTCCAAAAATGTAGGCACCTGTTACTACCTGTGTGCTAAAGTTCTGGCCACCTACTACAAATAGAAAATTAAAAAATCCAACATGAAATCAGCTGTGTCCTTGATCTCTTTCTCTACCACACATCCCCATTGTTCACTTTCCACAAGTCTCAAGGATCTTCTATTCTATTCTCCCTATTAAATTCACTACTGACCGTATTCCCTCAAACCTCCTCAAGTTTCTCTCTCAAGCTGTCACTACCCACCTAACTAAAAAGTTCAACCTCTCTCTCTCTCTGGGATCCTTCCAGGCAGCCACTTTATCTTTACTATTTTGCCCATATATTGGGATCTGGACTGTGCTGCAAGTAAACCACCAGGATGCAACCTTCTGGAGTTGTCTCAATACAGAGGCTGCTCACCAAAAGAGGTCAAGCGATGCCAGTTCAGAGCACCGAGGGGTCAAGCAAAACTGTAGTTGGGCACAAGCCGAGGTCCGGACAGGCAGAGTTCATGCAATCCAAAATGAGTTCAAGGGTCAGGTTGGGCAGCGAAAGATCAGTACGAAGAACAGGCAGAGGTCAGGCAGCGAAGGGTGCAGTGATAGGTAGAGGCTGGTACACTGATGGGCAAAACAAGATAATGGTACACCTTAACAGGATACTAGACAACTAGAAACTACATCAGAGGAAGGTGCCTTAAAGGAGTATTCCGCTTGATTAAACTTTTCCCCTATCCGCAGGAACAGGGATAACTATCAAATCAGTGGTGTTTCTACTGCTGGGACCTGCAGAGATCAAGAGAATGGGGGCCCGTACCCCCTTCAGCTCCCTTGAAAAGAATGGATCGGCCGGTCTCACATGTGTGCAGCCGCTCCACTCATTTCTATGGGAGTTCAGGAGATAGCACGTGTACTCTGATAGTTATCCCCTATCCTGTGGATAGGAAATTACTTTAACCTTAAATACCCTAAGGGTCCATTCACACATCCGCAAATGGGTCTGCATCCATTCCGCAATATCGGGAACGGGTGTGGACCAATGCATCCGCATTTCCGGAGCGTGGCCCCGAACTTCCGGGGCGCTGCTCAGCAAAAAAATAGAACATGTCCTATTTTTTTCCGCAATTGCGGACAAGAATAAGCAGTTCTATGGGGGGTGCCGGCCGGGTGTATTGCGAATCCGCAACACACTATGAACGTGTAAATGGACCCTAAGGTGGCTAGCCATTGGCTGAGGAAGACTGCGGTGGATGGACATTGACAGCCAGAGAAGGTCCGTGCACACCTGGAACAAAAGCACATCAGTGGGGACAGACACCTGGGAGAACAACATGCTATAGATTTATATACCTACGCCAATAATACTAATATTTTCAAGTTTAGTCTTTCTGTAACATATGTAATTATTTTGACAATAATTAAAGTAAAATATAAGTTTATACAGTAGCACAAAATCAAAAGGAGATAAATTTTCGAGCAAGCAAGATTTAGCTTTCATCAGTCTGGTCTACCTCATCCCACCTGCAAATATGGGTAACATTTGGCATAATCTAAAATCAGCCAGATCAGAGAGACTGCAATATTAGTTCACAGTCTGGAGCAGACTTGAAATGCTTTTGTTATTTGAAGCATAACCTTATTCAGATGACACAGCTTTGCATTCACAATCAAACTGTTCAAAGTATGGGCAGCCAGGTAAAAGATTTGCAAGCCGGAGATGTCAGCTACACTGAGTATAACAGAAGGAAATCAATTAGCTCTCAATAAGTGACGGGTCAGATACAGGAAAGGTGTAAATTAAAGCATGCACTAGGGAGAGTTAAGTTTAACTTGCTGGTGACTATGTGAGAATCATAAATAAAGCTGCACACCCACAATAAATTCCAGTGATGAGTAAGGAAATGGATGTGAATCACAACATGATATGCTATGAATGCATTCGATAAATGTGAATTAGAATGACTTCAAAGCTGACTAGGTGTGAAATAAGTGGGCAATGAGTTAATGTGATAGGTGGAAAGTCATTGCCCACCTCTCACTACACAAAACTTTATCAAAGTTAAATAAAAAAAATATCTCAACTGACTCATACAAATGCACACCTCTGTCTTGTGTTCTCACCCACAACTTTAACTGCTCACTCCATTCTAGAAAATGCCAGTGCTTCTGCTATACAGCAAATGCCTCCATTATATATATATTTTTTTTTTTTAAGAGCCCCTACCCTCTTCTACACTAGTCTTCAGTACCAAGAAAGAATTGCTTTCATGTATACATAAAGGGACATTTATATAGTCTTGATTTCCCTGTGCTGTTGGATGATGGTTCAAATTTATGCAGAAACGCATGCCTGTCATATATTTGGCGCATATTTCAGCCGTGTGTCACACTTAAATCTACGGCAGCCTCCTAGCTTCTGTAGATTTAAGTCTTTCTTCATGCCAGAATACTGACATGAAGAAAGATAAATGTGGCAGGCCTGTGGCGCCGCTTGCTACCTGAGCCACGACACGCCTCCTTTTCTCGCCACTTCTGAAAACTGAAAAAGTAACACATTTTGAAGCAAAAATGGCGTACAGCAAAATGTGCAACCTATTTACGCCACAAAAGTGTAAATGGGTTGGTAATTGTCCTTCATAGTTCTCAAAGGGTTTTTACAGTTTTATGTAAATAAAGATTAAGGGGAATCTGTTTAAATCAAGGCTTTTGTGTTAAACATATTTCTTAAGAATTTTGATATTTTTTAAATTTTCCAAGTCACTAACTAAGGCTATTTTCACATCTGCATTGTGCTGTCCAGTTTTGAGATCTGGCACAGGGTCTCAAAACCGCAGCGCAACGCTTTAGTTTTCTCCCTATTCGTTGTCAATAGGGACAAAACTGAACAAACCAGAACGGAGTCACCTGAATGCATTTCGCTCCGGTTTTCTGCAAGCAGCATTTTTTGTGCGGCATTGGAAATTGAAGAAGCCGGATCCAGCACCAAAAACTATGTAAGTCAATATTGCCGGATCCTTTTTTTTTTTTCAGACATGGAAAAATCGGATCCGCTTTTAGTGCTGGATCCAGTTTCTTCATTTTTAATATAATAAAACCGGATCTGTCCTGAATAGATGCAGCCGGTTGTATTATTCAAATGGATGCATTTTGCTGTGGTTTTGAGATCCCATGCAGATGTGAAAGTACCCTAAATCATAAAAAGTCCTAAAATCCTACAGCTTTCACTCTGGCAACTAAGCTTAATATTAACATGACAATTCCTGTTCTGCATAGATCCCTTTTCAGTAGTCATTTTATCATCATCAGGGGGAACATTACAATTAGTGTTGATCGAGCACAATAGTGCTCGGGACAAACACATCGGGATGCTCGGGTGCACTACCGAGCATCTGCAGTATAATGGAAGTCAATGGGAGAACCCGAGCATTAAACCAGGCACCCCCTGCTCTGAAGAGGAGAGGGTGCCTGGTTCATAGAAAAAGGTCAGAAATTGATGGAAACACCACAGAAATTGTTCAGAAACAGCATGGGGAGGATGTCTGGATGCATCTTGGACTCCTAGGTCGCTGCTGGGAACAATGTTGTCCGAGTAGTACACCACTTTTACAGAAATAATATAATATGCACAAAACCGAAGATAAAATCGATTTTAGAGGAAACATTGTTAGGAAACATTCTTTCCTGTATATTTTTCTTGTATATAAAGTGCAAGTACTGCTAAAAATTACAAGGAAGATGCACTCCAATACAACCTGTATAACAGAGGACCTCATTCACATTTTGTGAAAGGGCTGCTAAAAATTACAAGGAACCAGCACTACAATACACCCTTTGTTACACATAAAAGGAGGGCATCATAAACAGCCTTGAAAAATTATGATTGATGGCCTGCTGGAGCCCCTTTAAAAACATTTGGATCAAGGGCCTGTTGATCTGACCATCTAAAACATTATGTGCGAGGGCCTGCTGCCGTATTGGTGACTCTAGATAACCTGGGGCCGATCGCACGTTCCTGTGACGGTGAGGATAGATTCGGATGTCTACAGGTGAGCTGATCCTCTAACACATTATATGCGAGGGCCTTCAGGTGAGCTGACCATATAAAAGATTGTAGGTGAAGGCCTGCTGGCGAGCTGACCCTGTAAAACATTATATGCCAGGGCCTGCTGGTGAGCTGACCCTCTAAAACATTATATGCGAGGGCCTGCTGGTGAGCTGACCCTGTAAAACATTATATGCGAGGGCCTGCTGGTGAGCTGACCCTATAAAAAATTATATGCGAGGGCCTGCTGGTGAGCTGACCCTGTAAAAGATTTTAGGTGCGGGACTGCTGGTGAGCTGACCCTGTAAAAGATTTTAGGCGCGGGCCTGCTGGTGAGCTGACCTTCTAAAAGGTTGTAGGTGAGGGCCTGCAGGTGATCTGACCTTCTGAAACATTATATGCAAGGGCCTTAGGGTGAGCTGACCCTGTAAAAGATTGTAGTTGAAGGGCTGATGGTGAGCTGACCTTGTGAAACATTATATGCGAGGGCCTGCTGGTGAGCTGACCCTCTAAAAAATTATATGCAAGGGCATGCTGGTGAGCTGAGCCTGTAAAACATTATATGCAAGGGCCTACTGGTGAGCTGACCTTTAAAAAATTATATGCGAGGGTTTGCAGCTGAGCTGACCCTGTAAAACATTATATGCGAAGGGCATATATGTGAGGGCATTATATGCGATGAATAAGCATGTGTTGATATGATGGCAGAGGAAAAGGAGGTTGTGAAAAGGAAGATTTAACCATATACCCTTGTTTGTGGTGGAAGGGGTGCATGGGAATACAGTGTATTCAGTAGATTATAAACAACACATTTAAAGTGCCTTTATGTTCATCAGCTTTCCTCTGGTGGAGTCAAGAAGTCATGGTCAATCCAGGCCTTGTTCATTTTTATAAGTCAACCTGTCACCATTTTCAGTTGACAGGTGGATACGCTTATTTGTTATAATGCCACCAGCAGCACTAAATATTCGCTCAGACAAAACGCTGGCGGCAAGGCTGGCCAGCACCTCCAAGGCTTAGAGCGCCAGTTCGTGCCACGTGTCCAGCGTGGACACCAAGTAGTTGTAAGGCACTGAGGAATCATTGAGGACGCTGACACGGTCTACGATGTACTCCACCATCTTCCAAAATTTTTCCCTCCTTGTGACACTAGGCCGCGCATCAGGGTGAGGGTGCTGGCGGGGTGTTATCAAACTGTCCCAGGCTTTGGAGAGTGTTTCCCTGCCTCTGTTGGAACTGCTGTGTGCACCCCTTGTCTCCCCTCCTCGGTTGGCCAAGTAACTACGGACTCTGCCGACAGCGTTATCAGATGGAAATTTTTGGAGCAATTTTTCAACAAGGATCTTCTGGTATTGCACCGTGTTGCTCGTCAACTCCAGTCTCCACCAGAGGAATGAGAGATGAGAAGTTTTCTTTGTAGCGGGGGCCGAGAAGGGTGAACAATCAGTAATCCGTGTTGTCTAAAATGTGTATAACGCACGGAGAGCGGGAAAGGCAGCCTAACAGAAAATTAGCCATGTGTGCCAGAGTACCAACAGGCAAGACTTCACTGTCGTCATCAGGAGGATGACTCTTAATCTCCTCATCCTCTTCTGCCCACCCACGCTGAACAGATGGAATTAAATTTCCATGGGTACTACCAGTCTTCCTAATGTCTTCCCCCATTTCCACCTCTTCCACATGCAAAGCGTTGTCCTTAATTGTGAGCAGCGAGCGTTTGAGTAAACACAAAAGTGGGATGGTTACGTTGATAATAGCGTTTTCGCCACTTACCATCTGTGTTGATTCCTTAAAGTTTCTTTAAACCTCACAGAGGTCAGACATCCATGCCCACTCCTCGCTTGTGAATAGCAGAAGCTGACTGGAAAGGCGATGACCATGTTGCAGCTGGTATTCCACTATTGCCCTCTGCTGCTAACAAAGCCTGGCCAACATGTGGAACGTGGAGTTCCAGCGCCTGCTCACATCGCACAAACGCCGGTGAGCTGGCAATTTCAAGCGCTGCTGCAGTGTTCCTTTCCTATGCTCAGCTCTCCCTGACTACGAATGAGCCGAACATGCGTCATCGGGTGCGTTCTGGCGTAGCAGCCAAGAAACGTGCGGGGAGGAGACTCGAGCATGGCGCTCAAGCACATGCAGTACTCGGCCGAGTACCGCCATGTGCTGAGCATCGAGATGCTCGATCATCAATAATTACAATAACAGACCTAAAACATAAAACTAAAAAATCTCTGTGTAAATACCACAGGATCCACAATTAATGAAAGTTGAGGCTTAGCCACTTCCCATACCCACCTTCCACATACAGGTCACAGAATGCAAACAAGTGCTGATTTTTTTTTTATACTCCTTGAAATAAGTCAATGCCGTCCACAGACCAAAAAAAATGTTGTGCACCACTAACATAAATCATTTGCAATACGGTCACCTTTAAATATGTTTTTTTGTAATATTGACCCTTATACTTTCTACCAGTCCTTTGGAATACTTAATCCGTTTTTTGACATATGTTTTCTATACCAAGTTTGATTTCATAGCATTTTTCAATTTCCTTGTAGGATCATGGTTGCTTTCCTCTTTGTTCTTATGGAGTTCTTACTCTGAATCATATCTTAAAAGTCTAATGGTTTTCTCTTTCTTTTTCAGCTTCATTTTGGACATGGCAAATTAGGACTTTCGTTAATGATCTGTTCCTCAATCTGTTCCAGGCCATGTGTTTGCTATTAAAATTGAACTTTTCCATAACTTGGCTTGGATAATGTAGACTATTTGATTTTAAATTCCATCTGGTGATGTCTGACTGCAAATATGTTGTTTTGGTTGATTTAACAATGCATCAGTACTGAAAAGGTTAATTATATACATAAAAGTTAGTTAGTCGCTGTCTTTCCTTTCTGCTTTCAAGATCATGTTGTGCAATTATAAATCCTTCATTCTCCTTTCTAAGGCTGGGTGCACATATATCAGTTGTGTCTGGCTTTTTGCGAAGTCATGCACAACTCATGAATGTGTATATGCACAGATCTAGCGTTTATAGACTGACAGTAACAAAGATATAGCATGCAGAATTTTTCTGTCTGGCGCTATTTGACTTCGGATGTATATGAACAATCCTATAGAAAACTATGGGATCAGTTGTTGTTTCAGTCTTCCTGCAACAGTGGCTGCTGTGCGCCGCTGTTCCCCTGCTTACCGCCACAGTCTCGGGTGCTGTGTTCAGCAGTGATCTGCTGCCAGTGTTTCCTTTCAGCCCTGGCCACAGCATGCTTGAGGCTTGTTTCCTGTAGCATTTTCTTAAGGGCTGGCACACGTCACTTCCTGTGCTTTATGGGTTGGATCATGTGACGTCGCTGACCAATCCTAGCCCTCCTGCACATATATAAGTGGCTCAACCCCCTTCCCAGATGCCTCAGTTTCAAGGTCCTTGTGTCCTGTTAAAGTTCCTGATATCTGCTTGTGTTCCTGTGTTCCTGACTCGTACTTGTATTCCTGGACTCTGATCCCTTCCTGGTGGCCTTGACTCTCCTGTTGCCAATCCAGATTGCCTGACCTCTACCTGTGCCACCTGCCCTGACCTGTTGCCTGTTTGACTTCACCTCTGCCTCATTTTTTGGTCCTGCACTGTTGCTCCTGGTTACGACTCAGCCTGCTGACAACTACTGTACCTCTGGTACCTTGCTCAGGTACCTCCTGGTCTGCCTGGACCAGCTGCCTCGTGTGCCAATCCTCCTCAAGAGGTAGCGACCTGTTGTTCCCCTCAGGAAAGTCTATCCCCACCATCAGGGGTACTGTGAAGAGGAGGTAGGATACGGGGCACAGTGGATTTACACCCACTGGTTCGTGACACTTCCTCCAAGGTTTTCTGCACTAAGCCAGAGGGAAACTGAGCTGGATCGTCAGGTGGAACCTTACTTTGGCACCTAAGTCTGACAAAACTGATTTTGTCTTTATCTAAACCAATTTTTAAAGAATATACACATGTAGCTGTGATGCAAAATGTTAGTGTATGACATCAACATTGGAAAAATATACCCACAATTATATATAACTATAGCTTACCCTTGATGTCTATTAGGCCTAATGCACACGACCGCTGTTTTGGTCCGCATCCGAGCCGCAGTTTTTGTGGCTTGGATGCGGACCCATTCACTTCAATGGGGCCTCAAAAGATGTGGACAGCACTCCATGTGCTGTCCGCATCCATTGCTCCGTTCCGTGGTCCGCCCAAAAAATATAACCTGTCCTATTCTTGTCCGTTTTGCAGACAAGAATAGGCAGTTATATCAATGGCTGTCCGTGCCGTTCTGCAAACTGCGGAACGCACACGGACGCCATCCGTATTTTGCGGATCTGCAATTTGCCGACTGCAAAACACACAACGGTCATGTGCATGAGGCCTTAAAGTCATGTTACACTTTCCTTAATGCCTTCCTGATTTCCACAATACATGTATGGTGGAAGTCGGGTCTTTAAAGATGCCGTCCACTCCAAAGTGCAGCAGACACCATAGCCACCAGTTTTATGTGATTTTAAACAGCAGATATACCCGGGGCTAATGTCAATTAATGGTGATAATGCCGATCACAGACCATTCACACCACAGAGACTAGGGTCTATTGTGACCATGGTATCTGAGAGGATTTTCCCTGGGAGTACTGTACTCCCAGTGCCAAAATATATTCCCAAACACAGAGATCTTGGAAGCCATTCGTTACTGAATGTCCCATAGGCTGCAATGATAATTCTAACAATCACATTAAGTCCCCTAAGGAGGCTAAGTATAAGTGTAAAGAATAATAAAAAAAAAAGTTTAAATTTATTTTATTTTTTTAAATCAGCTCTTCCACATACTAAAAATAAACAAAAAATTCAAAATAACTTGCACTATCCTATAATAAAATGCCCATACTATTATACTATAAATGTCTTTATCCCATACAGTGGACATGGTAAAAATTAAAATGGCTGACTTGCCATTTTTTCATTCCTTATCTCCCCCAAAAAAATGTAATTAAAAAAATGATCAAAAGGGCAAACATATTCCAAAATGGTATAAATGAAAAATTATGTTTGCCCTTCAAAAAATGAGCCCC
Organism: Bufo bufo; assembly: GCF_905171765.1. Lineage (NCBI taxonomy): Eukaryota > Metazoa > Chordata > Amphibia > Anura > Bufonidae > Bufo > Bufo bufo. The sequence goes on from NC_053389.1 coordinate 649,360,559, forward strand.
CACACAGCTCAGTAGATGTAAGCTAGGGGGTCAGAATATAGAATGCAAAGAAAAAAATAGGGGGTCATTTATTAAACTAAAATACACCTATATTAGGCATATTTTAGGTGCAGATGGCAGTAAAATGGTTTGTTGCACTGCCACCTGCGACTTCTCCACGCTAATGCCAGGTCTAAAAAAGTGGACATGGCGTGGGCTGGGAAGGGGACGGGTCGAAAGGCTCATCTCATTCATCATCTTCTGCGCCTGTTTTAGGTGTAGAAAATTGTCTAAATGTAAGCCAGCAAGGAAAGTTGGCTTACATTTAGACTGGTGGTGGATGCGCTGAAGTTATGCACTTCGGTGGATCCACCACCACATATAGGGGTTATTAAGACCGACGTCTAAATCGACCCTCATAATTTTTTACTTTTTTTTTGTATTAAAACACAAGAAAAACTATATAAATTGGTATTGCTGTAATCATATTGACCTAGAAAGTTAAAGAAATAGGTCAGTTTAACTGAATAGGGAATGCCTTCAAGATAAAGTCCTTAAAACTAATGAAAAATTGATTTTTTTTCCGATTTCCAAGTACATCAGATGCAATATAAAATGGTGCCATTAGAAAGTACAACTTGTCCGGCAAAAAAAACAAGCCCTCATATGGCTACATGAATGGAAAAATTTAAAAGTTATGGCTCCTGGAAGGCAAGGAGTGACAAACAAAAATGCAAAACATGGAGAATCATGTCAGGAAGGGGTTAAACACTAAAGAGGAGATTTACTTAGACTGATGATTCAAACCCCAGCAAGCTACCATGCTTCTGCAGCTTGCTTTGCCACATCTTTTCATAACCTCTATTCATTAGTATGGTAGTTAGAGAAATAGAATATCACAGGTGCCCATTTTGAGATGGGAATACCATTTAACTCTTTCGAGACCAAGGCCATTCTACGATATCACATCTATGTACAGTACGCAGAGCTTAATATGAAAATGTTGGAATATGACAAAATAAACCTTTTTTTGCTTTTCCATACAAGAAAGTACTAAGACTAGGTTTACATCTGCAGTGGAGGTTCCAGCAGGAGTCTTTGTCGTAGGATCTGGCATAAAAAGGCCTAAATCTGTTTTTTTTGTTTGGCAAAAAATGCGGGTATTCATGCGATACATCGGATTAACTTCAATGTAAGGCACCTGTGGCATCTGGCATAAGCTGCATTCAATGGTTTTGGTATTCTATTCCTATGCTGAAATAGAATACCGCAATTGTGGCACAGATGTGCACTTCGCCTTAGGAGGACTTCAAACAAAATGGGGAGATGGCGTTATTGTTCTCTTCCGGAAGATACAAAAGGCAAAAAAAAAAAGTATGTGATCTGAAATTCAGGCAAATTATTGATGAGCCCCAGCTAAAGTATGCAACATATTGTTGTGTGTCCATTTGCCAGCTGAGACTTGGAATGTAATGCCTTTGATCTCCTGCTAAATGGATTTTCTGGTTTTTAATATGATTTAAAACAATAATAATGCTATGTAAAAAAAAAAAAACTTGTGTACATGCATTCGGAGAATATTTACGGTATCAGTACAAATACTTTTCTGGCATATTTGCTTTGAAAGAGAGCCATTCAGAGCTGTTTTTATCAAGCCCTTATTATTTTTCTGACAGCTGTGATTTGTTTGCCTTTATTGGAAATAAGGCAGAGAGATTTAGTGGTTCAGCTGCACCATATCCCTCATTCCGCATGCTCCATCTAGGTAAATATGGCACACGTTACACTGTAATTACCCTCAATTATTACTGGTAAATGCAGTTTATTCACTCTAGGGCTGATTCAACAACATATATACACTGCGTGCAGAATTATTAGGCAAATGAGTATTTTGACCACATCATCCTCTTTATGCATGTTGTCTTACTCCAAGCTGTATAGGCTCGAAAACCTACTACCAATTAAGCATATTAGGTGATGTGCATCTCTGTAATGAGAAGGGGTGTGGTCTAATGACAGCAACACCCTATATTAGGTGTGCATAATTATTAGGCAACTTCCTTTCCTTTGGCAAAATGGGTCAAAAGAAGGACTTGACAGGCTCAGAAAAGTCAAAAATAGTGAGATATCTTGCAGAGGGATGCAGCACTCTTAAAATTGCAAAGCTTCTGAAGCGTGATCATCGAACAATCAAGCGTTTCATTCAAAATAGTCAACAGGGTTGCAAGAAGCGTGTGGAAAAACCAAGGCGCAAAATAACTGCCCATGAACTGAGAAAAGTCAAGCGTGCAGCTGCCAAGATGCCACTTGCCACCAGTTTGGCCATATTTCAGAGCTGCAACATCACTGGAGTGCCCAAAAGCACAAGGTGTGCAATACTCAGAGACATGGCCAAGGTAAGAAAGGCTGAAAGACAACCACCACTGAACAAGACACACAAGCTGAAACGTCAAGACTAGGCCAAGAAATATCTCAAGACTGATTTTTCTAAGGTTTTATGGACTGATGAAATGAGAGTGAGTCTTGATGGGCCAGATGGATGGGCCCGTGGCTGGATTGGTAAAGGGCAGAGAGCTCCAGTCCGACTCAGACGCCAGCAAGGTGGAGGTGGAGTACTGGTTTGGGCTGGTATCATCAAAGATGAGCTTGTGGGGCCTTTTCGGGTTGAGGATGGAGTCAAGCTCAACTCCCAGTCCTACTGCCAGTTTCTGGAAGACACCTTCTTCAAGCAGTGGTACAGGAAGAAGTCTGCATCCTTCAAGAAAAACATGATTTTCATGCAGGACAATGCTCCATCACACGCGTCCAAGTACTCCACAGCGTGGCTGGCAAGAAAGGGTATAAAAGAAGAAAATCTAATGACATGGCCTCCTTGTTCACCTGATCTGAACCCCATTGAGAACCTGTGGTCCATCATCAAATGTGAGATTTACAAGGAGGGAAAACAGTACACCTCTCTGAACAGTGTCTGGGAGGCTGTGGTTGCTGCTGCACGCAATGTTGATGGTGAACAGATCAAAACACTGACAGAATCCATGGATGGCAGGCTTTTGAGTGTCCTTGCAAAGAAAGGTGGCTATATTGGTCACTGATTTGTTTTTGTTTTGTTTTTGAATGTCAGAAATGTATATTTGTGAATGTTGAGATGTTATATTGGTTTCACTGGTAAAAATAAATAATTGAAATGGGTATATATTTGTTTTTTGTTAAGTTGCCTAATAATTATGCACAGTAATAGTCACCTGCACACACAGATATCCCCCTAAAATAGCTAAAACTAAAAACAAACTAAAAACTACTTCCAAAAATATTCAGCTTTGATATTAATGAGCTTTTTGGGTTCATTGAGGACATGGTTGTTGTTCAATAATAAAATTAATCCTCAAAAATACAACTTGCCTAATAATTCTGCACTCCCTGTAAAGAATCAATATGGTCTAATATCAATTCATACCAATGATCAGACAGGGTAGGCTTTAGGCTTCCTTTACTTTCTTCTGCTGCTTCTATTTTATGTGTGTCTAAAATTTTAATCGGCATCCCAATCATATTATTATATATGCATGTGTTATTGTTGACGCGTGAGCCTCCCTCCACTCACCCAGTGTGTGTTGGGGCTAGTGCTTATTAAACCTCTCTGTGGTAATGCTAATGTTCACTTTTCCCTCTTGCTCTCTTTCCAGCTGCTGACTAAGGTGCTGTTCATGTCTCCTATTTATACTAGGCTGTTGTTTCCACCCCTTTGCCTGAGCATCAGGAATTCTGGTGTTTGATAGTCCTAGTGAAGGTGTACTTTTTCTGCCTGTCTACCAGTGTATGAACTCTGCCTGTTTACTGACTCTGATCTTCTGCTGCCTGCTCCGATCTTGGATTTGTTTTACGGATATACAAAAACTGTGCCTGCACTGATCCCAGACTGTCTACTTGCAACGAGTATTGTCTAATCCTTTACTACTTTAGTGCTTTGCACCTGAGTCTCTGACCTCTGTGGGTCAAGATCCCTGTATAGGGATAAAGAGTGAATATGAAGAAACCTCCCGGACAACTCCTTTAGGTTTAGCCCAAAGCCAAAACTGTTCGATGGCACAATGGGTCACACCCACTGCCAGTTACATTAAAGTAGTGTATCATGATATTATTATTATTATTATTATTATTCTTTTTAGTGACTGCAGGCTTTGTTATTTGATCCCAAAAAATAGTACTTTGGCAGAACCTGAAGTGTTAATTACAATGTAGATTTCCTCATATTCAGCTACAGTTGTGTTCAAAATTATTCAACCCCCAATGCTGCAAAGGGTTTTAGGGAATTTAGTGTACATTTGTAATTGTGTTCAGAATGAAATCTTACAAGGACTTTTTAAAGAACCAAATGCAACTAAAATGACATCAATTGTTTTTGTAATACAGTATTAAATGTTTTTTTTTGTGATTTCTTCATTGACACAATTATTCAACCCCTTAAAGACTACCACTCTTAAGAACAGAGGTTCATTCAAGTGTTTTCGATCAGGTATTGAAAACACCTGTGGATGTCAAGGAGCAGCAATCAAGCATAATAAGCACCAATTAGGCAGATTTAAAAGGACTGTGATACTCAGCTCCTTCTAGACATTTACTGGTGTGTTTACAAACATGGTGAAGTCAAGAGAATGGTCCAGGAAGACAAGAGAAGAGGTGATTTCTCTTCATAGGAAGGGCAATGGCTATAAGAAGATTGCAAAGATGTTTAACATACCAAGAGACACCATAGGAAGCATCATTCGCAAATTCAAGGCAAAGGGCACAGTTGAAACGCTACCTGGTCGTGGCAGAAAGAAGATGCTGACTTCGACTGCTGTGCGCTACCTGAAGCGCAAAGTGGAGAAAAGTCCCTGTGTGACTGCTGAGGAACTGAAAAAAGATTTGTCAGATGTGGGTACTGAAGTTTCAGCTCCGACAATAAGGCGCACACTGCGTAATGAAGGCCTCCATGGAACTCCCAGGCCCACCCCCTTGCTGACTCCAAAGAATAAGAAGAGTCGACTGCAGTATGCCAAAAGTCATGTGGACAAACCACAAAAGTGTACTGTGGACTGATGAAACAAAATTAGAACTGTTTGGGCCCATGGATCAATGCTATGTTTGGAGGAGGAAGAAGAAGGCCTATGAAGAAAAGAACACCTTGCCTACTGTGAAGCATGGCGGGGGGTCAATCATGCTTTGGGGCTGTTTTGCTTCTACAGGTACAGGGAAGCTTCAGCGTGTGCAAGGTACCATGAATTCTCTTCAGTACCAGGAGATAATGGATGAAAATGTGATGCAGTCCGTCACAAACCTGAGGCTTGGGAGACGTTGGACCTTTCAACAGGACAATGATCCCAAGCATACCTCCAAGTCCACTAGAGCATGGTTGCAGATTAAAGGCTGGAGCATTTTGAAGTGGCCATCGCAGTCACCAGACTTAAATCCGATTGAGAACCTCTGGTGGGACTTAAAGAAAGCAGTTGCAGCGCGCAAGCCTAAGAATGTGACTGAACTGGAGGCTTTTGCCCATGAAGAATGGGCGAAGATACCCGTAGATCGCTGCAAGACACTTGTGTCAAGCTATGCTTCACGTTTAAAATCTGTTATAACTGGAAAAGGATATTGTACTAAGTACTAAGATTGAATGTCACTTGGGGGTTGAATAAAACAGATAATGATGTGAGCACAGAAAAGACATTTGTGGTTATTTCATTATAATGTTATGTTATATTTGTCTGACTTACAAGTGCCTTTTTGATTTAATTGTAAACAAGATGACTGAAATGATCAAAATCAATGTCAAACTGGCCAAAACACTCAATTTCAGTGGGGGTTGAATAATTTTGAACACAACTGTACTTACATTGAAAACTCTGGGAATAGCGGAACAACAGTTATCAGTCCAGTATGAGTACAGTATTTATTTTATAGGTGGCAGAGGATAGAAGCATATCCTGTATGTATTTATACAAGGCTAACTGGCAATAGTCTGGCTTTAAATTTCTTAGCATACACGTAAGTCGATTTAACAATCCATGTTAAAATATGATCACGTACGGTATAAAGAGTAGATTAATTTGTTTTTTTAAACTATGCCTTATGGCAAACATTAAAGAGGCTGTTGCATGAAAAATATTCTGCAATTTTAAAATCAGCTCCTGGATCTGAATATTTTTGTAATTACATGTAAAAAAAATTTCAGCATAGCCACTGAGTTATTCAAAAAAATGTATCTGCATAGCACCACCTACTGTTTGCTACTTTCCTTAGTTCTCTGTCCACCTCGCTTAGGTGGAAGCACATGCCCAGTTCTATCTTTCAACTACCTCCTGAGGTGTGATAGGAAGAAAGCTGCAGCAGAAAGGACGCATCCCCTGAGCTGCTGGCTTGATATAATGCTATTAATGGGCTCTTCCATAATGGAAGCGCTCATCAGTATTCACCCTATAAGACGCACTGACATTTTCCCCCCACCTTTGGGGGGGGGGGGGTAGTGGAGTGAAGTGCATCTTATAGGGTGAAAAATACTGTTTTTTATATTTTCACTCTTCTTTAAAAGCCTACCATAATTGTACTTTTACATTGACTAACAATCTGGCCAGTTATCGGAGATGAACATTTGTAGGAACGCCCATTCCAGATCGTCCTGGGTAAAAGATGTTGGCACATTTATCGGGTGATCATGTGATCATCTGGGTAAAAGATGTTGGCACCTCCCTCTTTCAGCTCTTATCTCCCTGACGATCAGGCAATTATTGGAACTGTCACAGGGAGCCGGCGGCGCGCTCTTCATTTGCAGCGCCGCCAGCATCCCGCGCATACAGAGGAGTGAGGACGCGCTCGGCATCCTCGTCTCCCTGGGGATCCCCTAGACAACGAGCAGCAGGGGATCTGAGCACCGATGTTAATGAATCGGCGCTCAGCTGTGTTGTGTTATGAGCAATCAGAGTCTTGTGACGCTGGCCATGTCACGTGACTCACCTGTAGGGGTTATTTAAACAGGCAGCCTGCTGGCCACAGGTTGCCTGTTATTGGTCTTGCTACCCTCACCAGCATTTTGTATTGCGCCTTTCTTTGTGTGTTTGGACCTCGGCTCTGTTTTTGACCTCGACCTTGTGACCTCCCTGGAATTGACGTGACTTCTTGGCTTCTGACTCTGGATTGTGTTTTGACATCATTATTGCATTGCTCCCTGTGTATCTGCGTGACCTCCTGGCTTGACCTTGGCTTTTCTGACTCTGTTACTGTACTTCTTTATCTTTTTAGGCCCCTGCACGTGTCTAAGTAAGGGACTGCCGCCAAGTTGTACGCCGTCAGTTAGGACGGGCCGTGCAAGTAGGCAGGGACAGAGGTGGGGTGGAGTTTAGGGCTGCACTTATCCCTAGTTGTTTGCGAGTCGGCCTTATGCTCCTGTAATTTGCCCACTGGCTCCTGGTATCGCCCATATGGCTCAGGTAGGAGAGTGTAGGGTCCCGGGCTACTTGAGAAACCTTGTCGTGGTGTCCGGGCTTAGACATGTTCTACACCGTAGGACATGTTGACTAATCTCTCAATTTTAAAATCAGTTTGAGAATTAGTGAGACTGCAGAGTGCACCTATGTTTGTTATTGTTTTGTTATATTGTTATATTAATTATCACATCCACACTTGTTACCTTGTGTAGGATGTCTATTGTGGTACTTGTGGTTCGCCGCGGGCATCCTCCATTGTATGCATTTTGCTGGGGATTGCCATTAGCAACGGGCCACAAGTGCAGGATTTGCTCCCCTATATATATGCACAACTGCATGTGGGTTTGAGCAGCTCCTGCTAATGCCAACCTGTCTTCTTAGTTTGTATATATAGATTCCTGGAGGTGTATAAACTCCTATTTAAATGTGCCTGTTTTCCATCTACAGGTCACATTTAGGTGCACCTGTGAAGCCTGGGCTATATCAGCAAGTCTTGAGTGGGACTCAAAGACTCCTCCCTCCTCCCATTGCAAGCATGGCCACATGCTGGAGGTAACTGGTGAGTTGTTTGCGAGTCGGCCTTATGCTCCTGTAATTTGCCCACTGGCTCCTGGTATCGCCCATATGGCTCAGGTAGGAGAGTGTAGGGTCCCGGGCTACTTGAGAAACCTTGTCGTGGTGTCCGGGCTTAGACATGTTCTACACCGTAGGACATGTTGACTAATCTCTCAATTTTAAAATCAGTTTGAGAATTAGTGAGACTGCAGAGTGCACCTATGTTTGTTATTGTTTTGTTATATTGTTATATTAATTATCACATCCACACTTGTTACCTTGTGTAGGATGTCTATTGTGGTACTTGTGGTTCGCCGCGGGCATCCTCCATTGTATGCATTTTGCTGGGGATTGCCATTAGCAACGGGCCACAAGTGCAGGATTTGCTCCCCTATATATATGCACAACTGCATGTGGGTTTGAGCAGCTCCTGCTAATGCCAACCTGTCTTCTTAGTTTGTATATATAGATTCCTGGAGGTGTATAAACTCCTATTTAAATGTGCCTGTTTTCCATCTACAGGTCACATTTAGGTGCACCTGTGAAGCCTGGGCTATATCAGCAAGTCTTGAGTGGGACTCACAGACTCCTCCCTCCTCCCATTGCAAGCATGGCCACATGCTGGAGGTAACTGGTGAGTTGTTTGCGAGTCGGCCTTATGCTCCTGTAATTTGCCCACTGGCTCCTGGTATCGCCCATATGGCTCAGGTAGGAGAGTGTAGGGTCCCGGGCTACTTGAGAAACCTTGTCGTGGTGTCCGGGCTTAGACATGTTCTACACCGTAGGACATGTTGACTAATCTCTCAATTTTAAAATCAGTTTGAGAATTAGTGAGACTGCAGAGTGCACCTATGTTTGTTATTGTTTTGTTATACTGCACTTATCCCTACCCTCTGTAGGGACAGGAACATTTTGTTTGTTCCCAATAAATGCCTGCTACACTAGTGCTGGAAAGTTAGTGAACCATTCAGAATTTTCTATATTTCTGCACAAATTTGACCTACGGTAAACTACATAAGATTTTCACACAGTCCTAAAAGTAGATAAAGATAACCAAATCATACAGATAAGTAAAAAATATTGATCTTGGACTTTTATTCATAGAGAAAAGTGATCCAATATCATGTCTGTGAGAGGCAAATGTATGGAACCTTTAGGGTTAGCAGGTAAGTTGAAGCTGAAACTAGAGTGTTTTCAATCAATGGGATGACAACCATGTGTGAGTGGGCGACCTGTTTTATTTAAAGAACAGGGATCTATCAAAGTCTGATCTTCAAATGTTTGTGGAAGTGTATCATGGAAAGAACAAAGGAGATTTCTGAGGACCAGATAAGAAGAGTTGTCATGCACATCATGCTGGAAAAGGTTACAAAACCATAACTAAAGAGTTTGACTCAAATTCAAGATCATTATTAGAAATGGTCTACTATCAAGGAGCACACCAATAGCAAGGAGTATAATAGCCTACAAGGTCATAAAGGAATCTAAGGTAACCTCTAAGCATCTAGAGGTGTTTCTCACATTAGCTAATGTTAATGTTCATAAGTTTGCTAGAGATATCCTGGACAAGCCAGAGGGCTATTGGAACAATATTTTGTGGATGGATGAGACCAAAATAGCATTTTTTTGTTTAACCCCTTCCCAACCAATGCCATACTAGTACAGCGCTGGCTGGGTCTTTAAAGATGGTGCCGACTTCTGAGTCGAGCAGACTCTATAGAGACGGGGTGCCTGCTGTTTCATACATACAGTAATGTTGGTCGCAGACATTTTCACTTCAGACTGACCATGGCACCTGAGCGCAAGAAATACCGGAAGTGAGTGCTTCCAGTAATGCCTTGGCTCCCCCGTGCGTCAATCGGAGGAGCCGGAGCTTGTGTGCCTCAGCCCCTGTGTTAGTGAATGACAGGAGGCTGCTGCACAGTTTCCTATGGAGCCCTTGACTGTAATAGGGCTCGGTAGGAAACTAGTAAAATAATCATAGACTCCAATGCTAATAGATCTTTATTAGGGCTCGTCACACGACCATTGCCCCTCCGTTGCCGTATTGCGGCACTATAAATTGGACAATATAAAAGGACCTTAAAACATCAGATTATATTGTCAAACGACACAGCCATTTTAATGTAATGGAACATGGCATGGTAACAAATATCCTGAACAAATTCCCATATTACATAATTTATAAGTAAAACTCCTTCTGCATCCGTGACCTACATATGCTTTTTTTTTTCCTTCAGACTTAATTCAGTTAAATGAATATTTCATAACCTTACCTGGGTTTGTAGCTACAGTATTTCTTGCAGAAGAATGGTCTGCTAATAAACGAAAGTTAATGTAATGTGCCCATTGCTACAGTAAACCATGTGGAAGACCACTGTGTGCAGATGTATATGTGCCTTATATTCAGGCATCAAAACTGTATGGGAAAGTTTCTAACAGTTTGTGTTCCCCAAATGATAGTACACTTTATGGCAACATAAGTGCAGCAGAACATCATGAAATGCAAGTGCAAATGCAACTCACAGAGTAAGATATTTTATAGCATAGATTGGAGTAAGAAATATCACGTCACCATTGCAATCCAGCTAAAATTTGAAAAGTTTGAGATGCGCTCTTTTTTGCAGCTCTCTTTGCCCTTTGTTTTTAAATATACAAGACACAAGATAAACTGCCCAAACATCCCCCTTTACCAACTAAAATGCTTTGACTCAAAGACAGGGTCACACATGCAAGAGGATGGGAACTTGGTACTGCACAAGTATTTGAGGTGTTTCATCTAGTATTGAGCTTCCCAAAAGTCTCACAGTCCAGCTCTCCCAGTAAAAGATCTTCCATAACCAAAGGTTGTTCTCCAACTGGAGTCCAGGTATCCCTCTGAAACTAATTTTTTCACTCAAAAAGGATCCCTCTTACAGGGAGCTACTCCAAGCAAGGTCAGTTTGCTAGGATTAAAGAAACCCAGAACTTCTTTTATTTGTGTCAAATAATAGACATCTTTCCAATCAAAGCAGTCTGAGATAATATAATAGCCAGACTATCCACAGTATTCAGTGATGGCTAACTTTGAGCAGTCCAGCTGTGGCAAAACTACGACTCCCAGCATGCTCCATTCATTTCTATGGAGTTCTCAGAACAGCCAAGCAAGGGTACATCTTGGGAGTTGTAGTTTTACCACAGCTGGAGTGTCGGAGGCTAGCCATCACAGGTATAGGTCATCATTATCACATCAACAGGGGTCCAAGTCCCGGCACCCCTGCTGATCAGCTGTTTCAGGGAGCCGCTGGTGCTCAGTTGAGCAATGAAGTCTCCCAGCAGCTTTCCAAGGACAGCGCTGTACATTGTATAGTGGCAGTGCATGGTATTGCAGCTCAGCCCCACTGACTTTAATGGAGCTGAGTTGCCACATGACCGATGTACAGTGAGGTCACTGGCCTAGGAAGAGGCTGCAGCACTCAAGGCCCCTTCTAACAGCTGATCGGCGGGGGTACCAGGTGTCACACTCCTGCAGTTCCGATACTGATGATCTGAAGTCATAAATATATTTTCCTGGATAACCCTTTTAACCACATAACTGCTTTTCCCAAGTCCAGCTCAGGCAGTGGGAAAAATACTTAACTGTTCTGTCCGAGCTGGGCTTAGGCAGTGGTTTGAGGGGGTATGGCTGCTTTAGATGCTGCTTTCTCCTGAATGGTAGCAGCTAGAAACATTGCATTCCAGGCTTTCATACAAGACCAAAATGACAGCTAAAATCCAAGCAACAGAGGAGAAATTACTGTTAGAAATCGAGTCGGGAATAATGGCGGGTAAAATCTGCTTTTACTTTCACATTAATATCTTCCCCTATACTGAACATATTGCTGTCATTCTGGTATTGTATGAAAGCACCCAAATACACTCATATCTTTCAAACAAAGCCCACAGCTTTCAAACAAAGCCCATATCTCTAGCTGGTCCCAAACCAGAGATATGAGCAGTTAAAGCAAGACCACCCCATCAGTCTGGAAGAGAATGAGGGAGCAGTTAATATATATTATAGAAATGTGGCATTATCATCATCATTGTGGTGGCCCAGATAATAAAATTATATTATTTTTACCACACAGTGAACGCCATAAAAAAATTCCACAAAACAATGTAAAAATAGAATTTTTTAAAAATGTTTCCCGCCAAAAATAAAATAATGAAAGTTATTCAAGACACTATATATATATCCTAAAATGGTTTCTAAAAAACCTACAACTAATCCCACAAAAAAAATGAAAAAGTTATGACTGCTAGAACACAGAGGGAGAATATTATTGTCCTTAAGGCTAAAATTAATGATATCACTAAGGGGTTAAAATGCAATAGTGTTCCCTGAGTTGTGCGCCAACAAGATTTACTGCAGACACACAATAAAAATCTACAATAAAAAAGTGACATTTTTGGGAGGGTTTTCCCAATTTTAACATGACTGTTAAGAGGTTAGGCTAGCCACCTATCTTTCTTAATGGTTGTCTGCAACTGAACAGGAGGTTTTCACACTAAATAAGAAGCTACTGCTGCAGCCTTGTACTGTTACTTGCTGGGTGATTGCTTTTGGTTCTTAAAAGGGTTCTCCAGGAATTAAGAAAATGGAAATACTTAAATGCCACTTTATGGTAAATATATTTTCAAATACCTTTCATTAGTTAGAATGAATAGTTTTGTCTAGGGAGCAATCATTAGAGGGAATAAAATGGCTGCCGTCCTATGAGTACATTCAGAACCTGTCCTAATCATACAGGAAGAGAAGTTACTTCGCAACACTGAGATAAAGAGCTGCCTCATCCTCCTCTCTGCTCTACTTGTCAGGAATTATGATCCTGCATACAGGTGAATCTCTGAGAAATGGAGTTCATGAGGAGACATGAGAGGAGGATGGGGTGGGGCTAATGAGAAGCAGCAGTCTCCATTACCACATAGTTACATAGTTGATACGGTTCAAAAAAGAATTAAAGGGGTATTCTCATCTTGCTACTTCATCCTCAATTGCTGCCAGCTAGCTGTTCACTTCCTGGTTTTCTGCAGCTAAGGCTGGGCGGGCTTAGGCAGCTAGAGTGAAGGCCAGCCACGCCTCCTTATGACATCACACTGAGAACTTAGTCCTTGCGTGCTAGTTCATGTGAAGACTATGACTCATCAGTCTGGCAGCCTGCAGTGTGTGTGATGCCCCTCCCCCTGCTGGGGAATCAGAGAGCCATGTGAAGTGAGCTCAGTGTACAGTAACACGTGGCTGTCATGCAGTTTTACACACAAAATCTCTGATCTTTTACAAACATTCTGTGCATCAAAAACTATAATTCCATATTTTACATTAGCTCAAAAGCTTGACCAACCCCCACCCACCAGCACTGATGCATATTTGTTTCCATTACAGCTGTACTCTAGTTGTATATAAACCTCACACTATGTATCTTTATAGATGCATATACAGCTCAGCTACATGTGTTTTCTCCAGTCCCCTAACATCACTTTGGCTGAATGGCTTCCTATACAGCCCTGCTACATCTTTATTGTACTCCCCCACTAGCACTGTGTCTGAAAAGCTTCATACGCAGCTCTGCTACATCAGTTTCTCTCTTCCACCAGCATTGATGCTGACCCGCAACATATACTGCTTTGCTACATCAGTTTCTCTCTTCCAGCAGCATTGATGCTGACCCGCAACATATACAGCTCTGCCACATCAGTTTCCCTCTTCCACCAGCATTGATGCCTCCATAAGCCCCCAAATAGCCCCCCAAGTGCCTCCATAAGTCCCCAAATAGCCCCCCAAGTGCCTCCATAAGCCCCACTCAAATAGCCACCAAGTGCCTCCATAAGTCCACATTCAAATAGCCCCCAAGTGCCTCCATAAGCCCCCATTCAAATAGCCCCCCAAGTGCCTCCATAAGACCCACTCAAATAGCCCCCCAAGTCCCTCCATAAGCCCCCATTCAAATAGCCCCCCAAGTGCCTCCATATACCCCCATTCAAATAGCCCCCAAGCGCCTCCATGAGCCCCACTCAAATAGCCCCCAAGTGCCTCCATAAGCCATAGTCAAATAGCCCCCCAAGTGCCTCCATAAGCCCCACTCAAATAGCCCCCAAGTGCCTCCATAAGCCCCCATTCAAATAGCACAGTCTGTCCTGTCTGTCCTCTCTGTACTTCATGTCTACTCATGAACTAAATTCCCCAGAGATTAAGCTAAAGTTCTTATCAGCTGTATTAATGATTATAATCCCTGACAAGTGGGAGAGGAGGTTAAGGAAGCTCTTTACCTCAGTGTTGTGAAGTAACTTGTCCTGCTATGGGATTAGGACAGGTGGTTTTGTGTGTACTAATAGGACAGCATTTTATTTCTCCTAAGGCCCCTTTCACACGAGCGTGAGAGATTAGGTCCGGATGCATTCAGGGTGCGTTCAGTGAAACTCGCACTATTTTGCAAGCAAGCTCAGTCAGTTTTGTTTGCGATTGCGTTCAGTTGTTCAGTTTTTTCCACGCGGGTGCAATGCGTTTTGATGCGTTTTTCACACGCGTGATAAAAAAAAGGTTTACAAACAACATCTCTTAGCAACCATCAGTGAAAAATGCATTGCATCTGCTTGCGGATGCAATGCACTTTTCACGCAGCCCCATTCACTTCTATGGGGCCAGGGCTGTGTGAAAAACTAAGAATATAAAACATGCTGCGATTTTCACACAACGCAGAAGTGATGCGTGAAAAACAACGCTCATGTACACAGACCCATTGAAATGAATGGGTCCGGATTCAGTGCGGGTGCTATGTGTTCACGTCATGCATTGCACCAGCGCGGAGAACTCGCTAATGTGTGAAAAAGGCCTAATGATTGCTCCCCAGACAAAACGAGCCATTATAACTAATGAAAGGTATTTGGGAATATACACTCACCTAAAGAATTATTAGGAACACCATACTAATACGGTGTTGGACCCCCTTTTGCCTTCAGAACTGCCTTAATTCTACTTGGCATTGATTCCACAAGGTGCTGATAGCATTCTTTAGAAATGTTGGCCCATATTGATAGGATAGCATCTTGCAGTTGATGGAGATTTAAGGGATGCACATCCAGGGCACGAAGCTCCCGTTCCACCACATCCCAAAGATGCTCTATTGGGTTGAGATCTGGTAACTGTGGGGGCTATTTTAGTACAGTGAACTCATTGTCATGTTCAAGAAACCAATTTGTAAACATCCCCCACACCATTACACCACCACCACCAGCCTGCACAGTGGTAACAAGGCATGATGGATACATATTCTCATTCTGTTTACGCCAAATTCGGACTCTACCATTTGAATGTCTCAACAGAAATCGAGACTCATCAGACCAGGCAACATTTTTCCAGTCTTCAACAGTCCAATTTTGGTGAGCTCGTGCAAATTGTAGCCTCTTTTTTCTATTTGTAGTGGAGATGAGTGGTACCCGGTGGGGTCTTCTGCTGTTGTAGCCCATCCGCCTCAAGGTTGTGCGTGTTGTGGCTTCACAAATGCTTTGCTGCATACCTCGGTTGTAACGAGTGGTTATTTCAGTCAACGTTGCTCTTCTATCAGCTTGAATCAGTCGGCCCATTCTCCTCTGTCCTCTAGCATCCACAAGGCATTTTTGCCCACAGGACTGCCGCATACTGGATGTTTTTCCCTTTTCACACCATTCTTTGTAAACCCTAGAAATGGTTGTGCGTGAAAATCCCAGTAACTGAGCAGATTGTGAAATACTCAGACCGGCCCGTCTGGCACCAACAACCATGCCACGCTCAAAATTGCTTAAATTGCCTTTCTTTCCCATTCTGACATTCCGTTTGGAGTTCAGGAGATTGTCTTGACCAGGACAACACCCCTAAATGCATTGAAGCAACTGCCATGTGATTGGTTGACTAGATAATTGCATTAATGAGAAATAGAACAGGTGTTCCTAATAATTCTTTAGGTGAGTGTATTTATAATAAAGTAATATTTAAGTATATTCATTATCTTAATTCCCGGAGAACCCCTTTATTCGTTTCTTTAGTCTCTCACTTTCTTTTTGCAGGATATCTACAGACAATTGGCTTTCTCTGTACGTGTCTCTACATTTGCCCTCCAGAAGGTTTACTTGATTTGCTATATTGATATTCTCAGTCTGCTCTGTCCTAGTTTCCTCTACCATAGCCTTGAATTGGAACTAGTCCCCCATCCTTACTCAATATTTTTATCTCCCTCTCCTCTTTGGTCAGCATATGAATGTTTTAGTTTCCAAGCCACGTAATTTCTGTCTTTGCTTAAATTGTTGGTACTTCACATAAAGCATTTTAAAGTGGTTATTATGCTTATGTATGCTTAGTATGTCAATTGCAGGGCACCTATATAAGTTGAATGAATCAATAAAGAAATTAAATCTTTTCATTCTTTCAATTCCTGAATTGCTGTAGTCAGACAATCTTATGATGCAGTTCCAGCTTCTGTAAGAACTATTTCTCAGTTCATACGTAAAGGAACAAACAAAACATAAAAACATAAACAATCTGTCATGTCTAGTGCAGGGCCCAAGAGGATGGTGCATGACAATGGGGTTCAAAGAACACCAAATTGTAAGAGTGTCATGCACCCCCTAAATTTTGCCCGGAGTTTTTCCTCTCTCACATTTCTGTTTTATTAATGGGGTTTTGCCATCACAGACAATGGGGGCATATCACTAGGATATGCCCCCATTGTCTGATAGGTGCGGGTCAAAGAGAATGGAGCGGGGAAAGTAGCACTGGCTCGGCTATTTCCGTCGGCCCCATAGAAATGAATAGGAGCGGGAATACCCCTTTAACTACTTACATTCTCCTTGTAATAACAATTCTAGAACATCTTTTCATATAAGGCTCCATTCATACGTCCGCAAAATGGGTCCGCATCCTTTCCGCAATTTTGCGGAATGGGTGCGGACCCATTCATTCTCTATGGGGACGGAATGGATGCGGACAGCACACAGTGTGCTGTCTGCAGCCGCAATTGCGGAGCGCGGCCCCGATTTTGGGTCCGCAGCTCCGAAAAAAGATAGAGCATGTCCTATTCTTGTCCGCAGCTTGCGGACAAGAATAGGCATTTTTATGGGGGCGCCGGGCTGGTGTGTTGCGGACCCGCAATTTGCTGGTCCGCAACACACCACGGACTTGTGAATGTAGCCTAACTATGAATCTTTGTTGTGCTATTCCTGTTACTGAAGTTAATTAATTGCCAACAGTCAGCAATAAAGGTTCATCTGGGTGTTACCAGTTGGGGATGCATCTATGCAGAGCCTAACACTATTCAATCAGTTTATGCTGGTCTAAGAGTGTACAGGGATACTAATTCACTGTATAGCAACAAAGTTCAAGGGAGTCTGTTAGCAGTTTTAACAATGTGAAACTGCTCACAGCGCTAGGTAGAGGCTGGTAAGAGCAGGAAAAACATACTATTTGTGGACCTTTAATTATCAGGAGTAGTGTGAATATGAACATTTATCCTGCCAGGCTTGGCTCCTACAAGTTCATTGGAGGTAGTATTTCACTGTGAATTGCTCCCTGCTCTCTGCATTGAGCTGCTTCATAGTCCCACCCCTATGCTCTACGTGACACCTGTAGCATTCAACTTGCAGACCTATAAGGTGGTCCCTCAGAGCAGCGGGTAATCGCTATGAAGCAGCTCAGTTCAGCGATCACTTCACACATAAGTGCTGAGCAAAATCTGGCAGAAGTTAAGTTTATATTCGCACAACTCTTGATGATAGTTCAACAAAAGACATGTTCACCCTGCTTTACCTGTCCTTACCTAGAGCTCTCAGCAGTTTTGCATGGTCAAAACTTCTGGAAGGTGCTGATTAAATAATAGCATTTTGGTTATTTGAACTGCCACTAGAAGGAGGTAAAAAGCTTACTGCACACTGTTTTAGTCTTTAGTCCAAGTACGTAAAAAAAACTCCTATGCACCTAGGACAGTTGGGGGCAGACAGAATTGCATTGTTTGAATTCTTAGCTATACAACCCTGACTCTAATAAGAATATACTATGGCATCAAAGAATTTAGAATTTTGGACATATTTAGATTAAACATGGAAATGTTCAGTGACGATCCAACAGTTTCCAAAACTCATGTACATGATACACAGAAAAAGTAAATATTTCTTGTTATATATTTTTCAAAGGCTGCAACATTGCAGAGGGGATTATTGTGGCCCTTAAATACAGTAGTCAATTCATATGGTCATCACTCACCTAAATTGTACCAGACATCCATTTCACCACTGAGTGTTCTCACGTCTACAAAAGTTTGTCCAAGGAAGTCATCTGATTCTTTCTTGAAGTGCTGTTTCACTCTTGACTTTATGTCATCATCTTCATCCCAAACTCTCACTTTTATCCGGTCTGTGGAATTGTGGCATTCACTGTGAAGAAAATATGGGGAAACAAAATATATTTGAATAATATCTTTGTTGATTGTAGTTGTTTTCATTTGACATATTTCAGCTCTGAGGCTTAAGAACTATGAATTCTGCTGGTAACAGGCAGTGGGTGTGGACCCACTGTATACGGTTTGACTTTGGGTTAGTCATAAGGGCATTATTCTTGTGATCTGTTTTCACCCTTAAACCCCTATATCTAGCCTTCACTGCAAGGGATCCACCAGTCCACCACCTCTTGCAATAGTCCCTCCCAGTGTAGTTGGCAACTGACCCATGTGGGTCAGAAACACTGGTGCAAAGTCCCAAGCAGTCAGCAAAATACTTGTAGTCGATAAACAGGCCGAAGTCAGGGCAGGAAACAAAGGGTCAGTACAGTAGACAGACTAAGATCAGTGTAAGCAGCAGAGTAACAGAGTCAGTAAACAGGCAGAAGTTCTGTATAAATGAAGACAGTCATATTAGTACACCTTCACTGGTTAAAGTAGTAAACAAGGAACCTAAACTCAGGCAAGGAGTGAGAGGGCAGATCAATATTTGTAGCAGACACTGAACTGCACACACAGCAGGAAGTGAGTTGTGATAGCAAAAATGGAGTAGGAGTAGTTCTTCTTCATATTTCGTACACTTTTGACCTGAAATTTATCCTCAGCACTGACAGGAATAGGAGCAGAAACAGAGGGTCTACAGTAACAGATCCGCACTAGAGGTCTGATGAGGGACACATGGAAGGAATTGGGACTGTGGTGGGAATGTGGTGACAGGGCAGTAACATAGTAACATAGTAACATACTACATAAGGCCGAAAAAAGACATTTGTCCATCCAGTTCGGCCTGTCATCCTGCAAGTTGATCCAGAGGAAGGTAAAAAAACCCTGTGAGGTAGAAGCCAATTTTCCTCACTTTAGGGGAATAAAAAATTCCTTCCCGACTCCAATTAGGCAATCAGAATAATATTCCTGGATCAATGACCCCTCTCTAGTAGCTATAGCCTGTAATATTATTACGCTCCAGAAATACATCCAGGCCCCTCTTGAATTCCTTTATTGTACTCACCATCACCAGTAGATAGAGCTTGTAACAGAAAAGGCCCCAGGAACTGAGGAGCAAATTTGAAAAAAGGTACATTCAGGTGGATATTTCTTAAAGTAAACCAGACACTGTATCAAGGAGAAAACTGTGGAAGAACTATTTGTTTATGTCTGTAAATCTCATCAGGGATTTAGAAACCCGAGTTAGTCTCCTGCCAGATCTGTAAAAAAAATTGTTTGCCATGGTACTAGCGCTCAGCACATCAGTGGATAAATCTTTAGGTAAAGAAAGACGAGGGTGTTTTCTGTAAACAATAAACAAAGGTGATTTGTTGGCATTTGTCTTTGGAATGATTGTTGTGGCAGAACTCAGCCCAAAAGAGCAGGGACACCCAGTCATCTTTATTTGTGAAGACAAAAAAAGCGGACATAATTCTCCAGAATTTGGTTGGTACTCTCCACTTGTTCATTGGGTTGTGGGTGATAGGATGAGGAGAGTCCAAGTCAACATCATACAGAGTGCTCTCCAGAACCTAGAGGTGAACTGTAGTCATCTATCTGAAACAATATGTTATCGAAGGCCATGAAAATGAATGAGGTGCTTAACAAATAAATGGCCCAGTTGAACAGCGGAAGGAAGCCCCAGCAGAGGAACAATGTGTGCCATCTTAGAGAAATGGTGCACAACTACCCAAATCACTGTACATCCATTGGAAGAAGGAAGGTCTGTAATTAAATCCATCCTGATGTGCTGCCAGCATTTGTGATTGGTAAAATCACTGAGCAAACTAGAGATATATCAGATTTTTGTGATTGGTATAAATCATGGATGCCCAACTGCGGCCCTCCAGCTGTTGCAAATCTACAACTCCTAGCATGCCTGAATAACCTACAGCTATCAGTGCATGTTGAGAGTTGTAGTTTTGAAACAACTGGAGGGCCACACTTTGGGCATACCTGGTATAGATGTTTACCAGATGGTTAGCTCCTTCCAACAGATAACACCATTCCTCCAAGGCCAATTTAATAGCTAGAAGCAACTAGTCCCCAGTAGAGTATTTCTATTCTGCTGAGGAAAAAACCTCGGATAAAAAGTCAGAGATGTAAATTTTACCAGAAACCCCTTTTTGCTAAATGGTGGATCCAGCAACTACAGAGGATGTGTACACCTCGAGGAAGATCTGTTTGGCAGGATCTCGGAGGCAGAGAATGGAGGCGGAAGAGAAAGACCGAGTGAGGGACTTGAAGGCAGAATTGGCCTCAGGGGACCATACCCTGTGATTGGTTCCTTTTAAAGTTCGGGCAGAGATAGGTGCCAACATAGTAGAAAACTGTGGAATAACTTGTCTATAGTATTTGGCAAATCCCAGAAAAAGCTGAATAGCTCATAGAACAGTAGGTAGGGGCTGGACCAAGAACACTGCTAGCTTCACGAGATTCATAGAGATACCTCTTTTTAGAAGTAATGTAGGCCAGGAGGGTAAGGATGTCTTTTCAAATAATCACTTTTCAAATTTGGCATATAGGTCATTTTCACCCAGACTGGAGAACAATGCAGACGTGCTTGAGATGTTTTGCCAAAGGATGTCATCCAGATAGACTTTACACAAAAGCAAACAATGTCACCACCAAGGTCTTCTCTAGATGTTGCATAGTTATGCAATGCTGGTTCACGAAAGCCTGATGCTTTCTGCCGAACGAGAGTCTATGAGAGCTTACATGGTGAACTGCATATCTATGATGGATAAATTAATGGGAAGAGTCAACTTTGGAAAGAGAGAGTCTTTATTTAGGGTTGCCTCTCTTGTCTTCACAAGAGGGTTGCCTCTCTTGTCGAATCTCTTGTTTTCACAATACAGGCAAAAATAGTTCTTCTTCGGTCAACTGTACTCTATCCTCCTGCATAGGCTCTGGTGCAGACATTGAGGAAGAAGAAGGAGGAGGAAAAAGTAGCTTTTGAAATGTTTGTGCCATTTGAGGAGGTCTTTCACATGTCAACTCCTTAGCACGCTCACGGAATGAAAGGTCTATGTGGGTGGCTAGGGATAGCAACACCTCTAGGGAGGAAGGCATGTCCCGACCTGCCAGTTCATCCTTTATTCAACCAGACAAACAATCCCAAAAGGCTGACACTAATGCTTCCTTTTTCCTGTCCAGCTTTGAGGCGAGGGTTCTGACCTGGATAGCGTATTGACCAACAGTGAGGTATTTGCTCCTGGTATTCACACTGCTTAGGTTATTTCTTGAAGAACCTTAGGTAGACTATTATGAGGTGGGCCAGCAGAGTCCATGGCCTGAGCTTACTGTAATTGGGAGTGGGTGTGGACCCACTATACCAACTAACCAGTTTGACTTTGGGCTAGTCTTAAGGGCATTATCCTGGTGATCACGTGGTTTTAATCCTTTAAATCCTATACAGGGATCTGGCTTTCGCTATAGGGGACCCCCCAGGAAACTATATCTTGGAAAAGTCCTGGTGTAGTTGGCAGCTGACCCATGGGGATCAGAGACACCGGAGCAAAGCACTAAAGGGTCAGGCAAAACTCGTACTCAATAAACAGGTAGAGGTCAAGGCAGGCAGAAAAGGGTCAGTACAGTAAATAGGCTAAGGTTAGGGCAGGCAGCGCAGTAACAGAGTCTGTAAACAGATACAGGCAGACAGTCTGAATAGCAAACCTTCACTTGTAAAACTAGTAAACAAGAAACCTAAATTCAGGGAAGCTGTAAGAGGGCAGACAAGCATTTATAGCAGAAGAGGCTTAACAATTTGAAACAGCCAAGCAACCTCACACAGAGCAAGTAGAGGAGTGGAGTGGTGGTGCAAAAATGGGAGTAATAGTAGTTGAATGAATAATGTTCTTAATAGAAGTAGTGGGAAAGTGATGGACACAGGCTGCAGATGTAACAGCCAATGTTCAGCTGCCAAACATACCAATGCAGGATGAAAATAAATGAAAACAACTTATAATCTAGCTTCAGTGTAAGACAAATCACACTCGTGTTTTAGGTAGCTTAATCCTACTAAAATGGAAAATTAGATTTTATGTGGATAAATGTAAGGTCATGCCCGTTGGCTAAGAAAAAAGTTCTATAAATATGTACTAAATAGTAAAACACTGAATGAAAAGGTCACTGAAAAAGACTTGAGGATATTGGTCAACAATAAATTAAACTTTAGCATGCTACTGCTTCCAAGGAAAATAAAATCATAGGATGCAATAAAATTGCAAAGATGTTCATGACAAGGACATACTGTATTTTTCGCCCTATAAGACGCACCGGCCTATAAGACGCACTTAGGTTTTTGAGGAGGAAAATAAGAAAAAAAAAATTTAACCAAAAGGTGTGCTTTTGGTGGGTTTTGAACTAATGGTGGTCTGTGCATGACACTATTATGGGGGATCTGTGGATGGCACTGTTATGGGGATCTGTGGATGGCACTGTTTATGGGGGATCTGTGGATGGCACTGTTTATGGGGGATCTGTGGATGGTACTGTTATAGGGAGGGGCAACTGTGGATGGCACTGCTATGGGGGGGATCTGTGGATGACACTGCTATATATGTGTCATCCACAGATCCCCCTCATAACAGTGTCTCCCAATACACCGGCCCTCTGCTAAATATTTTTAACCAAAAGGTGTGCTTTTGGTGGGTTTTGAACTAATGGTGGTCTGTGCATGACACTATTATGGGGGATCTGTGGATGGCACTGTTATGGGGATCTGTGGATGGCACTGTTTATGGGGGATCTGTGGATGGCACTGTTTATGGGGGATCTGTGGATGGTACTGTTAGTTATAGGGAGGGGCATCTGTGGATGGCACTGCTATGGGGGGATCTGTGGATGACACTTCTATATATGTGTCATCCACAGATCCCCCTCATAACAGTGTCCCCCAATACACCTGGATATAACTACTAGCTCTTGTAAGAGATGTTCCTGTTCCTTATTCCTGTGGTGGTATCGGTGTCGAGTGGAGTGCTTGGAGCCCTCGGGAAGCACTAGGAGCATCCATCAACTGAGGTACCCGGTCGGGGAGGCAGGAGATCTGTTACAGTGGTGGCAGCAGTGGTATCGCGTCCTAGTGTGAGGAGAAGCAACTCGGAGACACCGTTTGTGAAGCATATTGAGGGCAATGCTAGTATCCGTACAGCGCCCCTGGCTACAGCAGGATGGAATCGGCTAGTCTTCGGACAGCGTTCCACTACGATGAGGAGGAGTACATGGACTGGAGGGATGCAGTCCGGAAAGGCATCTGGCACGAGGCCCTGGAAGATGTACAGCGTTGGCGGGGCGAGAGTCTCCCCAGTGAGGAGCAGCAGTTGCGGGTGCGAGTGGCCCTGCGAATGCCCCTTCTGGGAGAGCAGCCCCTGTATGAGTGGGTGACAGAACTCGAGAGCCTGGTATGGAAGGAGCTTTGGCTAGACAACGCCTACCAGGCACTCTGGTGGTATGTGATTCGGCACTCCCCTTGGATGGCTGAGCATGACAGACCCAAGGGTGAGGATTATGATGGCCCTGGCCTGTTGTTTGAGTCCTTCGCAGAACCAGAGTTAGGAGATGCTGGAGAGTCCCGGTTCTGGGATATCTATGACTACAGGGAGGTTATGCCTGATTGGGCTACAGCGAGAGAGGTGAGACAAGACCTGGCATCTCTAGTGACAATGAAGTGGGAGCTGGAGCAGAATTACCAATACTTCCTCAGCTCTATTCGGCCCCAATATACACTGTCAGAGAGCTGGGTGGCAGTCCCAGACCTACAACCCTACAGCTGGGAAGACCCGACTGAAGTACCCACTGCTTCAGTACCAGTACATAGACTGGTGCTGGGGGGAACCCCATATGGCAGGTGGAGATGGGACCGAGGTCTTTCCACCAGCCCTACAGGGATGCTGGGCAATCGGCCCAGATCCCCAACGGCAGCCGGATTTTCAGGGAGAAGGGACAGTCGGTCCTGCTCCCCAGCGGCAGTATGTTTTGCAGGGAGAGAAGAGCATCGTCTCCATTACCCAGCGGCAGTGTACCTTGAAGGGAGAGGAGACCGGTTTCTCTCCCCAACCACAGAGGGACAGCACCCCTAACTCCTATGGTGCAGATGGGACCGCAGTCTCTGCACCAGGCCTACCGGGATGCTGGACGCCCGGTACAGATCCCCCACCAACCCCGAAGGAATGCTAGGAGGAGGAGGTAAGCGATCCCTCCTCTCCACAGCTTATCTGCAACAAGGTCCTGGGGGTAGGATTCCCTGACCCCATCCCAGCGGAAGAGCTGGCATCTGGGCAGAGCGCAGTTGGCCTCTGCCCTCCCCTATCCTCTTGTCTAGAGGCTGACTCCCCACAGGCTACCCCAGCAGAAGAGCTGGCATCTGGGCAGAGCGCAGTTGGCCTCTGCCCTCCCCTATCCTCTTGTCCAGAGGCTGCAGTGGAACTAGGCACTAGGAGCATCCATCAACGGAGGTACCCGGTCGGGGTGCCAGGAGATCCGTTACAGCGACTAAGGAAATTAAAGAGGTTTTCTCACTTCAGTAAGTGGCATTTATCATGTAGAAAAAGTTAATACAAGCCACTTACTAATATAGTGTTATTATCCATATTGCTTCCGTTGTTGGCTGGATTCATTTTTCTATCACATTATACACTGCTTGTTTCCATGGTTACAGACCACCCTGTAATCCATCAGTGGTGGTCATGCTTGCACAATATAGGAAAAAGCACTAGCTTATGTGCATTCCCATGATCCCGGCCACCAGAGAGGCTGATGCTTTTTCCTACAGTGTGCAAGCATGACCACTGCTGAATTACAGGGTGGTCTGTAACCATGGAAACGAGCAGTATATAATGTGATGGAAAAATGAATCTAGCCAGCAAAGGAAGCAATATGGATAATAACAATACATTAGTAAGTGGCTTGTATTAAACTTTTCTACATGATAAATGCAACTTTACTGAAGTGAGACAGTCCCTTTAAGTGAATGAGTAGTTTGTAGTGCACAGACAAGTTATCAAATTTAGGGTTATTCAGGGAAAGAAATTACTTAGGGGACATTAAATTGGAGTCCACATTAGACAATACAATGTGATCTTGCTGATGATCTTTTTAAACCTGGGTCTGTAACCATGACAAGACGGCATCCACCATCATCATAGGTAGATAGTCTTTATTGTAAGAGTGGTGAAACTGTAAGTCTATTTGCCTCAAGATTTTGTGATGGCTGATTCACTGTATAAGTTCAGGAAGGGCCTGAATGGTTTTCTTAAAAAATATATCACAAGTTATGGGTAGAAGATTTCTGGAGATAGGAGTTTGATCCAGGGATTTAGGGCTCATGCACATGAATGTATTTTCTTTCAGTGTCCGTTCAGTTTTTTTTGTGGACCATATACAGAACCATTCATTTCAATGGGTCCGCAAAAAAAAGGAAGTTACTCCGTGTGCATTCCGTTTCTGTATGTCCATTCCGTTTCTGTATGTCCACATTTCCGTTCCGCGAAAAAATAGAACATGTCCCTTTATTGTCTGCATTATGGACAAGGATAGTACTGTTCTATTAGGGGCCAGATGTTTCTTTCCGCAAAATATGGAATGCACATGGATGTCATCCGTATTTTTTGCTGATCCGTTTTTTGCAGACCGCAAAATACATATGGTTGTATGCCTGAGGCCTTATTCTGATTGTCAATTACGAAGTTTTTCCCCAATATGGACCAAATGGCATCTGCCTCATGAGGGCTGCATGCATGTGCATGTTACTATGTACATAAAAAACTGTTAATTTACTTTTCTGGGGATGTACAATACTGTATCTCCTTGGAAGAGAGATTATGTACTCATTTGTGCTAGGATATGCATGTACACCCAATGTCATAAAAACATACTTTTTATAAATTATGTTTTTATTTCAGAAAACTAAAACAGAAAAGGTTATATAAATGGAAAAATAAAAATAAAAAGGTTATGGCCTTTGGAAGGCAGGAAGTAAAAAAATGAAACAGAAAACTGTCTGGGAAGTGATTTGTTGGGACATGAAACAGAAAATATTAAAATTGTTTATGATGTGAAGAGATCAAAAATCTATCATTCAATCATCAATCAACAATAAGTACCCCAAAATAGTGGCAATGAAAAATACAACTCGTTCTGTAAAAAAAAAGCTCTCATACAGCTACACTGATAGGAGAGTAAGTTATGGTGCAAGGAATGTAAAGTATAAAGAAAAATTAGAAAACAATTGCTTGTGGGTTCCCTCATAAAGATTATTTGCAGTTACATGTACAATAGTAAAAAGAGAATTAAAAAAAGCTTGAAATCCCCAAAGTTGTTATTTGTATTTGACTTTTTATGGGTATTTAATTATATGTATTTTAAAATATATAATAATAAAACACTATTTCTGTAAGTGTTGGGGGGCATACAACATATCTAGTGATGAGTGAAGTTATCAAAAATTCGTTTTGGCTGCTTCTCTGAATTTCACTAAAGAAATTTGAATTGCTATTAATTACTTCATCACGATTTACATTCCATTGTATGTAGAGGGCGCAATAACGGGAAACTGCAATCACGACACCACCTGTCATTGAACCCTCAGATACCGCGTTCATCACTGATCGTGGCATCTGACATTAAAATTGAGGCCTTTCAGGGGTTAATCAGGGTAATAAAAATAAAAAATACTCACCTTATCCATTTGCTCGTGGAGAGACCGTTGCGGCCATCTTGTGCGCAAAATCTTGCATGGTGACGTGATGATATCATTATGCTGGCTGGACGCAGTGGCATCTCACGGTTCCTTTAATCAAGATGGCCGTGACGGCCTCTCCGTGAACAAATAGATGAGGTGGGCATGTATTATTATTTTTTATCGCCATTTCAGGAAAAAAAGATTCATTACCAAGAATAATGAGGAAATTGGGATTCATGGCGAATCACATTTTTTCCTGAAATTCAGATCGAAGTCAAACTAAACATATCAATAGGAAAGGACTTGGTTCAGGAAAAACATTATAAGTACTGCGCTGTACTGTATGCACTGCTGCATATGTTATGTTGGTCTTTTTATACCGTATGACTACTGTGCATAATTTTCATCATACACCTTTCAGTAATACGTAATGCTTCACATACATCACATATGGCTCTGGATTTCAGCTATGTCTATAATCCATTATAAACTAAACATAGAAATAAAGCTGTATACATTAAATACACAACACTGACTACACGGACAAGGACATGTAGACATAAATCTAGCAGCCAGTATTTGCATTTAATAATATGTATCGTAATACATTGAAATGGTGTATTGAGAGCTGACAGGACTACAAGACAGCAGATGGATAGCTTAAACCAAAGCTGATTTATAAGCTCCCAAGATGCATCTGAAAGCTCTTTTACCCATTCCTTGCTGACGTGGCCTATAAAGTAGAGCACCATACAAATGCCTCTGTATAGCTGGGGAGAGAACGAAGTTGTTTTTATGCAAACAATATACATGCCTATGTTGTGTGTGTATATATATATATACCTGCTCTCCTCCCCTTCTGTGCTTCTGTGTGTATAAAGACTTTATGACATGTGTGATTGTGCCATTGTGTACCTGGGGGGATGCTCTCATTTACTAGTGATGAGCAGCAGGGGCAATATTCGAATTTTCAATATTTTGCTAATATTTTGTAGAATATTCGTCATATATTCGCAAATTCAACATTAAATTCTTGATTGCGAACATCGGCAATGTATTATTAGCGTAATGTGCGCAAAATACCGGTGTGGGTCACTTATGTTACATTTTTCAAGCTGGTATAAGTTTCCTGAGACTGGAGAAAATGGTTGGCACGGCAGAACATTAGAATAGCTTTATATGCAGATAGAGTGCTCCAATATTTTTGCGCTTGCGAATTTTCGGCAATTAATGATGCGCATATTTTTTTCGCAATAAGTGCTACTTGTATAGTAAGGGGCAGGCAACTTTTCTATTGGTTGCTAGGGATGTTGCTAAGCTGTGACAAAGCCTTCTCATTGGCCCACAAGCTAGAAGAAGGGAGGGATGATCACCTGATGTGTACTGCGTTAAAAAAAAACGAACATTCATCATTACGAATATATAGAACTATATTCTAAATATTCGCAAATTCTCGAAGTGCCGATATTTGCAATAAAAATTTGCTTTTGGAATATTCGCGCTCAACACTATCATTTACACATTGGACAGGAATTCTTTTGTATCTTTGTCTGGACAGATCCCGAGCAGTTATCTGTTACGGTCTGAGTGCATGCATTCCGTCACACGCACAAGATGTCATATCCCTGTGCCTTAGGTTGGGGGGAAGGGGGAGAGCACCTTTGGGCATATATTAGCCCAAGCCAGAAACAAATGAGTACTCTCTTCATACATGGGACTTGACACATGGAAAACCAGCTGAGCAGCCCTCACCATTAACGTCCCTGGAAACTCCTGAATTTGCAGTACCCATGGAACCCCATGATACCCCTGCATTGTACTCATTGCCATATTCCCCCTGATCCCACTGCTGTATTAACCCTTTCCTTTCCCCTATTCCACTGCCACCAATGCATAATTAACCCCTATCCCTGATTAACCCCTGCATTGCCATCTCACACCAACACATTAACCCTTTCCTTTCCCTATATCACACTGCCACTAATGCATCATTCCCTGATTTAACTCCTGCATTGCATTTACCCTTTTTACCCCTTAGGGACAGCTTATAGATAGGTTATCGTGTGTATGAGTATATTTACATATATATTTTGGGGTGGAGTAATTAGTGGGGATTGTGTATTTTGTCTAGTGTAGCTAGGGTTATTATGGTGTTATTGTGTTTGGTAGAGTGTGTCGATATGTATATATATATATATATATATATATATATATAGCCATTGATATAAATATATACACTGCTCAAAAAAATAAAGGGAACACTTAAACAACACAATGTAACTCCAAGTCAATCACACTTCTGTCAAATCAAACTGTCCACTTAGGAAGCAACACTGAGTGACAATCAATTTCACATGCTGTTGGGCAAATGGGATGGACAACAGGTGGAAATTATAGGCAATTAGCAAGACACCCCCAATAAAGGAGTGGTTCTGCAGGTGGTGTCCACAGACCACTTCTCAGTTCCTATGCTTTCTGGCTGATGTTTTGGTCACTTTTGAATGCTGGCGGTGATTTCACTCTAGTGGTAGCATGAGACGGAGTCTACAACCCACACAAGTGGCTCAGGTAGTGCAGCTTATCCAGAATGGCACATCAATGCGAGCTGTGGCAAGAAGGTTTGCTGTGTCTGTCAGCGTAGTGTCACGAGCATGGAGGCGCTACCAGGAGACAGGCCAGTACATCAGGAGACGTGGAGGAGGCCGTAGGAGGGCAACAACCCAGCAGCAGGACCGCTACCTCTGCCATTGTGCAAGGAGGAACAGGAGGAGCACTGCCAGAGCCCTGCAAAATGACCTCCAGCAGGCCACAAATGTGCATGTGTCTGCTCAAACTGTCAGAAACAGACTCCATGAGGGTGATATGAGGGCCCGACGTCCACAGTTGTGGGTTGTGGTTACAGCCCAACATCGTGCAGGACGTTTGACATTTGCCAGAGAACACCAAGATTGGCAAATTCGCCACTGGCGCCCTGTGCTCTTCACAGATGAAAGCAGGTTCACACTGAGCACATGTGACAGACTTGACAGAGTCTTGAGACGCCGTGGAGAACATTCTGCTGCCTGCAACATCCTCCAGCATGACCGGTTTGGCATTGGGTCAGTAATGGTGTGGGGTGGCATTTCTTTGGAGGGCCGCACAGCCCTCCATGTGCTCGCCAGAGGTAGCCTGACTGCCATTAGGTACCGAGATGAGATCCTCAGACCCCTTGTGAGACCATATGCTGGTGCGGTTGGCCCTGGGTTCCTCCTAATGCAAGACAATGCTAGACATCATGTGGCTGGAGTGTGTCAGCAGTTCCTGCAAGACGAAGGCATTGATGCTATGGACTGGCCCATCCGTTCCCCAGACCTGAATACAATTGAGCACATCTGGGACATCATGTCTCGCTCTATCCACCAACGTCACGTTGCACCACAGACTGTCCAGGAGTTGGCAGATGCTTTAGTCCAGGTCTGGGAGGAGATCCCTCAGGAGGCCGTCCGCCACCTCATCAGGAGCATGGACAGGCGTTGTAGGGAGGTCATACAGACACGTGGAGGCCACACACACTACTGAGCCTCATTTTGATTTGTTTTAAGGACATTACATCAAAGTTGGATCAGCCTGTAGTGTGTTTTTCCACTAAATTTTGAGTGTGACTCCAAATCCAGACCTCCATGGGTTGAAAAATTTGATTTCCATTTTTTTATTTTTGTGTGATTTTGTTGTCAGCACATTCAACTATGTAAATAACAAAGTATTTCAGAAGAATATTTAATTAATTCAGATCTAGGATGTGTTATTTTTGTGTTCCCTTTATTTTTTTGAGCAGTGTAGATATAGCAGTAAATAAGTGACTGTAAGACTTTATATTTGTTTTAATAAATATAGTTTATTGTTAAAATACAGTACATAGAGTCTTTTGTTGCTGCCATAGCATAGTATAGGCACACACGCAGTTCAGGAAAGGCAAAGAAACAGGTAGAAATAGGCGGAGCCAACAGTAGCTGGTTGCGCCTAGTCATTAATATTAATTGATATTAATCCCGAATATTAATAATTAATATTCCCTTTAAAACTTTGTAGCTTATTTTCATGACAATCTGATGAATTAACTCATAGAAACATAGAATGTGTCGGCAGATAAGAACCATTTGGCCCATCTAGTCTGCCCAATATACTGAATACTATGAAGAGCCCCTAGCCCTATCTTATATGAAGGATGGCCTTATGCCTATCCCATGCATGCTTAAACTCCTCCACTGTATTTGCAGCTACCACTTCTGCAGGAAGGCTATTCCATGCATCCACTACTCTCTCAGTAAAGTAATACTTCCTGATATTACTTTTAAACCTTTGTCCCTCTAATTTAAAACTATGTCCTCTTGTAGCAGTTTTTCTTCTTTTAAATATTCTCTGCTCTTTTACCTTGTTGATTCCCTTTATGTATTTAAAAGTTTCTATCATATCCCCTCTGTCTCGTCTTTCTTCCAAGCTATACATGTTAAGGTCCTTTAATCTTTCCTGGTAAGTTTTATCCTGCAATCCATGTACCAGTTTAGTAGCTCTTCTCTGAACTCTCTCCAAAGTATCAATATCCTTCTGGAGATATGGTCTCCAGTACTGAGCACAATACTCCAAATGAGGTCTCACTAGTGCTCTGTAGAGCGGCATGAGCACCTCCCTCTTTTTACTGGTAATACCTCTCCCTATACACCCAAGCATTCTGCTAGCATTTCCTGCTCCTCTATGACATTGTCTGCCTACCTTTAAGTCTTCTGAAATAATGACACATAAATCCCTTTCCTCAGATACTGAGGTTAGGACTGTATCACTGATTTTATATTCTGCTCTTGGGTTTTTACGCCCCAGGTGCATTAACTTGCACTTATCAATATTACATTTTAGTTGCCAGATTTTTGACCATTCCTCTAGTTTTCCTAAATCCTTTTCCATTTGGTGTATCCCTCCAGGAACATCAACCCTGTTAGGGAGAGGAATTACCAGTAGAAAGAGGGAGGTGCTCATGCCGCTCTACAGAGCACTAGTGAGACCTCATTTGGAGTATTGTGCTCAGTACTGGAGACCATATCTCCAGAAGGATATTGATACTTTGGAGAGAGTTCAGAGAAGAGCTACTAAACTGGTACATGGATTGCAGGATAAAACTTACCAGGAAAGATTAAAGGACCTTAACATGTATAGCTTGGAAGAAAGACGAGACAGAGGGGATATGATAGAAACTTTTAAATGCATAAAGGGAATCAACAAGGTAAAAGAGGAGAGAATATTTAAAAGAAGAAAAACTGCTACAAGAGGACATAGTTTTAAATTAGAGGGGCAAAGGTTTAAAAGTAATATCAGGAAGTATTACTTTACTGAGAGAGTAGTGGATGCATGGAATAGCCTTCCTGCAGAAGTGGTAGCTGCAAATACAGTGGAGGAGTTTAAGCATGCATGGGATAGGCATAAGGCCATCCTTCATATAAGATAGGGCCAGGGGCTATCCATAGTATTTAGTATATTGGGCAGACTGGATGGGCCAAATGGTTCTTATCTGCCGACACATTCTATGTTTCTATGTTACAAATCTGTTTGTCATCAGCAAAAAGGCACACCTTACCATCGAGGCCTTCTGCAATTTCGCTGATAAAGATATTAAACAATATGGGTCCCAGAACAGACTCCTGAGTTACCCCACTGGTAACAAGACCATGGTCTGAATATACTCCATTGACTACAACCCTCTGTTGTCTGTCACTCAGCCACTGCCACATTGAATAATGTGGTGCAAACAACACATTTCTGAAGTCTCCTACAAATTTGAATGGTTGTTTCTTTTGCCTTTAAAACATCAGATTCAGACTCTGTTCGCACTGGAGCTGCACACAATATGATTTAGCAGTATATCTACAGTTAATTTAAAAAAAATGGTAGTCTGAAGGACTCATCATAAGGCCTCATGCACACGACCAGTGTTTTGCGGTCCGCAAAAAACAGAGCCACAAAAAATACGGATGACATCCGTGTGCATTCCATATTTTGCGGAACAGAACAGCTAGCCTTTCATAGAACAGTACTATTCTTGTCCGTAATGCGGACAATAATAGGACATGTTCTATTTTTTTGCGGAAGGAAATACGGAAACGGAATGCACATGGAGTAACTTCAGTTTTTTGGCGAACCCATTGAAGTGAATGTTTCCACATACGGTCCGAAAAAACGGAAAGGAGAAGGAAAGAAAATACATTAGTGTGCATGAGCCCTTAGTCCAAGGCATCCATTAGGATCTATATAAAATCAAAGCTTTCTTAGCTCTGTTTCTTTGGATAGGGAAAAGCCTCGCAGAAGGTTATGCAACCCTTGAGTGCAGAAAAAACACCAATTTGTAAAACTAAGGTTGAAATTTACTTTGTATGGCAGTTCTTACAGTTGCAAGACCACGGCGTCCAAGCAGATCAAGTAGCGCTTAGCTTACACCTGATTCTTCATGTTATACTAGTGCAGAATGATATGTAGCTAATTTAATATGTATACGGTCTGTGATTTATGTTTTTGTGCTTATAAAACAATGATAGTCTTAATTTATTTTCCTTCCTCTTAAAATCAGGTTGTTTTCACAAGACTTCAATATAGGATACATTTTCTTCCTCCTTCCTCCACTGTGATGGTTCTTGGGCTGTTTTGATATCCCCACATGTGCAATAATTGTACATTGGGTTTCTGCCCCTTCCTCTTAGGCTACATAAACATAAACGTGTTTTGTTTCCGTGTCCGTTCCGTTTTTTTGTGTGGATTGGATGAAGAACCATTCATTTCAATGGGTCCGCAAAAAAAGGCTGCATGCTGTCCGGATCCATCCGTATGTCCATTCCATAGCCCCGCAAAAAATATAGAGCATGTCCTATTCTTGTCCATTTTGCGGACAAGGATAGGTATTGTTACAATGGATCCGCAAAAAAAAAACGGATGCAATATGGATACGTCATCCGTATTTTTTGCAGATCAGTGCGGACCGCAAAACACATATGGTCGTGTGAATGTAGCCTTAAAATGTAATTTTAACATTTGCCCTGATAGGAGGCCCCCGACTATTTTCACTATCCTGTTTTCTACAGAACCCGAGATCTTCAGGAATCTCCCGGACTCTCTGAATGAGCAGCCTGCAAGGAATACTCAAGCAGAAGTTGTCATGCCAGAAACCCAGGGACCAGTACATTTTATAACTCATCTCAGAGAACATTGATGGTTGGGTATGAGATCTACTCTTAACAAAGGTTACTTTCTCAGTTTTTGCCTGGAGTTTCACCTTATTTATTCCTGTTTATACCTGACTTATGCTAAAACTGTCAAGGATATACTATTTTAATCCCAGCACCCTAGCAGCAAAATAAAAAGTTAGCCAACACCTTCTAACAAAGTGAAATAAATTTGTAGATGCTAATCTGCTGTGATGGTAGAACATAAGTAGGCAAACAAAAAGGAGCAGCAGCACTCCGTGAGCGCCAAGTTTTATATGCATATTTAAATATTTTTGCATAGCATTACTGTCATATTTACTGTACATTACATGTGAGGGTTTAGAACACGACTTTATCAAGTTGGATCTATATACCATGACAAGGTGACCTTATGTACCTTGATGTTGAATATAGACAAATGATTTTGAGCAAAATAAAAGACTCAAATTTAAAATAAATCAAATATTGCAGTAATGCTAAGTAAAATTGCAGCAACTATGCAATGTTTGCATATCTTAGTGCCATACTTGCGAAGATTTAACCTTAAGGAGGTTGCACAGGATTTTAATATTGATGGTCTATCCTCAGGATAGGCCATCAATATCAGATTGGTGGGGTCTTAAACCCCCCCATCCCTCCGAATAGATGTTTCAGAGTAGTACCGGCATCATAAATTAGCACCAGAACGTCACAGCTCCATACATTTTGTAGTGAACAGAGCTGGTAACCGCAGTGCTGCTTCCATTGACATGAATGGGAGCAATGATCTGAGGAAGTGCCGAATCTGATATTGATGGTCTATCCTGGTGATGAGCCATTGAGGATAAACCTTAAGGAGGTTGCACAGGATTTTAATATTGATGGTCTATCCTCAGGATAGGCCACTAATATCAGATTGGTGGGGTCTAACACCCCACATCCCTGACTAATAGCGGTTTCAGAGTAGTTCCGGCATCAGAAGTCAGCACCAGAACTTCACAGCTCCATCACTTGTGTAGTGAACAGAGCTGGTATCTGCAGTGCAATCTGAGGAAGTGCAGGGTGTCGAATCTGATATTGATGGCCTATCCTGGTGATAAGTCCTTGAAATGAAGTGACATTAGTGCATTTACATTTTATATCTGTGGCCACGTTAGACTTCTTCTAGTGCACATTGTCCTTGTGTACTACAATATAGCTAATAAGGCTTTTTGGTCAATATATTACCTTAGCTTTTCCCCCAAAAAATATACATTCATACATGGTGGATTTTTCATGGTAAAAATCTGTGACAAATTAGAGTACAGTCGTGGCCAAAAGTTTTGAGAATTACATAAATATTGGAAATTGGAAAAGTTGCTGCTTAAGTTTTTATAATAGCAATTTGCATATACTCCAGAATGTTATGAAGAGTGATCAGATGAATTGCATAGTCCTTCTTTGCCATGAAAATTAACTTAATCCCAAAAAAACCTTTCCACTGCATTTTATTGCTGTCATTAAAGGACCTGCTGAGATTATTTCAGTAATCGTCTTGTTAACTCAGGTGAGAATGTTGACGAGCACAAGGCTGGAGATCATTATGTCAGGCTGATTGGGTTAAAATGGCAGACTTGACATGTTAAAAGGAGGGTGATGCTTGAAATCATTGTTCTTCCATTGTTAACCATGGTGACCTGCAAAGAAACGCGTGCAGCCATCATTGCGTTGCATAAAAATGGCTTCACAGGCAAGGATATTGTGGCTACTAAGATTGCACCTCAATCAACAATTTATAGGATCATCAAGAACTTTAAGGAAAGAGGTTCAATTCTTGTTAAGAAGGCTTCACGGCGTCCAAGAAAGTCCAGCAAGCGCCAGGATCGTCTCCTAAAGAGGATTCAGCTGCGGGATCGGAGTGCCACCAGTGCAGAGCTTGCTCAGGAATGGCAGCAGGCAGGTGTGAGCGCATCTGCACGCACAGTGAGACGAAGACTTTTGGAAGATGGCCTGGTGTCAAGAAGGGCAGCAAAGAAGCCACTTCTCTCCAAAAAAAACATCAGGGACAGATTGATCTTCTGCAGAAAGTATAGTGAATGGACTGCTGAGGACTAGGGCAAAGTCATATTCTCCGATGAAGCCTCTTTCCGATTGTTTGGGGCATCTGGAAAAAGGCTTGTCCGGAGAAGAAAAGGTGAGCGCTACCATCAGTCCTGTGTCATGCCAACAGTAAAGCATCCTGAGACCATTCATGTGTGAGGTTGCTTCTCATCCAAGGGAGTGGGCTCACTCACAATTTTGCCCAAAAACACAGCCATGAATAAAGAATGGTACCAAAACACCCTCCAACAGCAACTTTTTCCAACAATCCAACAACAGTTTGGTGAAGAACAATGCATTTTCCAGCACGATGGAGCACCGTGCCATAAGGCAAAAGTGATAACTAAGTGGCTCGGGGACCAAAACGTTGTCATTTTGGGTCTATGGCCTGGAAACTCCCCAGATCTTAATTCCATTGAGAACTTGTGGTCAATCCTCAAGAGGCGGGTGGACAAACAAAAACCCACTAATTCTGACAAACTCCAAGAAGTGATTATGAAAGAATGGGTTGCTATCAGTCAGGAATTGGCCCAGAAGTTGATTGAGAGCATGCCCAGTCGAATTGCAGAGGTCCTGAAAAAGAAGGGCCAACACTGCAAATACTGACTCTTTGCATAAATGTCATGTAATTGTCGCTAAAAGCCTTTGAAACGTATGACGTGCGTGTAAATATATTTCACTACATCACAGAAACAACTGAAACAAAGATCTAAAAGCAGTTTAGCAGCAAACTTTGTGAAAACTAATATTTTTGTCATTCTCAAAACTTTTGGCCACGACTGTACAGTACATGTAAACAGGATTTTAAAAATCCCCTCAACATGTAGCAGAATTGGCGCAGCATGCCTATTATTTTTCATAATTGCACAGAGCTTTGGCAAATATTGCAAAGTAGTTGTAAAGGCAATGAAGGGGATGACTGTTGGCTGTTAGTCCTATTTTCTAGTTCCTGGCAAGAATTTCTCTGGTGCCCGAATATCATGATCTTCAGGACATGCAATGAACAGAAACTTGAGGAGCTGGCAAAACGTATTAACTACATATTTATGTTAATGTATTGGCCGTAAAAGAGTTTGCCTTTCACACGAAGCATCCTAAAATTTGGGCAGAGATTCCTCTGGAATGTACATTTGTGCCAATTGCAGCCATAAACATACAAAATTATTATTATGCTAACAAGCCTGCGAGCGGGACTAGATAAAGATTTTCTCAGGATTTTCTAAGACTTTTTATGCAAAGTTATGAGTTTGTATAACTTTAGGTTTCCTGGATTATAAGTTTTGCATTGCATCCAATACCAGACACAACCCACGGACAAATGTGACAGTGTTTCCAAAAGCAATTAGCCATTTATTTTTTTAACCCTGAAACACCTCTTTATGTTTATATGGTACCTTAAAGGACCACTTCAGACAAAAATGAAAAACCATCAATCATTTAGTATTTATAATGTGCTCCCTACTGCTACATTGTTCAGGCTTTCTGCTCCTTTATTGCCTGTTAGTGCATATTTTCCACTTTTCAACACTAAGTGACTGCTCTCTCTGTGACGCCATTACTCCAAAGCCAGTAAGTGAGCCAGATGAATAGCAATTACGTCTCAGTACATACATGTCAGTGGGGGGTGCACACAACGAAACCCCTCCCACTGAGTTGAAAATGTGAAACTGGAGTTAGAAATGATGAGATGAGAGACATAAACCTGAGGTAATTTTACATCTAAACTTTATCAAAGCAGGGTGTAGTCATCATTGTATCCTGGGAGGCTGGGCCGGTGCTATAATAAGGCAGACCCAGCCTTTATTTTTTTAAATACCCTGTATATTTTGCCCCTGGGTCTTATGGAGCGAATACTAATGAAGAGCTTCCATTTTGGAAGCGCTTCATTAGAACCGGAGGACCGGGAAGTGGTGAAGGATCTGTACTCACCGCTTCCTGGTCCTCCGCTCGGCTGTCTGCTGTGACCTCACTGTGCGCAGCCTTCACAGCTGACAGCCGAGAACCAGGAAAAAGAGAGAGAGAGCACTTGTGGTGAGGAGTGGCGGCGTCCAGAAGCAGGAGAGGTAAGTTATTATTTATTTTTTATTTATTTCATTTGCGCTGATAGCTGACATGGGGGGGCATGATTGATGGCGGGCATGATGGCTGACATGGGGGCATGATGGCTGACATGGGGGCATGATGGCTGAAATGGGGCATGATGGCTGAAATGGGGGCATGATGGCTGACATGGGGGCATGATGGCTGACATGGGGGGCTGATGACTGACATGGGGGGCTGATGGCTGACATGGGGGTCTGATCTGAGGCATTGGGGGGTCTGATCTGAGATCTGATTAACATTGGGGGTCTGATTGCTGGTCTGACCTGAGGTGCAATGGAAAATATTTTTTTTATTATTATCCTCCTCTAAAATCTAGGTGCGTCTTATGGGCCGGTGCGTCTTAGAGGGCAAAAAATACGGTCCTCAAACCAGCGATTTTCAGAAGCAGAGAGAAGATACCAGGACCACACAGAGGAGAAGCCAGCTGCTGCAGACGGAACCAGAGCCAGGTGAGCTGCGAGGGGGGGCGCCAAAATGTAGCTTCGCTTGCGTTGGCAAAAATCCTTGCACCGGCCCTGCTGGGAGGGGTAATCATCATTGTAATATTATATGGTGCTGTCTGTGTATCATTCTTATACTGACTCTGAGGTGGACAGGACACCACTGATTTGTGAATTAAAGGGTTTCTGTCATGAGAAATAACGTTATGTACCTGTAGCTGACTGACATTAGCGATGTGCTAATGTCAGCACTACATAACAGTATGCTTTATATCTCCCTGCCTGCCGCCGTTCTCTTAAAATAAAGACTTTGAAATATGCTAATTAGCCTCTAGGTGCTACTGGGGCATTGCTTCAGCACCTAGAGGCTCAGTCTACGCACCCTTTGGCACGCCCAGGTCCCATTGATTGACTGTCGAGTTCTCCTTATCG
Organism: Bufo bufo; assembly: GCF_905171765.1. NCBI lineage: Eukaryota > Metazoa > Chordata > Amphibia > Anura > Bufonidae > Bufo > Bufo bufo. The sequence continues at coordinate 649,399,952 of NC_053389.1, forward strand.
TCACGTAAATCCCGCGCCTGCGCTGTCCCGTTTAGCATTCAACGCAGACGCCGTGAGTGAGGGACGGGCTCCTGCTGCCAGCTTCACTCACTGCGCCGAATACTAAATGGGCGGTGCAGGCGCGGGATTTATGAGGCGATGAGGAGAACTCGGACGTCAATCAAGTGTACATGGGCGTGCCAAAGGGTGTGTAGACCGAGCCTCTAGGTGCTGAAGTAATGCCCTAATAGCACCTAGAGGCTTCATTAGCATATTTTCTAAGTCTTTATTTTAAGAGAACGGCGGCAGGCAGGGAGATATAAAGCATACTGTTATGTACTGCTGACATTAGCACAATGCTAATGTCAGTCAGCTACATAACGTTATTTCTCATGACAGAAACCCTTTAAGTTCTGGGAGTATGAAAAACTTCATGAATGGCGAAATAATGAATTTTTTTGTTTTTGCCTTGAAATCCTTTAAAAATGGTTTTAAAAAAGACTTGATTTTGGGCGATGTAGATGGTTGCCAGCAGGTCTGTTAGTCTTAAGCTGTAATAGCAGCCTTTAGTGCTTGCATTGAGCAGACTGGCAATATGCAATACAGTATACACCCTTTACGCTAAGAAAAAATGTCCATTCATACATATCTCATAGGACATCCATGAAGGGATAGACTATGTATTTATGCCAATCTGTACCAGTAGCAGAGGTAGAGAGTGGATTAGATGCTAACCTGGGGCATGGAATTTATGGTTTTCATCCTCGCTGCAAAGTACTTTTAAACGGGTTTGCCCATATACAATGACTTTTCTCAAAATGTCATAAACTCTCCACGTCTGTTTCATACAAGCATACTTTCTAGTTTCCTAAAGCTGCCATAGTGAAGCTGCTACCACAGTATCGGCAGTGTAAGCAGTGTCCGTAGGCTGCAAGATGGCAGAAGTCACATAACTTTTTCACATGACCATATCCTCTGGCTGTTCCTGGCTGCCAGTACTTCTACACAGGTGCTAAGTGTCAACGCATGTGCACATACAGGAGATTCTGCTGTCTGTATATGCACATGCGCTGGATAAACTGTGCAAACATACTAGTAACAAAGAATAGCCTGAGGAAGCGGTCACGTGAACAAATCACATGAATGCTGCCACCTTGCCGTCTATGGACACAGACATTGCCCGTTGAGTATGCTTATTCCGCCAATACCAGGGAAGCCAGGGACATTCAGCTGTGCAATATTACAAAGTCATGTATACTTGTATGGGGCATACATGACGGTTTATGGCATTTTGAGAAATGTAATTATAAATTGTCCAATTCTTGTATTGTTGTGGTTCTCAGGATAGTCTCCAGTCAGTGGCAACCAGCAGGTAATAGCAGGTAAGATTACACTGAAGCCAAAGATCAAGCCAAGGGTCACCTTCCGTGGTACCAGAGAGCCTTTGAGGTCAAAGACTTAGCTAAATGGTTAACATTAAAAACCGGCAGTCATATTTCACAACCACAGAGAAGTACAGAAACAGGCTTAAGAAACTGGCATAAGGGCTCATGCACAGGACCGTTGTTGTTTTGCGGTCCGTTTTTCATGGATCCGTTGTTCCGTATCTGAGGTTTTTTTTTCTCTGATTTAAGTCCTCTTCTGTTCCGTTATTCCACAAAACATATCTGTATGTGATCCGTTTTTTTGCGGATCGTAAAACGGAAACAGTAGCTTATTAATCACCAAACACATGAGCAATATGGGCTAGGCATAGCATTTCTACGGTATGGATCTGCAAAATACGGATGAAATACGGATGACATACGGATGTGTTCCGTGTGCGTACCGTATTTTTTGAAGACCCATCGACTTGAATGGGGCCTCGGATCGTGATTTGCGGACAATAATAGGACATATCTGTAAAGAATAAATCAAGGCAACTGGACTTACTGTAGATTTCTTGAAAATGTTTCACTCGTTCTTTCAACGAGCTTTCTCAATTCTGAGTGACTGTACAAGAATTCTCTGGGAATAAATATGTAACTGAATCAACATCTGGTAATTATACCCAGCATGGGGTCAGAGGTCATTATAACCAGCATAGGGTCAAAGGTGTTGATTCCATTATCCTAATGGGAGTCAGTAGGTGATAATGACCTCCCAGAAAAAGGTGTCAAGACAGCATTGTATGTGGCAGACAATAGATGTCTAACCCCCCCGCCTCTATTCAAGCTTGGCTTCTCCATTTTTATGTAGATGGCCTCCTTCACACCTTGTTTGTACCAATCGGCCTCCTTATCCAAAACACGTACTTGACTGTCTTCAAAGGTGTGACCTGTTTCTTTTAGATGTAAGTACACGGCTGAATCTTGACCAGAGGTTTTGGCTCTTCTATGCTGAGCCATACGCTGATGTAGTTGTTGTTTTGTTTCGCCAATATACAGTTCTGAGCATTCCTCATTGCACTGGACTGCGTACACAATGTTGTCCATCTTGTGTTTAGGCGTTGGGTCTTTTGGGTGAACCAGTTGTTGCCTCAGTGTGTTGCTGGGTTTAAAGCAGACAGGGATGTGATGTTTATTAAAAATACTTTTGAGTTTCTCAGACACCCCAGCTACATATGGGATAACCATATTCTTGCATCTGTCATGCTTCTCGCCCTCACTGGTAGTCTTGGTGCTCTTTCTTCTCCTTCCTTCTGTTTTGACAAAGGCCCAATCTGGATACCCACAAGTTTTAAGTGCCCCTCTGAGGTGTTTGAATTCCTTCGCCTTGGCCTCTGTGCTGGTGGGGATTTTCTCTGCTCGGTGGTGTAGAGTCTGGATTAGTGATGAGCGAACTTCTGTTTTAAGTTCGGCGTCTAAAATTCGGCTTCCGGTTAGCGGAGAATCCCGATATGGATTCCGAATTCCGTTGTGGTCCATGGTAGCGGAATCAATAATGGCCATTATTGATTCCGCTACCACGGACCACAACGGAATTCGGAATCCATATCGGGATTCTCCGCTAACCGGAAGCCGAATTTTAGACGCCGAACTTAAAACAGAAGTTCGCTCATCACTAGTCTGGATGACTCCCAGTTTGTGGTCTAGAGGATGGTGGGAATCAAATAGCAGGTACTGGTCTGTGTGTGTTGGTTTTTGATAGACCTCTATTCCCAGCTTCCTTCCCTCTTCCACTGTTATAAGACAGTCCAGAAACGCCAGTTTGTTGTTCTGCATATCTTCCCGCGTGAAATTGATGTTATGATCCACTGAGTTGATGTGGTCGGTGAAAGCCTGTAACTCTTGTTTATGAATTTTAACCCAAGTGTCATCCACATATCTGAACCAATGACTTCCCATGAAAGTGGTCAGGGCTTTCCTTTCTACTTCCTCCATATACAGGTTCGCTACAATAGGTGAGACTGGCGATCCCATAGCACAGCCATGTTTTTGCTTGTAGAACTTGTCCTTATACTTGAAGTAGGTGGTACTCAGACAAAGGTCCAGTAAGGCACACACTTGGTCTGGGCTAAGTTCTGTTCTGCAGCCTAAGGTGTTATCTAGTAGAAACTGTTTCCTGACTGTTTCAATTGCCTCTGTAGTGGGTATGCAGGTGAAGAGGGATGTGACATCATAGGAGGCCATTGTTTCTTCTGTTCCCAATACCAAGTTCTGGATTTTGGTGGTGAAATCCTGAGAGTTCTGTATGTGATGTTGTGTGTTTCCAACCAAGGGCGCTAGGATTCTGGCTAAGTATTTTGCCACATTGTAGGTCACAGAGTTGATGCTGCTGACAATTGGCCTGAGAGGGGTCCCATCCTTATGTATCTTAGGAAGTCCATAAATACATGGAGGGGCTTCCCCTGAATAGAGGCGATGATACATGGCCCGATCAATGATTTAGTCCTTTTCTAGTTGTTGTAGTAGTTCTATAACCTTCTTCTTATAGCCACTGGCTGGGTCTCGTCTTAGGGCCTCCTATGTGTTGTTATCATCCAGGAGTGTGGTCACCTTGGCATCGTAGTCAGATGTATTAAGTACAACCATGCATCTTCCTTTATCCGCAGGCAGGATGGTGATGTTTGTCTCTTTCTTCAGGGATGTAACCGCCTTCCCTTCTTCTCTAGTCAAGTTTGAAGGAGGTGGTTTGGCATGCACTAGGACATGCACTACTTTTTTGCGGAACGCTAGATGGTTCCGCATATGGTCCGCAAAGAAAAACTGAAAAAAAGCAGAAAGAAAATACGTTCGTGTGCATGAGCCCTAAGGCAGTAGAAAACTCAGGAAATGAGTGTGTATGCAGTATGCACTGCATATGGCAAACTGTGAGGATAGGTTCTGTTTAATTCCCCTGCAAGAATGACATCATCAGAAAGCTTCATGTACGGCAGCAACGCAATGTAATTGGTCAAAGGATGTGGAGCAGGGGTAAAGTGAAGTGACAATAACCAGATAAAATTATAACCCTCTGACCCACATTTTTTTTAATAACATTAATATAAAATGTGAAATTAAGTGGAGTGGAAGTTTTTTAATTAAAATTATTGAACAACATTTATGTTTGCAAAAGACTAAATATAATGTGTAAGGCGCATACATTTTCCTGAAATGCACACTATGCAGTCTCTAGGAAGTTCATATTAATTCTTTTGGAAGAAGTTATATTAAAATCTTATTGAAATGTAGTATAAGCCATGGGGATAATTCCCTTCTTTTCTTCTACCTTTGTAAATGTGATACAATGTAACGTATATCATTGACCTGCTTGATGTCACCACTAGAATGAGAAACAATAAAATCTGACCTTTCAACTAGTAAATCGTTGTACATGACTTGAATTTCTCATTTACCTATTCTCTGTATGTATAGTATAGTAAAAAAACATTGATTGGAGTAAAGATCTATGCTGCTAGTGATTTACCATGCCGTATTCACCCCGCAATGACAAAGAAATGAATTACCATGGTCATAGATTTCTGCTGTCCCTTACGTACACTTATAGGTGAAACTCGAAAAATTAAAAGGAATTGCATTAATGCAGCTTAAAATTAGAATTTTGTGAAAAAGTTCAATATTCTAGTCTCAAAGTGTCACACTCTAGTCAGCTAATTAATCCATATCCCCTGAGCAAAGGGTACCTCAAAATTGTGACTTTGGGGGTTTCATAAGCTGTAAGCCATAATCATCCAAATTATAACAAATAAAGGCCTGAAATATCCCGCTTTGCATGTAATGAGTCTCATATGTTAGTTTCACCTTTTAAGTTGCATTACTGAAATAAATGAACTTTGCACGGTATTCAAATTTTTTGAGTTTCACCTGTATTGCTAACTACATTGACACACTGTACTGCAACAGTTTCTATACTTACAAATGAAAGGTTTCATCCCACACTGGATTTAGGTTTCCAAAAATGGTTTTGGTTCTCCTCTTAGTTTTTCCAACCTGAACTGTTACATATGGGTCACTTGACCCTGTTTTATCTTTTGCTTGTAGACCCTGGGCAGAAAGAACTGCAAAATACAGAAAATATACATTAGCATGCAGATAATATGATACAGATTATTTTATATCATACATAAATGATCTATTCATACAAAATATACCATAACTGAATAAAAATAAGCAGCAGTTTCATTGTTTAAGAAAGAAACAATATGGAAAACTGAGTTATTAAAAATTCCACCCACACAGTGTTTAGTGCTGGGTCTCCAATCCCTCCAGCCCCATAGGAGTTGCGTGGTCTGCCTCCATGGTTGATATGCCACTGTCCACAGGATAGAAGACAAGTGTCTGATTGCTGTGGGTTCTTCGGGTCCTGAGAGTGGGGGCTCCAGTGTTCCCTATGTGAATGGAACAGTGGTGCACATGTGCATCACTGCTCCATTCACATAAAGAACTCTGGAACCCCCACTCTCAGGACTCGTAGCAACCGGACACATCCCTTGTCCTGTGGAGCAGTAGAAAGCTTTGAGAAGAGGATCAGGATAATGATTATTGAGATTCTCAAAGGGGTTGTCTGCTTTTGTAATATGTATGACCTATCCTCAGGATAGGTAATCAAAGGTAATCAATATCAGATCAGTGGGGGCCATCTGCCGGCACCCTCCGTCGGTCAGCTATTTGAAGGGAATGCAGTACTCATGCAAGAGCTGCCTTCTCTTCATTGTTTACCTATTGAGTATCGACATCACAGTCCTGAGGATAGGTCATCAATATTGCAATAGTGGACAACCCCTTTATAGGGGTTCTCAGACTTTTAATAAATTTTGACTCATATAAAATAAATAAAGTATAATAAATAAATAAACTTATAACTTACCACTGGACCTGTGAAGGGAAGCTAATTTTACTGCTTCCCTCTGTTCTGGATCTTTTGGCCTACTACTGCATTCTCTGTGCTCCTGTTTTCCCATGCAACTTGGGAGACATGTCACTGCTTCAACTTGTCATTGGCTGCAGCAGCACACATGACCCCATCCATGTCAGAAGTTTACAAGCAGACATTAGAGCATGTTGAATGCAGCAGTGGATAGAAGGAGCTAGAACTGAGTGCAAGGGAGCAGAGAAGTATGCTTTCCTCCACAGGTCTGTGGGGAGTGAGTGAAAATTCGGACGTGAACATGGCATTGGGGACCTTTGACATGACAACATTTTTGTCAGCATTTGGATCATTACAGATGTTGAAAAACTAAATGGAACTGTGATAACACGTCACAGTGTCATTTTGTGACAAAAGCCATTGAAAACCATTGAAAAAGTAAATTAACATTTTGTAACCATTGTTTACTTAACGCTTTAACTTTTCTCCGTAACACTGCTACATCTGTAGTTTTAAATGCAAACTAGGAGCGGATACAAAACACAAAATAAATTAAAATTTTTCCTTCACACCTTTTTTTCTTATGTTCCACTACTAGTTTAGGATTCATACATACTACAAATAGCACACCGTCCCACTCATGTCTATAGGGCCATGCAAATATCTATGTTTTTTGCAAATCCATTTGTCAATTCCTCATATTGTCATATTGTGGACAAGAATAGTAATTTCTTTTGATAGGAGTGAGAAAAATGTGGCATGTACATGAAAGGTATCTGTATGTTGTGGACCCATTTTTTGCAAATATTTCCACAAATGGACATGGCTGTTTGCATGAAGCTGTAGGCTTCATGCACACAAACTTATTTTTTTTCCATGTCCGTTCAGTTTTGATCTTTTACAGGGTCAGCTCACCTGCAGGCCCGCAACTCAAATATTTTACAGAGTCAGCTCATCTGCAGGCCCAAACCTAAAATATTTTACAGGGTCAGCTCACCTGCAGGCCCACAACTCAATGTGAATGAGGCAGTCCTTTATATGATTTACAGGTTGTTTTGGAGTGCCTCTTGCTTGTAATTTTTGGCAGCACTTGCACGTTATATACTGTACAAGTAAATATACAGGTAAGAATATTTTCAATACATTTTTCCTATAAAATCTATTTTTTACTTTGGTTTTGTGCATAAAACCTTAATTAGATTGTGGGCCTGGTGATAAGTTTAAGGCCTTTTAAGCAGCATCAGCAGCAGCATGGTGATAAAAATGAGTGGCAAGGTGACATGGTGTGGAGATGGCAGCATGAGGAGGCCACATAGTGGCACAATGACAGAGTCTGGATAAAAGACTGAGGCCACAGATTGTTTAGAAAGATGCAGATGGAAAGAAATCTGTGGAGCTGTATCACGGTCACCTGCAGATTAATGCAGACCAGGGGTGTAGCTATAGGGGAAGCAGGAGAAGCTGCAGCTTTGGGGCCCTGACCCAGAAGGGGCCCATCCAGGAGAAGGAGGACTAAAGGATTTGGTCAGGGCCCCCTCAACAGTATTACACAATGAAATTATATACAGTGACAGTATAGACAGTGTATAAAACTGATGGAACAGCTGCCGGCACTGGTCTGAGAGAACGATTTTTACTAGCCACAGGAATGTGGGCGGCATGAAGAAAAGGGGTCGCTAAAAAATTACTGTGTGATGGAGCCCCATTCGAAAATTTGTTGTGGGGCCGAGTCATTTCTAGCTATGCCACTAATGCAGCCCACCAAAGCAAGTTGGGTTTATCGATTCCAAAACCTTAACTAAATTGTGGGCCTGGTGATCACTTTAAGACTTTTAAGCAGCATCAGCAGCAGCATGGTGATAAAAATGAGTGGCAAGGTGACATGGTGTGGAGATGTGGCAGCATGAGGAGGCCACATAGTAGCACAATGACAGAGTCTGGCTAAAAGACTAAGGCCACATATTGTTTAGAAAGATGCAAATGGAAGCAAATCTGTAGAGCTGTATGACGGTCACGTGCAGATTAATGCAGCCATTGAAATCAAATTGGGTTTGTCGGTTACACCTCAGCTCACCAGCAGGCCCACACCTCAAATCTTTTACTGGGTCAGCTCACCTGCAGGCCTGCAACTTAAATCTTTTACAGGGTCAGCTCAGATGCAGAAGTTGATAAGGAAGATATCCAAATGGATCATGGACGTCACAAGGATGTGCGATCAGGCAGAAGTTATTTAGAGTCAACAAAGCAGCATCTCTCCTGTATAACGTTTCCTCATCCAAAATACCACAGTGACATTCCCTGTAATTTTGTATTACTCATTCCAATAACAGGTCATGTTAACCACCTCCCGTCTCGCTAACGCCGAAAGGCGTGATTGCTGCGGCGCTGCCAGGTCACACTTACGCCAATAGGCGTCATCTCGCGTGAGCCGAGATTTCCTATGAACGCGCGCACACAGGAGCTTCCTCACTTCCACTTCCTCACTCTGGTCATCCTCCTGACTTGACCTAACAACAACCTCACTTATTGGCAACTGTGTCTCATCATCATCATCCACCTTGTGAAACACTAATTGCCGTTTCCCACCGCCATCTTCTTCTGACTGTGGATGCTCAAGAGTTTGGGAATCAGGGCACAAGATCTCCTCATTTCCCTCTTAAAGCGGGCTTGGCGAGAGAAATAAATATTCCAGCAAAAGGGGTTGCTTGAAACAAAAAAACAAAAAAGTTTTATTGAATATACTTTTTTTTTTTAAAAGGAGGAAGGGAAAATAGCAAAGCATATGAGACAGGGGAAGAAATCAATCAGAGAGTCACTGTGTGTCACGCATAGGGCCCCAAAACACTGTGCCACTGTGCAATCCAAAACAAGGGGAGACACAGGCTGCTCAAACACTCACGCTGGTGTCACTAGCTGTTCAGCAGCTGTTGCAAGTCACACATTAAAGAGTCTGATCTGCCGGCTAAAAATGTTACTGCACTGCTCTGAACAAAGTTACAGACACCTGGTGGTGGCATTTTCTACATGGGGTATCATCAGGAGCCCACCCTGTAACCGCTTATTAACAGCTGAGCAGCCTTAGACCAATGCATATTATAACTCGCAGACGCGCTCCCCCTCCCTTACTAGGGGCAGCGCTCCGGCACTATGACGGCCGTCGAAACCAAAACTATTTGTAGCACATGCCCCTCCTACCTGAAGGTGAATGGGGAACGCCTCCCACAGCCAATTTGTGCTCACATAATTGCGGTTCATCCTTGAACACAATTTCTTCCTCTTTAATAATAGGATCTTCCACCAGGTAAAAGGCGTGGTGATGGGGAGCCCATGTGCCCCCAACGTATGCTAATCTTTACCTGGGTGGATGGGAGAGGGAGGTTGTGTTCTGTGAAGCTATGGGGGAGTTCACGTCGTCGATTGTCTTATGGTTAAGATACATCGACGACGTGTTGATTTTCTGGCGAGGAACCAGTGTAATATTTGAGCTGTTCGTCCAACACCTTAATAACAATGACTGGGGTCTCTTTTTTACTTCTGAGATCCACCCATCAATGATAACATTCCTGGACTTAACCATCTTTAAAAATGTAAATGGTGATATTGGTACCCGTCTCTTTCGTAAGAAGACGGCGATCAATTCACTGTTAGAATGGAATAGTTGTCATCCACGTGCATTGAAGTATGGTACGTGGACAATACCTGCATCTTCGCCGCAATTGCTCTGGAATAAGGGATTTTAAAACAGCAGCTAATGATCTCAAACGCAGGTTTGAGAGACGCGGGTACCCTGCTCCGGTTTTTAAACAGGCATATCAGCACGCAATGAGCAGTGATAGGAATGATCTATTGCATCCGCGTGAACGTGAAGGAGGTGGTGAACAGATGCGCATCATATCAAGTTATGATGATGCGCAGGGCCCAGTGAGAGAGATTTTATCACAATATTGGGATATTTTTACAGTCTGACCCCGATATAGGACATCTGGTGGAGAATGCTCCATCAATCACATACCGGAGAGGGAAGAATATCAGGGACAGACTGGTACACAGTCTTTTCTCCTCTCCAGCCCAGCCCACCTTCTCTTTTAGGGACCAGTTGAGGGGTACATTTAAATGTAGAGGATGTATTGCCTGTGAGTCCATTAAAAGAGGTAGTTCCTCCTCCAGTACGACCAATGGATGCCTGTACCAGATCAGATCATTCAATAATTATAGATCAACGGGCCTGGTTTATCTAAACACATGTGATTGTGGCCTCCAATACGTTGGTAGGACCGTTAGGGAGTTTAGGAGACGTATTGGGGAGCATGACTTGTTGACCTAGCAACAACCTCACTTATTGACAACTGTGTCTCATCCTCATCATCAACCTCTTGAGACACTAATTGCGGTTTACTAATTGGCAACTGTGTCTCATCATCATCCACCTCGTGAAACACTAATTGCCGTTCCCCACTGCCACCTTCTTCTGACTGTGGGTGCTCAAAAGTTTGGGAATCAGGGCACAAGATCTCCTCATGCCCCTCTTAAAGCGGGCTTGGTGAGAGAGATAAATATTCCAGCAAAAGGGGTTGCTTGAAAAAAAAATAAAGTTTTATTGAATATACATTTTTTTAATAAGAAGGAAGGGAAAATAGCAAAGCATATGAGACAGGGGAAGAAAACAATCAGAGAGTCACTGTGTATGAGACACAGCAAAGCAAACGCTCTCTGAATTCCACCCCTGCATCAATTGCTAAAAAAGTGAACTAAGGTCCTATTGGATGTGATAGGCCATGTCACTAATTAGTATCAAAAGTGTGGTTTGCAACAATATAGCAGTAAGCGTCCCCCACGCACATGGCCCCAAAACACTGTGCCACTGTGCAATCTAAAACACGGGGGGACACAGGCTGCTAAAACACTCAAGCTGGTGTCACCAGCTGTTCAGCAGCTGTTGCAAGCCACACATTAAAGAGTCTGATCTGCCGGCTAAAAATGTTACTGGACTGCTCTGAACAAAGTTGCAGACACCTGGTGTGTCTGGCTCTACGTGTTTGGCCTCATGCGCATGGCCGTTGAGCGGCCGTGGCCGTATTGCGGCCCGCAAACGGCAGATCGGCAATGCACAGCCGCCGGCCGTGTGCACCCCGCTTCACGGATGCGGACCTATTCACTTGAATGGGTCCGCAATTCCGGAGATGCGGTATGGAGTCACAGAACGGAACACTGGAAGCACTACGGAGTGCTTCCGTGGTGTTTCTTTCCGTGGTTCCGCACCGCTAAAAAATATGACATGTCATATTTTTTAGCGGTGCGGACATACCGCGGACCCATTCAAGTTGAATGTGTCCTGCCTGCTGCAAGGATGATGCCCGTGCATTGGGGTCCGCAATTGCAGTCCGTGTGCATAAGGCCTTTCTATGTGGGGTATCATCAGGAGCCCACCCTGTAACCGCTTAGTAACAACTGAGCAGCCTTAGATCAATGCATATTATAACTCGCAGACGCGCTCCCCCTCTCTCACTAGGGGCAGCGCTCCGACACTATGACGGCCGTGAAGCGGTCGCCAAAACCAAAACTATTTGTAGCACATGCCCCTCCTACCTGAAGGCGAATGGGGAATGCCTCCCACAGCCAAGGGACCGGCAACCTCATTATCGCTAGTGACAGCAGCACATCATGCAGGCCCAATGCTGTCACTTTACAGGAGGACAAATCCTATGAAACTGCGATCATAAGAAAAAGCAGGGAATGTGGCAGACCATATTATCTTGTACAGCGCAAAGGAAAATATACATGAGAGCAGGTAATAGGCTAGAAGCTGATTATATACACAACACCACCAAATGACCACCAATAAAATATTGTAACAATAGTAGGCATAGGCAATAAATATTAAGAGGAATAAGAGCAAACAACTCATAGCAACATCAAGGGGGGCCGTCATACACTGTACCCCGTACATTTACAGAAAGCATGTGTATGATACATGATCATTTAACCCTTTTGGTCTAACGGTCCCCAACCTGAAAGTTCATTGAGCTTCTTTTTTCAGAATACGCTTATCAAGGTCCCTTCCTCTCGGGGAGGGGGGGGGGGGGGGGGCAAACAATCTTAATGCCCTGAAAACATATGACCTCAGGATTGCTGGCGTGATTCTACGTCACATGTCTGGCGACCGGAGTGTCTGCATCATTCTTGATGTCATTTAAATGCTCCCCAATACGTCATTCCCCATTCACCTTCAGGTAGGAGGGGCATGTGCTACAAATAGTTTTGGTTCCGGCGGCCGCTTCACGGCCGTCATAGTGCTGGAGCGCTGCCCCTAGTAAGAGAGTCTGCGAGTTATAATATGCATTGATCTAAGGCTGCTCAGCTGTTAATAAGCAGTTACAGGGTGGGCTCCTGATGATACCCCACGTAGAAAGGCGTAGAGTCAGACACACCAGGTGTCTGTAACTTTGTTCAGAGCAGTGCAGTAACATTTTTAGCCGGCAGATCAGACTCTTTAATGTGTGGCTTGCAACAGCTGCTGAACAGCTGGTGACACCAGCGTGAGTGTTTGAGCAGCCTGTGTCCCCCTGTGTTTTGGATTGCACAGTGGCACAGTGTTTTGGGGCCCTATGCGTGGGGGACGCTTACTGCTATATTGTTGCAAACCACACTTTTGATACTAATTAGTGACATGGCCTATCACATCCAATAGGACCTTAGTTCACTTTTTTAGCAATTGATGCAGGGGTGGAATTCAGAGAACGTTCGCTTTGCTGTGTCTCACACACAGTGACTCTCTGATTGTTTTCTTCCCCTGTCTCATATGCTTTGCTATTTTCCCTTCCTTTTTAAATTTATATTCAAAAAAAAAAAAAAAAAAAAATTGTTTTCAAGCAACCCCTTTTGCTGGAATATTTATTTGCTCTACAATAGGGTTGCATACCTGCCAATTTGTGAATGTATGTAAACCTATAATTAGGGCTTGGCGAGAGGACCAAATTAAGGAATGGCGATGAAGAGCTCCTCGGAATATCCGAATGTGGGATCACTTGTTTGCAAAGACTCTCTATGGTGGGAGGAAGGAGGATAAGGGCGAGGATTCTGTTGACTAGAATCTTGGCTACTGAGACTGGACTTTGTGGAAGACGGGGTGGTGTTTAACCGACTGGATGCATTATCTGCTGCAATCCAACCGACCACCTGGTCGCACTGGTGTGACGTCGAGAGTGGTGTCCTGCACTGCCTTGCAAATTGGGACATGAAGCTAGGTATCGTGGATGAGTGTGTTTCTTGTGCTCTGGCAGCAGGCACAGTTTCACCACGCACAAGGCCAAGGACTCTGCATGCACCATCAGCAGCACGGCCACTTCCTCATTCCTTACTGCTCGCCTTCCGCATATTAAATAGTGTATATGCTTGAAAGTATGTCATAAATACAGTAGCGCAGATTTTGTAAGTATATGCGCAAATATATTAGACTGAATGTCACTGATATTTAGGATGGCAAACGTTATACAGGAGATGCAGCACAGATAATATCACTGACACCAGAAGCAAAAAAAGTACACTGAATGTCACTGATATTTAGGATGGGCAAACATTATACAAGAGATGTAGTACAGTGTGGGGATTCGCTCTGGTACTTGGGAAAAGCGGGTGCAGTACAGAGGCAAAGTATGTCCATGTTTATTCACACAAAAAACACTCTTTGCAGGGTTGGTGTTTGTTCACACTGAGTAGAAAGTTCATGCATAACAAAAAAACGTCACCTTGTTGGCGGTTCTGCCTCCAGCAGTCTAAATGCAGGCTTTTGGTGGCCAGCACAGGGCTCAGATCACAACACACAGGGCGTTCTCTGCTGCTGAGCCCAGCTGCCTTTTTAAGGATAGCCAGGTGCTGTCAAAACCCAGCTTGGAACATGGGGAGTAGTCACCCACCCAGCACTTTGACTACTCTCAATAAGAGCCATCCAGGATCAGCTATTTACAGCCATACTAAATAGCAAAAGTGTCAATCAGCATTAGCTGCCGCTGACACATGAAAATACTGGCTCTTACTTCACCGAGGCCAGGAACCTTGGTGACACATACCTAACATCAATGATGGCCCCTTTCCTTTCCCACATACTTTTTGTTCAACCTTGAGGGGGTGTACACACTGCCCTATGTTCCACCAAAAACGTAAAGTTCTGTAAAGAGAGAAACCACCGGGTGACCCGGGCATTTCTGTCCTTGGCCTGGCTAATCCATTTGAGAGGGGAGTGGTCAGTCACCAGGCGAAAATTTCTCCCCAACAAATAGTAGCGGAGAGATTCTAGTGCCCATTTGATAGCCAGGCACTCTCTTTCCACTCTACTGTACCTGGTCTCGGCTGCGGTAAGCTTACTTCTGAGGAAGACAGTGGGATGCTCCTCCCCGTTGACTTCCTGAGACAGTACAGCACTCAGGCCTACTTCGGAGGCATCGGTCTGTACTATAAATTCCCTGTTGAAGTCGGGCATCACCAAAACCGGGGACCCACACAGGGCCGACTTCAAAGTGGAGAAAGCCTTTTCCACGTGATCATCCCAGTGAACCATCACTGACTTGCGTCCCTTCAAGAGCCCTGTCAAGGGTGCGCCCACTGTAGCAAAGCGGGGGACAAACCTCATATAATATCCCACCATTCCCAGGAACGACTTTACTTGCCTAGTAGTGACAGGTCGGGGCCAATTCCGTATTGCCTCTATTTTGTTCACTTGGGGTTTGATGACTCTGCGCCCAATGACATACCCCAGGTATTTTGTCTCCTCTAACCCTATCGCATATTTTTTGGGGTTAGCTATTAGTCCAACTTTTCGAATGGAGTACACTACAGCTTGTATCTTGGGTAGGTGACTTTCCCAGTCGGTACTGTGGATGACAATATCCTCCAGGTAAGCCGAAGCGTACCGACGGTGTGGACACAGCATAATGTTCGTGAGCCGTTGAAAGGTAGCGGTGGCGCCGTGCTGACCAAAGGATAACACCTTTTACTGATACAGCCCCTCTGGTGTGATGAAGGCAGTTTTCTCTTTGGCAGCCTCCGTTAAGGGTACCTGCCAGTACCCTTTTGTGAGGTCCAAAACATAAAAATACGGGGCTTGGCCTAACCTCTCAATAAGCTCATCCAAATTTGGAAATCTCATTTAGTTTGCGGAAAACGCTACGAACCGTATCATCCCGTCTGGCTTGGGAATCAAGACTATTGGACTGGCCCATTACCTGCACTTCTTCCGAGATGGCTTGTTGCCGAGCCTCGGTTACCTGGTATGATTTCAACCAGACTCTGGTCTGAGGCTCAGTAACAATGTCATGTTGGATGATAGAAGTGCGTCCAGGGAGGTCCGAGAACACATCCGTGTTCCTGCTGATGAACCTCCTGGCCTCCTGAGTCTGTTTAGAGGAAAGGCTGTCAGCAATATTCACTGTGGCAACTGCTTCCCTTGTATCAGACCATGGAGCTGGAACCTCTTTCCCTAGAAAACCCGGCCACGGGCTCTCCTCTATACTGGTCTCCCTATATTTCCAAGGTTTACATTTACCAGTAGACAAGCCTTTGCATAATAATGATGAATGGGACAGTTGGCTTACTGCATACTTACTGCATTTACAGGTCTGTGCTATAAGCAATGCGCCGCACAGACCTTTCACTTACCAGTAGGAGGAGCGCCGGCCGGCCACAGACAGCGCACATAAGTATAATGCTGCTATGACAGCCAGGACTGCAGTAGCATCCTGGCTGCCATGGTAACCGATCGGAGCCCCAGCGATTAAACTGGGACTCCGATCTGAACTGCCGCTCCGCTGCCACCAATGATGGGCGGGGATTGTTAACCTGTGGCCACTGCCACCAATGATTTTAATTGGGGGTGGGGGGGAGAGGGGAGGCCGCACTGGACCAATGATTTTAATAGGGGGGGCCGCACTAACCACCAATGATTTTAATAGGGTGTTGGGGGGCGCACTGGCCACCAATGATTTTAATACTGGGGAGGGAGGGGGGTCTGGCCCCTGCTGCCTGGCAGCACCCGATCTCTTACAGGGGGCTGAGATCTGCACAATTAACCCCTCAGGTTCGGCACCTGAGGGGTTAATTGTGCGGATCACAGCCCCCTGTAAGAGATCGGGTGTTGCCAGGCAGCAAGGGGCAGTTATGTACACAGTTCTTAGTATATTCTATCTTGAAGCGTCCCCATCACCATGGGAACGCCTCTGTGTTAGAATATACTGTCGGATCTGAGTTTTCACGATCGTGAAAACTCAGATCTGAAAAAGCTAATATTATTATTTTCCATTATAACCATGTTATAACGGAAAATAATAAAGTGAAGTTCGGGTCCCCATTGACTTCAATGGGGTTCTTGTCCAAGTTCGGATCAAGTTCGGGTCCCGATCCCGAACTTTTTTAAAAAGTTCGGCCGAACTCCCCGAACCCGAACATCTAGGTGTTCGCTCAACTCTAGTTGAGATCTGTCAATTCAGGACCCGGCAGCAAATACTCCACGTCTCCCACGATTACACTCAGAGGAGTTGTCTCCCCCTCTTCCACCAAAGTGGCGGCCACCCCTACGGCTGGCCCTTCGGTCTCAGGTTTCCAGGGTTCTGGCCTTCCCCCTGAGCAAGGCCACTTTACTGGGATGACACCACTCTCAAGGGTATCAGTAACTTTCATATCAGGCCACAGTGACGAGAAACCCGGGAAGTCTCTCCCAATTATCTCCCAGGTTCATAATGTAAATTGGTGGCGATGGCCACCTCGTGGGTCCACCTGCCGGCCAATGTGGACAGAGACCCCAGGGCGGTGGGATAGTCCTTTAAGTCTCCATGGATGCACATGGCCCCGACTTTTCGGCCAGTATACTCAGCGGGCTGCACCAGGGAAGCTCTTACCAGGGACACCAAACTCCCTGAGTCCAGCAGAGCTACTGCCAGAGTGTCTCCAATTCCACCTGGCACAGGTGGCTATTGTCTATAGTCTCTGGGGTACCTGTTGCACACAGCTTCCTGGCATACAAGGAGTGGCGGTAGCCATAGTAAGTATCCATGGGTTTGCCCCAATGGGCACAGTCGGCCCTTATGTGGCCAGGCTCCTGACACTGCCAGCAGACTATTGGAGCTAGGTCTGTAGGGGCTATACACTCCAAAAATAACCCCCCTGTAGAGTCTTGGTAGCCTCATAGTGCTCCACCAGGTCAACTATCTCAAGGGCATTACCAGGAGACACCTGGCCGATCCAGTGCTGGAGTGGGTACAGCAAAGCCCTCCAGAATACATCAGCCAACAGATGGTCCAGCATAGCAGTGGAACTCAGCACGTCAGGCTGCAGCCATTTTTGCAACCGGTGTAACAGATCATAATACTGAGGTCACGCGGGGTCAGTTTGGTTAAACTTCTACTGATGCATCCGCTGGGCCCGGACCAACACATTCACCCCCAGTCTTGCCAGAATCTCCCCATTTACTGTCGTGTAATCGGCCGCTTGATCATCTGGTAAGTTGAAAAACACCTGCTGGGGTCTGGATGCCAGGAATGGAGAGACAACCTCACCCCACTGATATTGGGGTAGTTTTTCCCTCACGGCCACCTTTTCAAACACCGCCAGATAGGTCTTGACGTCGTCCGAGGAGGTCATCTTTGGGATCGTCACACGGACCGCTTTTCGGGCATTGTGGATGCTTTGGGATGCTCCTGCAGCTTGTATCATCCCGTCTGGCTTGGGAATCAAGACTATTGGACTGGCCCATTACCTGCACTTCTTCCGAGATGGCTTGTTGCCGAGCCTCGGTTACCTGGTATGATTTCAACCAGACTCTGGTCTGAGGCTCAGTAACAATGTCATGTTGGATGATAGAAGTGCGTCCAGGGAGGTCCGAGAACACATCCGTGTTCCTGCTGATGAACCTCCTGGCCTCCTGAGTCTGTTTAGAGGAAAGGCTGTCAGCAATATTCACTGTGGCAACTGCTTCCCTTGTATCAGACCATGGAGCTGGAACCTCTTTCCCTAGAAAACCCGGCCACGGGCTCTCCTCTATACTGGTCTCCCTATATTTCCAAGGTTTACATTTACCAGTAGACAAGCCTTTGCATAATAATGATGAATGGGACAGTTGGCTTACTGCATACTTACTGCATTTACAGGTCTGTGCTATAAGCAATGCGCCGCACAGACCTTTCACTTACCAGTAGGAGGAGCGCCGGCCGGCCACAGACAGCGCACATAAGTATAATGCTGCTATGACAGCCAGGACTGCAGTAGCATCCTGGCTGCCATGGTAACCGATCGGAGCCCCAGCGATTAAACTGGGACTCCGATCTGAACTGCCGCTCCGCTGCCACCAATGATGGGCGGGGATTGTTAACCTGTGGCCACTGCCACCAATGATTTTAATTGGGGGTGGGGGGGAGAGGGGAGGCCGCACTGGACCAATGATTTTAATAGGGGGGGCCGCACTAACCACCAATGATTTTAATAGGGTGTGGGGGGGCGCACTGGCCACCAATGATTTTAATACTGGGGAGGGAGGGGGGTCTGGCCCCTGCTGCCTGGCAGCACCCGATCTCTTACAGGGGGCTGAGATCTGCACAATTAACCCCTCAGGTTCGGCACCTGAGGGGTTAATTGTGCGGATCACAGCCCCCTGTAAGAGATCGGGTGCTGCCAGGCAGCAGGGGGCAGTTATGTACACAGTTCTTAGTATATTCTATCTTGAAGCGTCCCCATCACCATGGGAACGCCTCTGTGTTAGAATATACTGTCGGATCTGAGTTTTCACGATCGTGAAAACTCAGATCTGAAAAAGCTAATACTATTATTTTCCATTATAACCATGTTATAACGGAAAATAATAAAGTGAAGTTCGGGTCCCCCTTGACTTCAATGGGGTTCTTGTCCAAGTTCGGATCAAGTTCGGGTCCCGATCCCGAACTTTTTTAAAAAGTTCGGCCGAACTCCCCGAACCCGAACATCTAGGTGTTCGCTCAACTCTAGTTGAGATCTGTCAATTCAGGACCCGGCAGCAAATACTCCACGTCTCCCACGATTACACTCAGAGGAGTTGTCTCCCCCTCTTCCACCAAAGTGGCGGCCACCCCTACGGCTGGCCCTTCGGTCTCAGGTTTCCAGGGTTCTGGCCTTCCCCCTGAGCAAGGCCACTTTACTGGGATGACACCACTCTCAAGGGTATCAGTAACTTTCATATCAGGCCACAGTGACGAGAAACCCGGGAAGTCTCTCCCAATTATCTCCCAGGTTCATAATGTAAATTGGTGGCGATGGCCACCTCGTGGGTCCACCTGCCGGCCAATGTGGACAGAGACCCCAGGGCGGTGGGATAGTCCTTTAAGTCTCCATGGATGCACACGACCCCGACTTTTCGGCCAGTATACTCAGCGGGCTGCACCAGGGAAGCTCTTACCAGGGACACCAAACTCCCTGAGTCCAGCAGAGCTACTGCCAGAGTGTCTCCAATTCCACCTGGCACAGGTGGCTATTGTCTATAGTCTCTGGGGTACCTGTTGCACACAGCTTCCTGGCATACAAGGAGTGGCGGTAGCCATAGTAAGTATCCATGGGTTTGCCCCAATGGGCACAGTCGGCCCTTATGTGGCCAGGCTCCTGACACCGCCAGCAGACTATTGGAGCTAGGTCTGTAGGGGCTATACACTCCAAAAATAACCCCCCTGTAGAGTCTTGGTAGCCTCATAGTGCTCCACCAGGTCAACTATCTCAAGGGCATTACCAGGAGACACCTGGCCGATCCAGTGCTGGAGAGGGTACAGCAAAGCCCTCCAGAATACATCAGCCAACAGATGGTCCAGCATAGCAGTGGAACTCACGTCAGGCTGCAGCCATTTTTGCAACCGGTGTAACAGATCATAATACTGAGGTCACGCAGGGTCAGTTTGGTTAAACTTCTACTGATGCATCCGCTGGGCCCGGACCAACACATTCACCCCCAGTCTTGCCAGAATCTCCCCATTTACTGTCGTGTAATCGGCCACTTGATCATCTGGTAAGTTGAAAAACACCTGCTGGGGTCTGGATGCCAGGAATGGAGAGACAACCTCACCCCACTGATATTGGGGTAGTTTTTCCCTCACGGCCACCTTTTCAAACACCGCCAGATAGGTCTTGACGTCGTCCGAGGAGGTCATCTTTGGGATCGTCACACGGACCGCTTTTCGGGCATTGTGGATGCTTTGGGATGCTCCTGCAGCTTGTAAAGCCATCACATGTTGCAATAACAGCTGGTTGGTTTCCTGCTGCTGCTTATTAGCCTCCCGCTGTTGCAAATTAGCCTCCATGAGGGCTTTCACAACAGCTTCCATTTTGTCGAGAGACACGGGTTGTAATCTCGCTGGTTTGATGTTAGACATACAACCGTCACTGGAAACACAAAAATATTTCAGCCTTCACGCCAGTCCCACTGCACTTTTCCGCATCCTCCACCAATTGTGGGGATTCGCTCTGGTAGTTGGGATAAGCGGGTGCAGTACAGAGGCAAAGTACAAGTTCGTAATTCAAATGTCCGTGTTTATTCACACATAAGGTCAAACAAAAAACACTCTTTGTAGGGTTGGTGTTTGTTCACACTGAGTAGAAAGTTCATTCATAACAAAAAACGTCACCTTGTCGGCGGTTCTGCCTCCAGCAGTCTAAATACAGGCTTTAGGTGGCCTGCTCTCCCAACACACGGGTCAGCTTTTCAGCCCAGCACAGGGCTCAGATCACAACACACAGGGTGTTCTCTGCTGCTGTGCCCAGCTGTCTTTTTAAGGACAGCCAAGTGCTGTCAAAACCCGGCCTGGAACATGGGGAGTAGTCATCCACCCAGCACTTTACTCTCAATAAGAGCCTTCCCGGATCAGCTATTTATAGCTGATAGCAAAATACTAAATAGCAAAAGTGTCAATCAGCATTAGCTTCTGCTGACACATGAAAATACCGGCTCTTACTTCACCGAGGCCAGGAACCTCGGTGACACATACCTTCCAACAATGACGACCCCTTGTACCTTCCTACAACAGGTAATGACTGAATGTCCCTGATATTTCGGATGCGCTAATGTTATACCGGAGATGTAGCGCAGGTAATGTTGCTGCCACCATCAGCGAAAAAATTACACTGAATGTCACTGATATTTCGGATGCACTAATGTTATACAGGAAATGTATCGCTGGTAATGTCGCTGTCACCAGCGGCGATCAAATTACACTGAATGTCACTGATATTTCGGATGCGCTAACGTTATACTGGAGATGTAGTGCAGGTAATGTCGCTGCAACCAGCAACAAAAAAATTTGACTGAAAGTCACTGATATTTTGGATGGGCAAACGTTATACAGGAGATGTAGCGCAGGTAATGACAGAACTTTTGGGTCTCTACAATAGCACACAGTTTACCGCAGGTTGCGCTAAAAATATATGTTGCTGCCAGACACAACAATAGTCCTTAAAAGGACTTTTGGGTCTCTAACACCAACCCTGCCTAACAAAAAAATATAATTCAATTGAATCAATTCCCTACACTATCTGTCCCTTCTACAGCACAGCTCTCCCTGACTAACACTGAGCCGAACCACGTGTCATCGGGAGCTTTATAGCACCTTATGACGTGTTCCGGCCAACCAATCACTGTAATGCCAATAACCAACATGGCTACGGCATTACAGTGAGTGGCAGTACTTACCTGCACTTTTATTGCCTGCTACGCAGCCAACAAACGTGCGGGGAGTAGAGTCGAGCATCGCGCCGCTCGCACACGCAGTATTCGGCCGAACACTGCGATGTGCCGAGCATCGCGATGCTCGAACCGATCTGCTGTTCAACCGAGCATGCTCGATCAACACTAGTAGGCAACTTTCCTATTGGTTGCTAGGGATGTTGCTAAACTCAGACAAAGATATTGCAGCCTTCTCATTGTCCCATAAGCAAGAAGCAGGAGGTTACTGATGAAAAAAAATCTATAACATTCATGATTTTGAAGATATAGCACTAAATTCTACATCTTTGCGAATTCTCGAAGTGCCGATATTTGCGATAAAAATTCGCGATTAGAATATTCGCGATCAAAACTATTGCTAATTTTTAAATGAAAGTGCTGCCTACACACCACTTCAACTGATAGTGGTTAAAACATTGAGATCTCCACAAGAACATGGAGATTTGTATGTATCACCTACAGGTCTTGGCTTGCTAAGCAATGGCTGGAACATGTTACACAGCTTTACAGACAGGGACAAATAATTATTCACTGGGGAGCCTGAAAGAAGCTGTAATTAATAATGAAATGAGAATTCTTAATTCACAACTTGTCACACTAGAAAGCTTATAGTACTAGAAAAGCTAATGCTAAAGAAATGATCTGCATTTATGTAAATAATGCTTATTCACCGGATAATGGAAACGTATACATTGTTTTATAATTACTCATAATTACTTTTATAATTTGCTGTTTCTCTCACTTACTGTGTGAGCAATATTTAAACATTTAAGGACATTTAAGGTACATACACACAGCTGTGTATTTTAAGCGAATATTATGTGTAGATTTTTGTGAAGATTTTGCTGCATTTCCACATCAAATCCACACCAAAATCTGCATTTGTTACTTGCTCATCCTTTGCATTGCAATGCTACACAGGTCAATGTTTGTATGGAAAGTTTCTGCACGTGTACTTAGCAGGTAACTGTATTACTGTATGTTGTGGATTTTCCTCACATAATGTCCTGCCATATGTGTAAGGCCTCTTGCACACGACCGTATAAAATATTATAGGGCTGTGATGGCTAACCTCCGGAACTCCAGCGGTGGTAAAAGTACAACTCCCAAGATCAGGGGTGCACCACCAATGAGGCCAGGGGAGGCGATTGCCTCAGGCAGCACCAGGTAGAGGCAAGTGAAAGGGCCATGGGGATTGAGCGCTTCCATTGTGGCAAAGGAGTTAGGTTAAATAATTGGCATGGGGGAGCGCAGTTTCAGTTTTCGCCTCAGGTAGCAGAAAGGCTAGGTGTACCCCTGCTCAAGATGCACACTTTCTTGGCTGTTCTCAGAACTTCATAGAAATGAATGGAGCATGCTGGGAGTCTTAGTTTCCCCTCACCTGGAGTACCTTGGTTAGCCATCACTGTCATAGGGTATGACCACGTGGTGCAGTCGTGGTCAGTTTGGGGTGCGGCCAGCTGCGGTTAAGAATCATGGGGCCACTTAGGCCGCAGCTGCCTAATATTTGACTAACGGAGACCGCACTGTGTAAGTGGTCTGAATGCTTAATGGCCTTGCAAATGTAAGGTGCTGTGTGGCCATTAAGCATTTCTTGACGCAGAAAGCCGCATCCATACAGGTCACAACTCTGCCATGTGGTCGTACCCTTATAGATAAGAAGACTGTTAGTAAGTTACTACAGAGAATTAAAAGCTCTCCCTCAGATATATGACAAGCTGTTCTTTACCTGTGATCCTGATTTTGGCAGACCACTTGGATGTCCCATCTAGAACACTTTGCTTGGCTGATTTTGTATGGTGCACAAAATCTTCTTTTGATATCTGGAAAAGCCCTTGAATAAGCTCAAAAACCTCTGGTCTGTTTCTTTCTCGGATCTTCATTCTTTCCTTCATTGCCATAATAATGTGCTGAGTTTTGTCTTCTGCTCCATGTTTGGAACTTTTTTCTGCTGCTCCTAAGAAACAAATAGAATAATATTAATGAACATCAGTTGGGACAAAACAGCAGGTTGTGGCATCCAAAAACTAGCTTTCACAAATGTCTTTCACGAAGAGTTCCACTTCACCCAACAAATATTTTGCCTAGAATGCTTCATGTGGGGGTCTTCTGAATGAAGCATTACATTCAAAATGTGCGTTGGGTGTAGGGTGGCCAGATGTCTGGCTTTAGGCTGGACAGTCTGGTTTCCAAGCACCCTGTCCTCCATCCAGTGCAGGGCCTAGAAGTATGCTGAGGGTGTAATCCTCTTAATTGTAGCCACAAACTGACTAACTGAGGCTTCTTTCACCCCCCCCCCCCACCTAATAGGATCATTTTTATCATTAATTGCATGAAGAAAACACCTTTTTGCCTAAAGTCCATTGAAAACACAGGAGGAAAGTTAGTCAAAGTCATAAATGCCATGTTTTAAAGGCATCAGCATTGATTTTCCTAACAGCTTTCACAAGATTATTAATAAACCTCTAAAAGCAACAATAACAAAATGACATTATTTTCGACATAAGAAAATAATTGACACATGCAGGTATATGTCATGGTTTGGCCTTTATAAGCAGAACTTGGCCTTACATGTGGGATGATAAGGTCTATACTGGGACAGCTGGGGTTGATTTCTGAAGGGGCAGGGGGCAACCTTGAAGCCAACAGTCCCAATGGATGTAACTTGTGGCCAATTAAAAAAAATAGAAAAAAAATAAAACTCACCTGTACCTGCACCGTTACCTTGCTGGACCAGAAGTGGCTTGGTCCATTTCCACTTTGTCAATCACTGACCTCAGTAGTGAGTGCTACTGATGTGCTGTTCTAACACTTGAACTCAAAACTTAGACCCGATATGCCACCCAGGATATATTCAAATTGACAGATCCAAAAGCAAAAGGCTTTCTTATTCCTGTTTCAGGTCATTTCTTTATTTGTTATAAAACATGACATTTATTTTTGTACTTATTGAAATCAAAGATGTGTATGTTACCCAAATAAACTAACACTGGTAAAAGTAAAAGTGACCACCTGAATGTATTTCACAATTATTTCTTTTCACAATTATTTCTCTAACTGCTATGAGAGATCCACTGGGATATTTGCTTCGTATCCCTTATAGTCCCTGTGCTGTGGCTTTATTCACTTTGTACCTCCTTAGTAACAATTGATGTCAACATTCACCATCAAATGTTATATCTGACTTTATCAGCCTTTATTATATAATTGTCCCCAGCACATTCATGGTTAGTAACTTATTACTTAATATGCTTGTAGCCACTGTTCAATCCTACTCAACCTAGTCTTATGTTTGCGACTCTCTGCCCCTCATCGCTGTTTTTCTTATTTAATGCAGTTGTTTCTATGGCAGTCAGGGTGTCTGCAGTCCACCCCGCTGCACACGTTCATTCATTGGTCACTAATATTAAAACCTATATTCGCAGCTCCCTCAACATGTTTCACCACACCAGCGGCATCCTCAGGTGGAATTGGAGCTACAGCTAGCACGAACGCTACCATCGGATGTGTTTTAAAACTGAAAGATGGGTTCTTAATAATCCTTATCCAATGTGGAAGTGCTCCTGTTTGACCTAATAGGGAATGTCCAATAACTACCTCCAATAGGTGCTCTCCATAAGTGTCTATCTAGTGAGCATGTTTTCCATCTTAGGTTATCTTACCTATAACTTCTTCATAGCTCAGACTCCGAAACTTTTTCGGTCTCCATTCACCGCTCTGCGCTAAGACTTAGACTGATTTGGCTCACAGTATTTCTAATGCGCATGCGTCCCAACTTAGATTCTTTCACATATAACCGTTATTCTATTGAGCATGACACAGTACTTAGTTTGTATTTGCCTCTTCACTATTGCTGTTATTCATTAAATTATTTTAATCATTCCCAATTATGTTACCATGACTTTATATTAGAGGAGGTATATTATTAGAGATCATGACTACATTATATGCCTTATCATGATGCCACTTGTCACATCATAATCTATTATCAATTTAATCTATTATCAGAGGATAATGTAATAGTTTATAATAATCAAGTTTCACTCGTAAATCACTAAATAAATAGATATATGAATTTACAGTATAACAATAAATAATACCTAATATGATATTGTGACTCTTAATATGTGGTCTCAAATATCCTACAAGTTATTAAATTATTTATGATACATTATTTATAAGTGATACTACTTATTAGTTGATAAACCAATGGTGTGTTGATTGTGTTTAGTGATTTATGATGTGACAAATCAAATTTGAATTATTTGTTTTTGTTTATTTATTATTTGTTTTTCATTTATTATTTATTATTAATATCTACTGTTCGTTCCATTAAAATTACCTTTTTTTATATGTTTATATTTACTATTGCTTATGGTCATGTTCACATCGCCTTTGGTCTCATTTCATCATACCATAAAGTTCATGAATTTTACTGTGATCTCTATAAAGTTCTTTTACCTTCTCCACCAATCAAAAGCTCCCATTGATTGACAAACATATCGTAATTCATGCCTTTATCAGATTTAAGTCATTAGCGAGGTACATCCATGTGCATGTCTATTTACATAGCCCCTATCAGATGTTCAGGTCTATTATTCCCTATTTATTACTGGACTATCGTGTAATTTTTAATTAATAATCAGTATAGACATATCATCATAAGGATATACTTGTCACAGCTGAGGATGGGGAAAACCCTCAGCCGTGCGATGCCACGAGATGTTAGTCGCTTCTCGGCCAGGACCACAGAATTAGGGAGCAGGTCACCTCCTAACGCATCCCTAATCTGACCCTGACTCCTAGCTGCATGAGCCGACCTTTAAGGTAGGAGGGCTCATGCTCAGGAACCTCGGATCCCTACTCACCCTCTGCCGATCCCTGAACTAGGAGCTGGGTAGACCACCTGTTCCTCCTGGATGCGGAGAAACAGGAGTCTAAACTGGCCGAGCTGCAAGGGGATATAAACATAAACAGTCTATGGATATGGCAGGAGAGTGAAAGACTTCCACCCCTACCTGCCACAGACACACTGACTGGATCTCTGGACACAAGTGCTGAAGTCCACACACAGACATAAAAGGACACAGCACACATAAACACACAGGAAGCCAGAACCATAGCTGCAATAATAACAGACACCACATAAACATAAACTTAACATCACATAACAACATTTGCTTATGACCACAAGGGTGGCCCTCACTGGCAGGTGGTATAAAAGTAGGAGGATGACTCCAGCAGACCATGGCTGAAGTACCCCTCTGACTACTGCTCTCAGCAGAGGCTATATAGGCCCAAGTAGCCACACCCACGCAGACACACCCAGTGCTCACACACACAGAAGGGAATTAACCCTTCTCACACCAGGGAAGGGAAGACAACCACTTAAAGGAGAAGGTGCACACATAACTAAAACCCTGTGCACACCAGACATACAAAAGACACACCTATCAAAGATAGGTTGCCAGGTGCAACCGCATGCACATTGCAGCAAGCTGCCAAGCACAAACATGTTGACAGCGGCAACCACATGTGAGGCAACAATCCAGCCGCCCTCACCATGTGATTGACAGAAACCAAACCGCAGGCAACAGCATGCGGATCAGGAGTCACGACCATAACCAAGGTCGTGACAATACTGTTGATATCCCTATACCCCCTTTTTTTATTTTTCTAAATGAATGCTGTGAATTAAAATCCTTCATTCAGTCCCACTGGACTCATTGTGTTCAGCCTATGAATCCAGCGAGCCCCACATTGCAATAGTTTCCTATCCAAATTTCCACCTCTGGGTCCCATTTTCATTTTTTCTATTCCCCAAAAGCGTAATACATTCGCATTTTTACCATGGGCGTATTTTACATGTCTTGAACTGGGTGTATTCTTCTCTGTCTTTATTGTGCTTAAGTGACCCGAGATGCGCCGTCTAGGTTTTTGTGGCGTCTTCCCGGCATATAATTTTGGGCAAGGGTATGAAGCTACATAAACCACTCCTGGGTTTTGTAATTAATGAATTGTCTGATCTTATATTCCTTTTGATCGCTAGGGTTAGTGAATTCCTTGATACATGGAATATATTTGCAGAAGGAACAGTCCCTGCAGGGTGCTGAACCCTGATATTTATCTCTGTTGTCTTTAATTCCCACATCTTGAATTAAACTATGCACTAACTGGTCCCTCAAATTCGGGCCTCTACGGTAAGTAATACTCGGATTTGGAGTGAGAGCTGATTCTAGTTCTCTATCTGATCTTATAATATGCCAGTATTTTTTTTAAATCTGGTTTACTTCCCTATTGTACGCATCAAAAGTGCCGATACATCTGATTATATTATTATCCTTTTTTGGTGGAGTTTTTAATAATTCTTTTCTATTAGTATACTTTGCCCTATTTAAAGCTTTTCTGATGGGGCGAATGGGATATCCCCTACTTCGAAATATCTGAAGGAGATCATTACTTTCCTTTATGAACGACATCTAACTTGTACAATTTCTCCGAGCTCTCAAATACTGGCGAACCGGAATACCCCTTTTCAGGGGAAGAGGGTGCCAGCTTGTCCAATGCAAGTAGCCATTTGTGGATGTAGGTTTCCTATAGATCTCAGTTTTAAGTTTACCCTCTTCTGTTTTTATTATTTTTAAGTCCAAAAAATAGATCTCCTTTTCCTGAATCTCATAAGTATATTTCATACCTATTTCATTATTGTTTAAGACCTGGACGAATTCGTGAAAACGTTAATACCCACCTTCCCAAAGGATGAGGATGTCGTCTATATACCTGCCCCAAAATAAAATGTGGCAGGTATATGGCGACATCCCTTCCGTAAATACCAAGTGATCCTCCCACCACCCTAATAAAAGATTTGCATACAATGGGGCACATGACTTCCCCATCACGGTCCCTTTGATTAGTAGTGTTCCTGAACCTTAAAATATTTGTGCTACAAAATAAACTCTAACATAGACAATACCAACTCATTGTGCTGTTGAAAATTTGTGCTCTTTGCGCTCAAAAAAGATTTGACGGCTCGTAATCCAAAGTGGTGTTGAATATTCCACGTCCAAGCTTGCCAATAATACATCTGACGTTACCCGTTACATCATTTATTTTAAGGAGAAGATCTTTGGTATCTTTGATGTATGAGGGTAAAGACATTACAAAAGGCCTCAAAATCTGGTCCACATATTCGCTAATTCCCTGTGTCACTGTAACAGTCCTACAGGCTCACCTGAGTCAGAGGACCGCTGGCTGGAGGTAGGAGTGGAGCCCAGTGGCAAGGACCGCAGGCAGGTAGTAGGTGCAGGAAGTCTGGCAGAGGCGTAGTCGGTAGGCAGGCGGTGGGTCAGGGCAGGCGGCAGTAAGCGTGGTCAGACAATCCGGATGGCAACGGTGGTAGCAGTTCAGTAGGTAGGGACAAGCAGAAGAGTAGTCGGTAGGCAGGCGGTGGGTCAGGACAGGCGGCAGTAAGCGTAGTCAGACAATCCGGATGGCAACGGTGGTAGCAGTTCAGTAGGTAGGGACAAGCAGAAGAGTAGTCGGTAGGCAATTCCTGGTCAGCAGTGGACTTCCAGTTGTAGCAAGAGCAGCAGATGAGGAGAAGCTTGATCAAGGCTCAGGAGCTCAATAATCAGCAAGCTAGAGTGCAAGGGGCTGGACTTATATAGGGAAGTACCAGGTGTGGGGAATCAAGGGTGATGAGCAAGGCTTGGCAAGACTGAGGTTACATAATAGGTTTCAGGGAGTAATGTTCAGAGAGGACGGTAGCCTAGTAAGCAGGGCTACCGCCGGGGATGTGGCTGGTCACGGGTTCGAATCCCGACAGTACTCCCCCCCTTCCAAGGTGACCTCCGGGCACCGCAGGGGCAGGCTTACCGGGGTGCCGTTGGTGGAACTCTTTTACCAGTCTGGGGGCGTGGACATTTTCTTCTGGCTCCCAGGAGTTATCCTCGGGAGGGTAACCCTCCCACCCAATTAGGTATTGTAGTCTTCCCCGGTGGATCCTGGAGTCGAGGATCTTTGCGACAACGTATTCTTCTTCACCCTGTACCCTCACGGGTGGTGGAGAGGGCGAGTGGCGGCCTGTGAAGGTGTTCTCCACGTATGGCTTGAGGAGTGAGCAATGGAAGACAGGGTGCACCCTAATGGAGTCCGGAAGGTCGAGCCGGAACGTGACCTCGTTAATTTGTTCGGTGACCCGAAACGGACCCATGTATCTTTGGGCCAACTTTTTGGAGGGGACCTTCAATCTGAGGTTCCTGGTGGACAGCCACACCTTGTCTCCCACATGGAAGCCCGGGGTGGGTTTGCGACGTCTGTCTGCTCCCTGTTTAAAACGCCTCTGGGCGAGCTGGAGGTTGTCTATAATGTTCTTTTGAGCCTCCTGTAGGGTTGTTAGGCGTTCGGCCACTGCTGGGAGGGTGGAGGCGACGGGCAGGTGGGGAATGAACACCGGGTGCGAGCCTGTGTTAGCAAAGAAAGGGCTGTGCTTGGTTGAGCTATGCTCAGCATTGTTGTAGGCGAACTCGGCCGTGGGGAGATGGTCAAGCCAGTCATCCTGCAGGTGGGAGCTGAAACAGCGTAAGTACTGCTCTAGGGTCTGATTAGTTCTTTCAGTCTGCCCGTTTGACTGAGGGTGGAAAGCGGAGGATAGGTTCACTTTAACCCCGAGCGCCAGGCATAAGTTCTTCCAGAACTTTGAGGCAAATAGTACGCCTCGGTCGGAGACCACGTCGTCCGGGATCCCATGCAGCCTGAAGACCTCTCTGAGAATTAGATCGGCCGTCTGTTTGGCGGTGGGTATGCCTTTGTAGGGGATGAAATGGGCCATCTTGGTGAGACGGTCGACCACGACCAGGATAGTGTTCATCCCTTTTGAAGGAGGAAGGTCTACCACAAAGTCCATGGAGATCGAGCCCCAGGGGCGGGAGGGAATAGGGAGGGGTTGTAACAGACCCACGGGGGAGGAACGAAGAGTCTTATTGCGGGCACAGACCGCGCACGAGGAGATGTACCTCTTGATGGCCTCCTTTTATGTTGGCCACCAGAAGGAGCGGGAGAGAAGCTCCTGGGTCTTTCTTATGCCAAAATGGCCGGCCAGCTTGGAGTCATGGTTGAATTTGAGCACTTCGAGCCGTGCGATTTCTGGTACATATAGTTGTAGGTCCTGATGAAACCAATGACCGTTCTTAAACGTAAGGCTGATATTCCTTGTGGGGTGGGCGAGGAAGGGGTCATTTTCGTATCCTTCTTTGATTGTGCCCAGGAGTTCTTTAGAGTAGGTGGCCCCTACGACCCTTCTCTCGGGTAAGATGTTATTTTGGCCCTTGTTACTCTGTGAGGGCTCGGAAAACATTCTGGAGAGGGCGTCAGCCTTGCCGTTTTTTGATCCAGGGCGATAGGTGATGAGATAGTTGAAACGGGAAAAGAATAGGCTCCATCTGGCCTGTCTGGCTGAGAGTCTCTTAGCGCTGCGGATGAACTCGAGGTTCTTGTGGTCAGTTAGTACGATTATGGGGTTGGTGGCTCCCTCCAGCAGGTGTCTCCACTCGGAGAAGGCATCCTTGATCGCCAGTAGTTCTTTGTTCCCGATGTCATAGTTCTTCTCGGAGGGGGACATCTGGCGGGAGAAATATGCGCACGGGTGTAATAGCATCCTCTCCCCTGTCCGTTGTGACAAAACTGCCCCCACCGCAGAGTCTGATGCATCCACTTCGACTGTAAATGGGAGCTCGGGGTTCGGGTGGATTAGGATTGGGGCAGATGTGAAGAGGAGTTTCAACTTGGTGAAGGCCTCCTGGGCCTCGGGTGTCCAGGAGAAGGGGACTGCCTTCTTGGTGAGTTGGGTGATTGGTGATATGACCTTGGAGAAGTTCCGGATAAACTTCCGATAGAAGTTGGCGAAGCCAATGAATCTTTGTATCTCCTTCTCGTTTTTCGGAATGGGCCAGTTCATCACAGCTTGGACCTTCCCCGGGTCCATACTTAGGCCCTCTGGGGAGATGATGTATCCGAGGAACTGAGTGGTGGTTCGCTCAAACTCGCATTTCTCTAGCTTGATATAGAGAGAGTTCTGTCTGAGTCTCTGCAGTACCCTGCGGACGTGTTCGCGGTGCTGCTCGAGGTCTTCAGAGAAGATCAAGATGTCGTCCAGGTAAACGACTACAAACAGATCCAGCATGTCCCTGAGGACGTCGTTAATGAAGTGCTGGAAGGTGGCGGGAGCATTGCAGAGTCCGAAAGGCATGACCAGGTACTCGAAATGACCATAACGTGTCCGGAAGGCGGTCTTCCATTCATCCCCAGGGCGGATTCGGACGAGGTTGTAGGCCCCTCGAAGGTCGAGTTTGGTGAAGATCTTCGCTTCCCGGAGTCTCTCAAGGAGTTCGGAAATCAGTGGGAGCGGGTACCGGTTTTTTACGGTTATGTCATTAAGCTTTCTGTAGTCTATGCAGGGACGCAGGGAGGAGTCTTTTTTCTCTACTAAGAAAAAGGGGGCCCCCGCGGGGGAGGTGGAGGGCCGGATGAACCCCTTCCTCAGGTCCTCGTCCTGGTACTCTTTCAGAGCCTTGAGTTCAGGCTCTGAGAGGGAGTAGATACTGCCAAAGGGTATTTCGGCCCCGGGCAACAGTTCTATAGGGCAGTCATAGGGTCGGTGTGGTGGCAGCTTGTCTGCGTTTTTCTTGTCGCAGACATCCTGGAACTCGCGGTATTGAGGGGGTAGCAGATCCTTGACGGATAGTTTTGAGATGGTGGTGTCTTCGGGTGGAAGGACGGGTTTGTGGGAGCAATTTAGCGTGCAGAACTCGGATGGGAATCGTATGCAGCGGGTTTCCCAGTCCACCGAGGGGTTGTGGGTGGCCAACCATGGGATGCCCAAGATCACTGGGAACTTCGGGGAGGCGATCAGAGAGAAGTGGATCTTTTCACGGTGATCAGGTTCTATGAGGAGTTGTAGTTCGGTGGTCTCGTGAGTGGCCGGCCCCGGGGAGAGTGGGGATCCGTCGATGGTTTCCAGGTCAACGGGGGCTGCCTTGATTGTCAGTGGAATGTTCTTTTCGCGGGCGAAGGTTAGGTCCATGAAGTTGCCTCCCGCCCCGGAGTCTAACATCGCTGAACAGGGGAGTTGTCGCCCCTCAATGTCGATGAGGATGGGGACGATGAAGTGGGATCCATGAGCCGCCGTGTTGTTATTTTCAGGGGCTGCTGGCGGGGTTGGAGTCTGTGGTTTCTCCTTTAGCTCCGTGACGGCAATAGTCTTTCGGATCTTATGAGGACATTTGATGGCAAAATGACCCGGCTCCCCACAGTAGAGGCAGAGGTTTTCGGCCAGCCTTCTCTCCTTCTCAGCTGTGGATAGAGACCTACGTAGAGCGTCGACCTGCATAGGTTCAGTTACTGACTGGGGGTCGCGCTGGGCGGTGGAAGAGAAGGAGTAAGTGGGTCTGTGGTCCGAGGACCAGAGTCTTTCTTTCTTCCTCTCGGAGAGTCTTTGATCTATCCGGATGCATAACTGAATGAAGTCATCCAGATCGTCCGGGGCCTCAACTCTGGCGAGTTCGTCCTTTATTAATTCTGACAGGCCTCGCCGGAATTGGCTTCTTTGTGCCGCTGGGTTCCAGGTGGTGTCCGTGACCCAACGGCGAAACTCGGCGGTGTATTCGGCGACGGAGCGTCTCCCTTGCCGCAGACCATGTAGTCGCGCCTCGGCTGTCGCACAGCGGTTGGGGTCATCGAAGACTTGGCTCATGGCTGTGATAAAGTTGTTTAGGTTGTCCAGGAGCTGACTGTTAGTCTCCACGTATGGTGATGCCCATGCTAATGCTTCATCCGTCAGGAGATTGACCACGAATAGCACCTTCTTTTTCTCGGTGGTGAAGGGGGCCGGGTACATCTGAAAATAGATGCGGCATTGGTTTAGAAACCCCCGATACTGGCGTCTGTCACCGCTGAATCTTGATGGGAGTGGCATGCGGGTGTCTGCGGGCGCGCCACGGACGTCCAGAAGTTGCCTCTGTAGTTCAAAAATCTCCCTCTGTTGGCTTTGGACTACGCCTTGGGGCTGGGCAAATTTCTCCTGATATGTAGTACCAAATTCTTGAAGTTCGGAGACCTGCTTACGCAGAGTGGCCATTGCGGACTCCATAGTGCGGCTGATTATTCTGTAACAGTCCTACAGGCTCACCTGAGTCAGAGGACCGCTGGCTGGAGGTAGAAGTGGAGCCCAGTGGCAAGGACCGCAGGCAGGTAGTAGGTGCAGGAAGTCTGGCAGAGGCATAGTCGGTAGGCAGGCGGTGGGTCAGGGCAGGCGGCAGTAAGCGTGGTCAGACAATCCGGATGGCAACGGTGGTAGCAGTTCAGTAGGTAGGGACAAGCAGAAGAGTAGTCGGTAGGCAGGCGGTGGGTCAGGGCAGGCGGCAGTAAGCGTAGTCAGACAATCCGGATGGCAACGGTGGTAGCAGTTCAGTAGGTAGGGACAAGCAGAAGAGTAGTCGGTAGGCAATTCCTGGTCAGCAGTGGACTTCCAGTTGTAGCAAGAGCAGCAGATGAGGAGAAGCTTGATCAAGGCTCAGGAGCTCAATAATCAGCAAGCTAGAGTGCAAGGGGCTGGACTTATATAGGGAAGTACCAGGTGTGGGGAATCAAGGGTGATGAGCAAGGCTTGGCAAGACTGAGGTTACATAATAGGTTTCAGGGAGTAATGTTCAGAGAGGACGGTAGCCTAGTAAGCAGGGCTACCGCCGGGGATGTGGCTGGTCACGGGTTCGAATCCCGACAGTCACACTATCATTACCAGAGACAATAGGTCTTCCCAGGATTGGTGTCTTGTTCTTGTGCACTTTAGGGCGAGCGTAGAAAGTTGGAATGGTCGGGCTTTTGTTATACAAATATAGATATTTATCCTTTGAGATTAAGTTATTATCTTTGGCCATCATCAGGAGTTGTTTTAATTCTTTTAAATAGTAATTCATGGGATTTTCTTGCAAAATCCTATATGTTATTTTATCCTTAAGTAATCTCTGGACCATATCCACATAGTCTTCCCTATCTTGAATTACAATATTTCCCCCTTTATCACTAGGTTTTATTATGATATCTACATTCCTTTTTAACTCATCTAAAGAATTTCCTCTGGGTTTTATTTTTTTATTTTATATAACAAAAATCCAAAGATCCATATTACATAGATAAATAATGCAATAACATTTTACCCCTATACCCGCCCACCACCCTTTGGAGAGAGAGAGAAAAAGAAAAAAAAAACAAACACCACATCCGGCCTTAGTTCAACCATTTTTTTCCATATTTTATCATTTTTTTCTGCTCTCTCACTGTGTCTCTCGGACACCCCTTCTAATTTAATCAAATTAGCAAATGCTTATAAATAATACTTTCCCTAAAACCAATCGTATCTCTTTTTTTAGTTTAAAATGTTCTGTAGCTCCTAATATACAAACTACTGGATCTTCAAAAACTTGAATACCCAGAAATTCTAATACAATTTCTGCAATTTCTTTCCAATATCTAAAAAGTTTAGGACATCTCCAAAAACAGTGTATAAGATCCGCCTTCTCTCCTTCACATTTTGGGCACTTATCAGAAGTTCTCGGTGTAGCCTATGGACTTTAAAAAACTGAGACATCTTATGTGAGGCCCTTTTTGACACCATGATATAACTTCTAAGAGCATCATTCCATTTTTCTTCCGTAAGAGACGGGAGCTCTTTTTCCCATTTTCTTCTGGCAAGTATTGTAATCCGTTTTTTTTTTTTTCTTCCATCAACATCCCATATTTTTTTGCCGTTGTTCCTCTTTTATCTCTTCCATTAGTGAATTTATCTATTCTTTCTGATTGTTCATTTCTATATTTATCTAACTTCGTGGATGTCCTCACTGCATTTTTGAGCTGAAAATATTTATAAATATCCTTTTGGGGGATCCCAAACTCCCTTACCAAGGTACCAAAATCCTTCAGTTTATCTTCCTCAAATACTTGACCCAGATATTTCACCCCCTTTTTATCCAAGTCTATGTAAGGCCTAATCATTTGCAATTCCTTTAAATTAATATTTTTCCAAATAGGTGTATACTGCAAATAACCTCTGGGTTTAAATTAGATACTGCCTGCTCTTTTCTCATTTTTTATTTTGTTATATCGTGTGTGATCAGATGTACAAAGGTGTCTATCTCTTTGAACTGTGCAAAGGGCGGCGTATTTTTTTATTTCAGTTTTAAAGGCATGAAGGGAGGATCCAGCATCACGACCTCCTTCATTTTCCACGCAGCGTGGAGATTTTAAATTCTGATATGCTGATTATAAGTGTAACTTTGTGAGTACAATAAACTTTTTTACGGGACGTATATGTGAATGTGCTTCACTATTCTGCGACCCCTTAGGTTTTATAGGTTTGGATGAGGGGAAGAATTTTCTGAGTACTTACATTTAGTCCCGTGCTTGGATCTGATGGTGTAAAACCGCATGGTGTGAAAGAGGACCTCAGAAATATCTGCAGCGCGATCCTATTTTCGTACAATCTGTGCGTGATTTGAGGCTAGGACGGAGGTTCACCTTCCAGCAGGACAATGACCCCAAACACACTGCTAAAGCAACACTTGAACGGTTTAAGGGAAACATGTAAATGTGTTGGAATAGCCTAGTCAAAGCCCAGATCTCAATCTGATAGTAAATCTGTGGTCAGACTTAAAGATTGCTGTTCACAAGCGCAAATCATCCAACTTGAAGGAGCTGGAGCAGTTTTGCAAGGAGGAATGGGCAAAAATCCCAATGGTAAGATGTGGCAAGCTCATAGAAACTTAACCAAAGCGACTTGGAGCTGTGATTGTCGCAAAAGGTAGGTCTACAAAGTATTGACTTTAGGGGGGTAACCAGTTATGCACATTGACTTTTTATGTTATTTTGTCCTATTTGTTGTTTGAATCACAATAAAAAAAAAAAACATCTTCAAAGTTGTGGGCATGTTCTGTAAATTAAATTATGCAAATCCTCAAACAATCCATGTTAATTCCAGGTTGTGAGGCACCAAAATACAAAAAAAGTCAAGGGGTTGAATACTATTGCAAGGCACTGTATCAAAGAGCAGACTCTGACACTGAGACCTCGGGAACCGAGAGTTCTGTGCAGAGTATATTGAGATCTTCAGACGGTAGAGTAGGTATAAAGAGAAAAAATAAATAAAAGAAGATAGCAAACACCTAAAAGACCTACCCAAAATAGAAGAGATATATCACAAACATGTCCGAAAACCAGATAAAACAGCTCGGGACAGACCAAAGCATGATGAGGGCCAGTACAAATATAAACACTGTTACTCCTTCCACATCTATGCAGTCCTTCTCCTTTGCAAAATCTTCGCAACAAATGACAAATATCTGTCAAGATTCCAATCGCCCAACTGTATCAACTTTACAGAAAAATATCAATCCTGTGGAGAAAATTACAATAGTGGCACTTTTTTTAGGGCAAACGGGGATACAGTTGAGGGACAGGGAGAAGTGGGCCTACAGCAAATAGGTAAATTCGTACCTATTGAGGTTACAAATGATAAACAAATAATTAATCTATTGAAATGCCAAATAACTTCAGCCCAGAAGTCCCTTCTGTGCAAAGGCTTAACGTTTACCCCAATGCCACAGTGTGACAAATTTCTATGGATTAAGGATATGAACCAATTTGCACGCAAGTTGGTGTCACGCCTTGCCCTGTTAATGTGCGGAGGTCTGTCAGACTGGCTGCACATGTCTGACTTCTCTGTTTGTTTTGGTTTGGGTTTGAGCTGGATCCACCTTCCCTCAGGTGTACTGGGTTTGATTGTTAGTGAGGCTATTTATCCCTCCTTCCACTAGAGGTCTGTGCGGGTTATAGTTCTTTCCTGTGAGCTCTGGATGTGTGGTGGATCGTCTGCTCCAGCTCTGCTCTAAGATAAGTCCTCTCCGTTATTTTCCGTTGTGTCTTTTATCTAGGCTTCTAGGGAGACGCTTGCTTCCTCCCTCCGGGTTTGAAGAAGCAGGTTGCCTCTTCCCTTTTCCCTACAGCTTAGGGTTTGCCCAGGGTGTATAGGTTTAGGCACGAGGGCATATGCATATCCACCATTAGGGTATGCACATGGGCAAAGCAGTTTAGGGAAGACTTTTAGGGATCGCTAGGAGGTGACCCTTTTCTCCCTTTTGGGCCCAGTCATTTGTTCTGTTTGGTTACCTGTGTTTGGTTATTTCCCCGCTTACCTACCTATCGTGACAGTTGGCCCTTCACAAGACACATAAACAATATGAAACAGATGTAACTAAGTTAAATGAGAGGGAACAGATGAGTGTGGAAATTTTTGGAGAGTCTCATGAGAGAAAATGAAGGAGATGTCGTGATGCTGGATCCTCCCTTCATGTCTACCGGAATAAAAAAATATCTATGAGCTTGCCACATCTTACCATTGGGATTTTTGCCTATTCCTCCTTGCAAAACTGCTCCAGCTCCTTCAAGTTGGATGGTTTGCGCTTGTGAACAGCAATCTTTAAGTCTGACCAGAGATTTTCTATTGAATTGAGATCTGGGCTTTGACTAGGCCATTCCAACACATTTACATGTTTCCCTTTAAACTGCTCAAGTGTTGCTTTAGCAGTGTGTTTGGGGGTCATTATCCTGCTGGAAGGTGAACCTCCATACTAGCCTCAAATCACGCACAGATTGTACGAAAATAGGATCGCGCTGCAGATATTCCTGAGGTCCTCTTTCACACCATGCGGTTTTACACCATCAGTTCCAACATTTCGTCCCGTGCTTGGATCTGATGGTGTAAAACCACATGGTGTGAAAGAGGACCTCAGGAATATCTGCAGCAAGATCCTATTTTCGTACAATTTGGATTTAAAGTGAACTTGACCCACATCACTACACTAGGATCTGCAGCGTGAAAAGTCCAGGTAATGTATCAGAGACCTTTTTTCTTTTTTCTTCAAATCACGCACAGAGTGCTACAGGTTTTGCTCAAGAATATCCCCCTGTATTTAGCACCATCCATCTTTCCCTCAACTAGTTTCCCCTCAACCAGTTTCCAAGTCCCATCCCCACAGTATGATGCTGCCACCACCATGTCTTACTGTGGGGATGGTGTTCTTTGGGTGATGTGATGTGTGGGGTTTGCTCCAGACAAAGGGTTTTCTTTGATGCCCAAAAAGTTAAATTTTTGTCTCATCAGACCAGAGCATATTCCTCCATACATTTTGGGAGTCTCCCACATGCCTTTTCGCAAACTCACAACGTGCCTTTTTGTTTTTAGCTGAAAGTAATGGCTTTCTTCTGGCCACTCTGCCATAAAGCCCAACTCTATGGAGCGTATGGCTTATTGTCGTCATATGTACAGATACTCCAGTCTCTGCTGTGGAACTCTGAAGCTCCTCCAGGGTTACCTTAGGTCTCTGTGCTGCCTCTCTGATTAATGCCCTCCTTGCCCGGTCTGTGAGTTTTGATGGGCGGCCGTCTCTTGGCAGGTTTGCTGTTGTGTCATGTTCCTTCCATTTGGTTATGATAGATTTGATGGTGCTCCTCGGGATCATCAAAGATTTAGATATTTTTTTATAACCTAACCCTGACTTGTACTTCTCAACAACATTGTCCCTTACTTGTTTGGAGAGTTCCTTGGTCTTCATGGCAGTGTTTGGTTAGTGATGCCTCTTGCTTAGATGTTGCAGCCCCTGGGGCCTTTCAAAAAAGGTGTGTATATGTAATGACAGATGATGTGACACTTAGATTGCACAGGTGACATCATTTCACTAATTATGTGACTTCTGAAGGTAATTGATTGCACCAGAGCTTTTTATGGGCTTCCTAACAAAGGGGGTGAATATATACGCACATGCCAATTTTCTGTTTTCTATTTCTAAACAATAGTTTTATTTATATATTTTTATCATTTCACTTCACCAATGTAACGGTCACGTCCACACACACACAGGGGGAAGGATAGTGACCACTACGCTCTACCCTCACTCCTGGCCCTGCCTACTTGCCTCACGAGTCCTGATGACAGGGGACAACTGGACGACAGTCCCTAACTTAGGATACGTGCAGGGAAGACAGACAAGACAAAATACGGAACATGAACGGACCGGGTAAGAACCAAGAGAGCTACGCAGTACAAAGGGTAAAGCAAAGAATGGTCAGGAGAAGCCGGGGTCAAATACCAGGAGAGTAGA
Source organism: Bufo bufo (assembly GCF_905171765.1). Taxonomy (NCBI): domain Eukaryota; kingdom Metazoa; phylum Chordata; class Amphibia; order Anura; family Bufonidae; genus Bufo; species Bufo bufo. Next base: position 649,440,143 of record NC_053389.1, read on the forward strand.
GAAGTACAAGAGGAGTCCAAAGAGAGTAGTCAGGTGGGAGCCGAGGTCACAATACCAGGACGGATGCGCAGTACAGGAGGAGCAGGCAAAGGATCGTCAGGGAACGGAATCAGGTGAGTATTCAGTAGTCCAACAAATAGCCAGGAACCTAGAAATTAACAGGCAACCTGTGGCTAGCAGGCTGCCTGTATTTATAGTGGGGAGTGAGGGTCATGTGACGTGGCCAGCGTCACATGACCGACAGACCAACCAGTTGAGCACCGAGTGATCAGCTTAGCGCTCAAGGCAGACTTAGGAGCAGGGAGCCACCCAGCAGTAAAACCACCCTGGGAATGAGGTCAAACACAGATCCTCATTCCCAAAGCTAAGCAACAGTTCTGCGGGCAATGGGGGACCGAGTGCACCTTCGGAACCCCGTTACAACCAACTGATCCATCACATAAAATTCTGATTAACAAAACATTGAACTTAAGGCTGTAATGTAACAAAATACGAAAAAAGTCAAGGGGGTGAATACTTTTGCAAGGCACCAAATGTATTTTAATATTATTCCTATTTTTCCAAATATAGACACGGTCGTTCGCAAAGTCTAAATGATCCCTAATATATTTCTGATGTTTACGTTCTTTAATTTCGTGCTGTAATTGATCTATATTCTTCATTTTTTGTTCCAAATTACTAAACTCAGGATGTTGACTAAATTCCTGTATTTCTTTTATCTCTTTTTCTAACTGCTCGTCTAATTTTGAAAAGTAGATTTTTTTCGTATTCAGATAAGTAGCTCAGTAGTCTTAAGGAACACTCTGTCAGAAGGCATTCCCACCCTTTCACAAACTCAATGTCTTCAAGATGTGAGTTAGGTCTCAGGGGTTTACGCAGACCCCTGTATACAATTCTTTGTTGAATATATGTATCTAAGCTGGCTATCTCCCACCACGATCGAATATGTTGGCAGTTAACTTTTATTCCGATTTTTGAAAGCTATATTAATGTCCGCCTGATTCAGAGGAATATTGCTGTTAGAGAAGACTTGATTGGCTTCCACTACTAGGCTTTCCAAATTGAGTTTTTGTTTTGTTTGTTTCGATTAGTACAATTTCGATCTAACCTACACTGACTATCTCCCACTAACTATCTGTATTATATATATAAGCTAACTATATAATGTAATGACACAGCAAAGCACAGAGCACAGCAATGACACTGCTGTCTATCTCAGAACTGCAAAAAACTGCTGAAAATGGCTGCTGGGGAGGTTCTTATATAGTAAGGGGTAGGCAACTTTCCTATTGGTTGCTAGGGATGTTGCTAAGCTCAGACAAACACATTGCAGCCTTCTCATTAGCCCACAAGCAAGAAGCAGGGAGGGATCATGGGTTCACATGAAAACAAATCTAGAATATTTGCGAATACGAATATATAGCACTAATTCTAATAAATATTTGTGATTCGAATATTCGCTCCCAACACTCCTCCCTATGCGTGTTACAGCAAGGCACAGTGTTCTACACCACTATAAAGGCTCTCTACAGCCAGGAAATAGACGTTTTTTAACTAAATTCTCCACAAATAAATTTGTATCGAACCAAATTATTTTTTTTAAATATGACGAACCGGCCGAAATGAATTTTTGAAACATTTGCTCATCTCTATGTGCTGCTATTTGATATTCTTTTGCTCTTGACTGGACTTATTTATCCAATTACTCTTTACCTTCTTCTTACTTATTACTGTGCTTGACCTACAGGCTACTATTCTTCTTTGTACGTTTTCCTCTCTTGGTGCTTGTTTCTGATATTGCTATTGGATACTGGTTCGGCCTTGATGTTTTGACCACCACTAGTATGATTACTCTGCTCCACCTCCTAGCAGCTACCCAGTGAAGCAAGATAGCAGTGTCTTATCGCTCACAGGGAACACTCAGGACTTGTCTTCTGTCTAAAATAAGTTATTATAGATGGAAATAGCTAAAACGGATGCAAAATGTAAATAACTGAGCATAACGGATGCAAAAAATACAGGATCAGTTTTTTTGTTTATTTTTTTCTTATAATAGATCAGAAGAATGTAAAACTGAACAGTGATGTGAACCTCGCCTTACCTTTAAATGCTGTAATTAGTTAAAAGACACCATAATTCAAATGCTCTTCAATCTGAACAATTTCTTAAATTAACAGTTAATTTAAATTATTAAACAATGTTGGTTTTTTTATTTTATTTTTTTACTACGTTACTGACTGTATTTCATCCATGACATTTCATCCATGAAAATTGTGGTTTAGCGATTCATCCATACTAATTTGGAAGCACTGCTCAGAACACACATCTTCACATGCTTGGCCAGTTCTCTAATACTTCACATGAAGCTCTGGTAGAACAGTCTAAAAAATGACACTAAACGTTCAGGGTGAACACCATTAAACACTCACGCTTGTTAACCAACTGTCCTTCAGAATTACTTTAGTATCTACAGCTATCAATACGTGTTTCAGTGTTCTTGAAATATTTCAATTATATTTTTCCTGCTGTATCATACAGCAGTAGTATTATGCATTACTAGTTTGTCTCTGCAGTACTGTATATCAGACTTTTTATAGCACAAAGGTTGCTTTATAACCACATTTGGAAATACCTTTGGCAGTTTACAGTATGTCTAGAAATGAGGGAAAGAAAGTGTCCAGACATACTACACAGTATCTATGTACTTCTATGCTATGCAATCAACTATATGTTATGTTCTATTTGCATACACAAGTGACTGTTGAGTTGTGCTTCCTTGGGATCTACAAAGCAATAGTTGTCCTATCTGCACCAATTTTCATGACCTATCTTGAGGATAGGTCATCTCCAATATGTGAAGCCTGGAAGACTACTTTAACACGACATGTAGTGTTGAGCGAATCGAGCTTTGGATCATCGATCCGAAGTCGATTTGGTCAAACACTTTGATTTTAATACTGTCTCCATACAACATTAAAATGTATTGGTTGGTACCTCGGTAACAAACCTGACTTCGGATTCCTAATTTTAAATGTTTTTAAAGATGCAGAAACCTCTGGAACCTCTCGCCTGTAAAATCTGGCAGTCTAGTCAGATTGTAGGATTTGGAGGGAGAGGAGAGGAAGATAGGATTAGTCTATACGCGGACGACATTCTCGTATTTCTGAGGCAGGGATGGAAGGCCGTTACACCTGTAATGAATATCTTGAGAGAATATGGGGCGATATCGGGGTATAAAGTAAACTGGGATAAATCTGAACTTCTCCCTCTGGTTCGAGTGCCCCCTGATAGGTCCTTAGGCATTAAGGTTCTTGGATTAAATGACTCCATCCGATACCTGGGTATCAGCATAAGCGCGGACCTGTCCCGATATAACTCCTTAAATATAACTCCTATGATTAATAAGATCAGGGAGAAGATCCGGTCCTGGCAGAAGCTGCCTTTGTCACAGGAGGAAAGGATTGCATTGATTAAGATGGTGGTCCTCCCTATTGCATTATACCCTTTGACAGCATGCCCGATATGGATTGATGACTCCACTTTTGGGTTAGTGGACAAATTGATGAACGACTTAATCTGGGGGAGGGGAAGGGTTAGGATTAAGCAAAAATATCTTTGTATATCGGAGAGAAGGGGTGGCCTTTCCCTTCCATTCCTCCAGGGATATTATATTGCAGCACAGATAAAGTGGTGTTTGGGAGGGGGGAGGGCAGAAAGTCAGGCCGCTTTGCTGTTGGGTATCCTTTCAAGGGATCTTGGAGACTCGCCATTTGGACATGAGGAAAAAACAATGTTTGATTAGTGATACACTAAACAAGGTTTGGAATAAGATAAAAAAATTATTGGGTGAGACATTCCCTACACACTTTACTCCACTTTGGCACAATTATAATTTAAAAGAATTTAAATCAATTGTAGACTATAAATATTGGAATTCACGCGGAATTAACAGCTTAACTCATATAATATCACATGGTAATATTATTCCTTTAGATGCACTAATAAAAGGTATACCGTCCTTTGTAGATAGATATAGGTATGCACAAATTAGTCACGCATATATGAGCACTCAGGACAAAAATTTATTGGCCATTAGGACAAGCCCCTTTTTGGACTATTGTTTTAGATTTAAGGATACTCAACTTACACTCTCTCAAATATATCAAAAACTCTGGGACTGTTTGGGTGAAATAACCACATTTAAAAGTGAGGGAGGCTGGGAAGCTGAATTGGGTGAGAGGAACAGCTTGGAATGGGATATCGTATATCAAAACATAAAAAAAGTATTGATCTCTCAGAAATACAGATTGATACAGTTCAAGATTGTTCACCGCCTATACTACTCCCCCTCCTTCCTCGCCAAGATATACAAGGAAAGGAAGGACCTGTGCTGGAAATGTTCGTTAGAAAATGCGGAGTTAAGTCACCTACTATGGGATTGTCCGGAAGTGTGGGGGTATTGGACCAGCATCTATGAGGAACTATATAAAAGATATAAGATCAAATTGAAGCGAAGTTTTACGCAGGCAATATTGGGTCTTTTCCCCCGCTCTGAACTGACTCCCTACCAACTACGAGTTAGCATGGAAAGTTTTATGGTCGCAAAGGCCTTGATAATTAAATATTGGGGTATGAAGAATAGTCCTAGCTTTAATGAATGGAGGGCTCGGCTAGACACTATTGAGGCCTATAGAAGAATGACAAGGAAATTGGAGTGATGGCTCCTGCGGGGGCAGGCTCCCTTACTCGCTTCAGGCCCCCAGGATCCCTTATATTTGGAATTTCTGGAAACAGAAGTTAAGGTACTTATTAAAATGCGGATGGACCCCGCAGCAGGGAAGCAAAAGGGATGGGGTGAGTTAAAAGGAACAAGTGTATTAACTTGTATAAAGTATATTTGTAAATTTTAACTGGTTGATATGAAAATTTGTATATTTGTTCCAGAAAATAATAAAGGATCATTAAGCAATGCGCCGCACAGACCTGTCACTTACCAGTAGGAGGAGCTCCCGGCCAGACACAGACAGCGCAGCAGCCAGCAGGTAAGTATGATGCTTCTAATATTGTAATATTGCTAAGTAACCATGGCAACCAGGCCTGCAGTAGCGTCCTGGTTGCCATGGTTACCGATCGGAGCCCCAGAGCGATTAAACTGGGACTCCGATCGGAATCTCCGCTGCCACCAATGATCGGGAGGGGTGGAGGGGAGGCCGCACACTGGCCACCAATGATATTAATACAATAGAGGGGGGGGGGCGGGGGGGCCGCACACTGGCCACCAATGATATTACAATAGAGGGGGGGCCGGGGGGGAGGCCGCACACTGGCCACCAATGATATTACAATAGAGGGAGGGGAGGTGGCCGGGGGAGGCCGCACACTGGCCACCAATGATATTACAATAGGGGGGCGGGGGGGCGCACACTGGCCACCAATGATATTCAAACTGGGGAGGGGGGTCTGCCCCCTGCTGCCTGGCAGCCCCTGATCTCTTATAGGGGGCTATGATATGCACAATTAACCCCTCAGGTGCAGCACCTGAGGGGTTAATTGTGCGGATGACAGCCCCTGTAAGAGATCGGGTGCTGCCAGGCAGCAGGGGGCAGTCATGTACACAGTTCGTAGTATATTCTAACTAGAAGCGTCCCCATCACTATGGGAACGCCTCTGTGTTAGAATATACTGTCGGATATGAGTTTTCACGAGGTGAAAACTCATCTCTGAAAAAGCTTTTATGCAGACGGATCTTCGGATCCGTCTGTATGAAAGTAACCTATGGCCAGGGCCGTCTTTAATATTGATTGGACCCTGGGCAAAAATTTACTTGGGCCCCCTGGATCCCGCCTTCCCACACCTTAGCAGGCAATCATGCCCTCCACCACAACACACACACAAAAAATCCACACATCTGGTAGAGTACAGTGAATGACTGTAAATACTTCCAGTTCTGATGACTCCAGCGGCTCAGTATCAGTGCTCTGGGCATCTGGGCTCAGGCTGGAAGTGGGCACCGCTCTGCAGGAAGGAGACCAGGGCTCGGCTCACCCTAGTGTTACAGTGCACCCCAGCACCCCACAGTATGCAGTATAGCACCCTATAGTATACAGCAACCCACAGTATGCAGTATAGCACCCTATAGTATACAGCACCACACAGTATGCAGTATAGCACCCCACACTATACAGTACCCCACAGTATATAGTAGAGCAGTATAGCAGCCCACAGTATACAGCACCCCACAGTATACAACACCTCACAGTATACAGTAGAGCAGTATAGCAACTCACCGTATACAGCACCCCAACTATACACGATACAGCACCCCACACTATACAGCCCCCACACTATACAGTACAGCAGTATAGCACCCACAGTATACAGTACACAGCCCCCCACAGTATACAGACCCCACAGTATACAGTACAGCAGTATAGCACTCCACAATATACAGCACCCACAGTATACAGCCCCCCACAGTATACAGCCCCCCACAGTATACAGTACAGCAGTATAGCACTCCACAATATACAGCACCCACAGTATACAGTATACAGCCCCCCACAGTATACAGCCCCCCCACAGTATACAGGCCCCCACAGTATACAGCCCCCCCACAGTATACAGGCCCCCACACTATACAGTGCCCCACTATACAGTAGTTTACAGTATATTAGCATAACAGCCCCTGTCACCTTTTTCTGATGTAATCTTCACAAAAAAGCTCTACAGTTAAGGCAAACTTCTACAGCAACACTGCTGGTAGAAAGGACCTTGATGACCTCTTAGCCATGTGACCAGTAATATTGCTAGGTTACTGGTCACATGGTGATGATGTCATCTAAGGTCCTAGAGAATCACAGCTCTCACAGTACGCTGCCTGGAGTGCCGGCAGGCATGGCATGGCAGCACCCCCTGTGTAGCGGACAGCCTGACACCCGGGGCAGTGGCTAGCAGGGCTCAAGAGGCAGCTGCCTTGGGCCCACCAGGAGCTACTGGGCCCGGGGCAGCTGCCCCTTTTGCCCCTTGTTAAAGACGGCCCTGCCTATGGCCACGGATCACGGACGCGGATGCCAATCTTGTGTGTATCCGTGTTCTTTCACGGACCCATTGACTTGAATGGGTCCGTGAACCATTGTCCGTCAAAAAAATAGGACAGGTCATATTTTTTTGACGGACAGGAAACACGGATCATGGATGCGGCTGCAAAACGGTGCATTTTCAGATTTTTCCACGGACCCATTGAAAGTCAATGGGTCCGCGAAAAAAAACGGAAAACGGCACAACGGCCACGGATGCACACAACGGTCGGGTGCATGAGGCCTAAAGCATACACCAAAATGTCAGAAGGAAGATAGAAATAAGGTTTTTGTATTGTAAGAGCAGTGAGTCTATGGAACTCTTTGCCAGAAGAGGTTGTGATGGTGAGCTCACTAAAAGAGGGGCCTGGATGTATTTATTGAGTGTAATAATATTACCAGTTATAATTACTAGATGCTAGGAAAGGGTCAATCATCCAGGGAGGTACTCTGATTGCCAGTTGGGATTTGGAAAGGATTTCTTTACGTTAGATAAGGAAAATTGACTTCTATCTCACAAGTTGTTTTTTTTTGCCTTCTTCTGGACCAACTTTGCAGGATAATCAACTCTCAAGTAAGTGGATGCAGGGACACCATGTGCCTCCACATAGCCTCCTGAACATGCTGTGTGGATGAGACCTTGTTCTGTGTTCTCCTATGGACAATGAAATCAGATCACTCACTAGGTTGTGTACAGGTACAGCTATCTTACAAGATGGGCCTCACTAGGTGTTCTGTCTGACTTCATAAACATAACAGGTCCTTTTAAAAGTGAACTCTTTTTCATGTTCACTAAATAAATTTCAGAGTAAAACGCATTTAAGTGATTTGTTATTGCACTTTAAAAGCTTTAATGTTTTCTGCCACTTTCAGAAATCTGGATGTTTATCCTGTAATTTGCAATTGTAATGTTTCTGCTTCCATTCATCACAGACAAGAACAAACCACGTTTAGGTAAAATTTTTATTTTGTACTTAGTTATTGCTTGGCTTCATTTATTATACCACTAGAAAGTGGAATAACTGCAATATGGCAAAATGCAAGCCCCATGAGCAGAACCTCACTATAGCACTATATTGTGGAGTTAAACTCAACAATTCATTTCACACTTCAATTTCATTAAATATAAATTTGACATTAGATGTTCTTTGGCATTTTTATTTATGGTGCAATTGCTAGTAAACTATACTTGATGTTTTTCTAATAATAACCCATGTTTTTATCATGCCTGATATACTGGATAATAAAGGGATTAAAACTTTGGCGAGATCTACTAAATTAAATACTACAAAAACATGGCGTACTTGCCTTGTATCTGATTTATGTGCTTTAGAAACTTTCCACTCTTCACTAGTTGAGGATTAGAGGAAAAGGTATGTGGCTCAGTAAGGAGGAGGACTCGTGGCTTAAATGTGACATGAACCAAAATGACACCAACTAATGGGAGGTGTAAAGTTAGTGAAAAGTGACTGGCAGGATTCATCAAATGTATCATGCAGCACGAGCTACTGTGATAAATCTGGCAAACACCTAGACTGCTTGGATTCAGTTTACATGGTCTTTATTTTTAACACAGATTGTAAGGCTAAATGCACACAATCAGAATTGCTTGTGGAATTTCCATGCGGAAAATCCACACTGCAGGTCATGTAAGTACATTGTATTCTATGAGAATTTGAAATTCTCATGCACACAATGCAGATTTTTTCCGTGCGGATTTTAAAATCCACAGCATGTCAATTTATTTTATTTTTCCTGACCGGATTTTCTCTATTCACTTGAACGGGGAGAGTAAAATCCGCATGTGAAAAATCCACACCAAATCTGCATGACAAATCCGCATGCAAATCTGCACCAATTGATGCAATTGTCCACATGAATTTCCCTGCAAACACCTGCAGATTTAAGTCAGGATTGTCCGCACATAAATCCTGAACGTGTACATTTACTCTAAATCTCCCCCATTTTCGTTGAGAGAATTTGACTGAATCCTTTTTGTAAATTATAAGGCCTCATGCACGACCGTATGTATTTTGCAGTCCGCAAAAAACTGATCCGTAAAAAATACAGATGACGTCCATGTGCATTCCGTATTTTGCGGAACAGAACAGCTGGCTCCTAATTGAACAGTAATGTCCTTGTCGGTAATGCGGACAATAAAAGGACCTGTTCTATTTTTTTGCGGAATGGAAATACGGACATACGGAAGCGGAATGCACATGGAGTGACTTCTGTTTTTTTTTGCGGACCCATTGAAATGAATGGCTCCGCAAACAGTCCGCAAAAAAACAGAACAGACACAGAAAGAAAATACGTTCGTGATCATGAGCCCTAATAGTGATTTAAATTTGCCGAATACATTTTTCTCACAAATCAGTTATCTCCTTATCGTTACAGGCAGGTTCAGAATGACAGCTATCACCTCTGTGTATAGATAAGTGTCACGGTAGGTAAGATAAGGGAAGGAAACAGAACATGACAAGGCAAAAAGGAAAAGGACTTATCTAGAGATGTGTTGGAGCAGAGCTTTTTGGTTATTTGTCAGGTTATCAGTGGCACATTTATACAGATGTAGTAACTGGTAACGAGCATTTGCATGAATGCTCTTCCCCTATCACTGTCCCGATTCTTGGCTTAAATAACCAGTAGGAAGAACAGGTGAAGTCACTATGATCAATGGTATGGACAATCATGTACAGTTGCAAGAAAAAGTATGTGAACCCTTTGGAATGATATGGATTTCTGCACAAATTGGTCATAAAATGTGATCTGATCTTCATCTAAGTCACAACAATAGACAATCACAGTCTGCTTAAACTAATAACACACAAAGAATTAAATGTTACCATGTTTTTATTGAACACACCATGTAAACATTCACAGTGCAGGTGGAAAAAGTATGTGAACGCCTAGACTAATGACATGGTTGAACCTCCTTTGGCAGCAATAACTTCAACCAAACATTTCCTGTAGTTGCAGATCAGACGTGCACAACGGTCAGGAGTAATTATTGACCATTCCTCTTTACAGAACTGTTTCAGTTCAGCAATATTCTTGGGATGTCTGGTGTGAATCGCTTTCCTGAGGTCATGCCACAGCATCTCAATCAGGTTGAGGTCAGGACTCTGACTGGGCCACTCCAGAAGCCGTATTTTCTTCTGTTTAAGCCATTCTGTTGTTGATTTACTTCTATGCTTTGGGTCTTTGTCCTATTGCAACACCCATCTTCTGTTGAGCTTCAGCTGGTGGACAGATGGCCTTCAGTTCTCCTGCAAAATGTCTTGATAAACTTGGGAATTCATTTTTCCTTCGATGATAGCAATCCGTCCAGGCCCTGACGCAGCAAAGCAGCCCCAAACCATGATGTCCCCACCACCATACTTCACAGTTGGGATGAGGTTTTGATGTTGGTGTGCTGTGCCTCTTTTTCTCCACACATAGTGTTGTGTGTTTCTTCCAAACAACTCAACTTTGGTTTCATCTGTCCACAGAATATTTTGCCAGTACTACTGTGGAACATCCAGGTGCTCTTGTACAAACTGTAAACGTGCAGCAATGGTTTTTTTGGACAGCAGTGGCTTCCTCTGTGGTATCCTCCCATGAAATCCATTCTTGTTTAGTGTTTTACATATCGTAGATTCGCTAACAGGGATGTTAGCATATGCCAGAGACTTTTGTAAGTGTTTAGCTGACACTCTAGGATTCTTCTTCATCTCATTGAGCAATCTGCGCTGTGCTCTTGCAGTCATCTTTACAGGACGGCCACTCCTAGGGAGAGTAGTAGCAGTGCTGAACTTTCTCCATTTATAGACAATTTGTCTTACCGTGGACTGATGAACAGCAAGGCTTTTGGAGATACTTTTATAACCCTTTCCAGCTTTATGCAAGTCAAGAATTCTTAATTGTAGGTCTTCTGAGAGCTCTTTTGTGCGAGGCATCATTCACATCAGGCAATGCTTCTTGTGAAAAGCAAACCCTGAACTGGTGTGTGTTTTTATAGGGCAGAGCAGCTGTAACCAACACCTCCAATCTCATCTCATTGATTGAACTCCAGTTGTCTGACACCTCACTCCAATTAGCTCTTGGAGATGTCATTAGTCTAGGCGTTCACATACTTTTTCCACCTGCACTGTGAATGTTTACATGGTGTGTTCAATAAAAACATGGTAACATTTAATTCTTTGTGTGCTATTAGTTTAAGCAGACTGTGATTGTCTATTGTTGTGACTTAGATGAAGATCAGATCACATTTTATGACCAATTTGTGCAGAAATCCATATCATTCCAAAGGGTTCACATACTTTTTCTTGCAACTGTATATGTTTGAGATGTTACTTTGCCTGTATGAGTGAGTAAAGAATAAAGCTGGTTGTGGCCAATTTAAAATGAAAATCTGTATTGAAGTGAACTTATTTGTGTGCTTGTGTCACGAACCAGCGGGTGTGAACCAACTGTGCCACATGTCCCACTTCCTCTAAGGTCGTTGTCTAATTGTACCCCTCGATTCTTCACAGTACCCCTGATGGTGGGGATAGACTTTCCCGAGGGGAACACCAGGTCACTACCTCTTGAGGGGGGTAGCCACATGAGGCAGCTGGATCAGGCAGACCAGGAGGTACCTGAGTAGGTACCAGAAGTACAAGCGTAGGCGGGGTCGTTACCAGGAGCAACAGAGCAGACCAAAGGATGAGGCAGAGGCGTAATCAGACAGGCAATAGGTCAGGGCAGGCAATCAGGCAACAGGAGACTCAAGGCAAGCAGACAGGGATCAGATGAGTAGCAGAATCCAGGAACAAGGTATAAGTCAGGAGCACATGTGAGTGAAATGTGCCTTGGGGTGCAACGTCTATTATTTCAAGCTCGTAAATTGATAGTCAGGTACTAGATTCATCCTCAATCCCCTTCGCTAGCAGAATTCTTTAATAGAGTGACAGACATATTACGCCTAGAAAAGGGGGTATATCTAAAAAGGAACTGTGGAGCCAAATTTGCCGCAATTTGGGACAGGTGGCTCTCGGCTAGGGCTGGGACCTTCTCCACTTAATTTGTCAAATGCCTCAAATACAAGAAGATGATAATTCGAGACATGTGTTTGGAATTAAAGTAATGTGGGGGGAATTGAGTATGTCTAGAAACTGTTCCAGGTGGTGACAGGATGCGTCTCTGAGAACTGGATTAAAAGGATAGCACTAATTGCTACTAGGTTCTTCATACGGACAGGAAGGAAACCTTTGTTTGCTTTCTATATACAGACTGATAGGTGTCCGGAGCAGAGGGCAGACCATCTCTTCGCTAGGGGGTGGGCGGATTTGGTTGGGTTTCTCTTCTTTTCCTTTTTTTTTTTCTCTCATTTCTTTTTTCAATTTATTTGGTTTTCATGATGGCTCTGTTTGTCTATTATGTGATCAGATGTCATATATTATGTAAAGAAAGAGTCAAAATTTCTTTGCATAATGTTGTAATAATGTTTAATAAAAACTGATTTAAAAATAAAAAGGAGTACATGTGAGTATCAGGAGCTTAGCAAATATAAGGACCTTGACACTGAGGCATCTGGGAAGGGGGCTGAGCCACTTTAGTACCTGCAAGAGAACCTGGGTTGGTTAGCGAGGTCACATGACCCAAGCCATGCAGCCCAGGGAGTGATGCGCCAGGGCTGAGTGGAACCTGTGGAGCGGAATCCTCAGCACAACAGCACATACAGCGACAGAGCCCAGGACTGCAGCAGTGGACGGAAGGATCACCGCTGAGCACGGCGCCGCGGACCACTGCTGTAAACGGGGGAACAGCGGCATACAGAAACTGCTGTTACAGCTTGCCTGTCTGGTCTAGGAGACTGTGAAATAGATTGTGTGGTTATATAGTCCCTCATTCAGGACCTTTGTACATTCATCCCACTGTTTCCCAATGCTTCATTTGACCTGTGGTGCCACTGAACACTTGCCACTAGTTTCTGTTATAGATTCTTCTTCAAGACCTTTTTTTGTTTTAATTTTTTACTCTCAGCTTTCCCAAAGCCATAAAAAAAAAAATCCATTCTCATAGCTGGTATTTTTTGCAGAATAAGTTGAATTTTCAAATTGCAACATTTACATCTGCATACAATGCAGTGTGAAGCAGGAAAAAATCCAAATGGGTAGATTTGTAAAAAAAAAATACAATTCCTCCACAGTTTTAATGGTTTTGTTTTTACAGTGTGTGGCAATGTGAATATGGATGGGTGCATTAAAGTCCCGGGGAAGCATAGAAAAGGGGTGTTGTTTGCACCAGGAGTGTGTCACCAAGGGGCCCGGCCTTAATGGAGTAAAGACCCTAGATATAGGTGGCCACTAAGCTAGTTGGTGGACACCAAGCTACTTAGCGTAGCTGGCTCCAGCTAGCCCAGGGCAGGATTTTACTGGGAACAGTCAATGTGTTGGGTGGGTGTCTGTCCCCCATGCTCCAGTCCGGGATTTTGGAATATGCCCATGTCCAGGGATGGTATTTAATCCTGTTGCTGGACTCCCAGTCTGGGGAAGGGGACAAAGTTTTTGTGAAACACAGTCCTGCTGGAGGCTCTGGAAGAGTGGTCTCAGCTGGGCTGGCTGAGGGGCCACGGGGCTAGGTGCTAGCCAGATTGTTGGGGGACGCCGTGACACTTGGGCGCAAGTGGTCACAAGGCCGGAGTCGGGAGGACTACTGGGCCACACTCCCCCATAAAGGCACTGGACTTTAGACCGTGTGTGAACGGTGCTCTGTACAGCCAGGAGGCTGATGGACATTGGGCTGGGAAAGACGCATGTTATGACCGTGTGTGAACGGTGCTTTAGGTGAGTCAGGTTATGTTATGTTTAGTTAGAGCCCAGCCGGGCAGCTGTTTATTTTGTATCATTTATGTTTGTTTTGCTGAGGTGCCAAATAAAGCGATGTTTGGACCTGAAACTTGGTGTCTGGCGAAGATACTTGTGTGAATGACCCCTGGAGAAGAGCTAACCCCCAGCAAGTGCTTCCTATGTTGTAAAACTGACCTGTTCCTGTCATTCTCTGGGTCAGTACAATTACAATGATAGCACATATGTAGCTTTTTAATTTTATTGGGCGTTTTAATACTGAAAAAAAATAAAAACTTTGGGAAAAAAAAGTTCTCTTTGCATTGCCATATTTTGACCCCCATAACTTTTTTATTATTATGTATACAGAGCTGTGTGATGGCTCATTTTTGCCGGGGCGATCTTTACTTTTCATTGATTTGTGTATGACTTTTTGTTCAATTTTTGTTGGTAGATGAAGCAACCATAAACGGCAATTTTACTTTTTCTGTTTCACTGTTTGCCATATGGAATAAATATGTTTATATTTTAAAAGTATCAGCGTTTTCTCACGCGGCGATGCCAATATTATTTTTTCAATTGTGTATGTACAGGGTGGGCCATTTATATGGATACACCTTAATAAAAAGGGAATGGTTGGTGATATTAACGTCCTGTTTGTGGCACATTAGTATATGTGAGGGGGTAAACTTTTCAAGATGGGTGGTGACCATGGCGGCCATTTTGAAGTCGGCCATTTTGAATCCAACTTTTGTTTTTTCAATAGGAAGAGGGTCATTTGACACATCAAACTTATTGGGAATTTCACAAGAAAAACAATGGTGTGCTTGGTTTTAACATAACTTTATTCTTTCATGTGTTATTTACAAGTTTCTGACTACTTACAAAATGTGTTCAATGTGCTGCCCATTGTGTTGGATTGTCAATGCAACCCTTTTTTCCCACTCTTCACACACTGATAGTAACACCTCAGGAGAAATGCTAGCACAGGCTTCCAGTATCCGTAGTTTCAGGTGCTGCAGATCTTGTATCATCTGAAGGCAATCGTCTATGCTGTGAAGATACGAGATGTGCAGCACCTGAAACTATGGATACTGGAAGCCTGTGCTAGCATTTCTCCTGCGGTGTTGCTATCAGTGTGTGAAGAGTGGGAAAAAAGGGTTGCATTGACAATCCAACACAATGGGCAGCACATTGAACACATTTTGTAAGTAGTCAGAAACTTGTAAATAACTCATGAAAGAATAAAGTTATGTTAAAACCAAGCACACCATTGTTTTTCTTGTGAAATTCCCAATAAGTTTGATGTGTCAAATGACCCTCTTCCTATTGAAAAAACAAAAGTTGGATTCAAAATGGCCGACTTCAAAATGGCCGCCATGGTCACCACCCATCTTGAAAAGTTTCCCCCCTCACATATACTAATGTGCCACAAACATGAAGTTAATATCACCAACTATTCCCATTTTATTAAGGTGTATCCATATAAATGGCCCACCCTGTATTTTTATTTTTATTTTGGTGATTTGAATTTTTATATCTTTTCAATTTTAAACATTTTTTTCCTTTTTAATAGTTTCCCTAGGGAACTTTATCAAGCAATGATTAGATTGTTTCTTTCATAGACACCAATGCCTTTACATTGGTGTCTACGAGGATTACACTGTGTTCCTATGAAGCCCTGCCACAGGCAGGCTGTCCATTGGAACTAATATGCGACAGCTTCGTATCACTCTGGAGTACAGATCCTTAGTAAGGCGGAGCTGATGCAGGGTTGGGAGCATGCGCTCCTGGTTTTTGACTTCCGAGGTGCTATGGTCACATTCAAACATTCGTTTAAAACATCAGGCACCCAGCAGCTATGGTACCAATTGTGCTTGAAAGCGAACATCATCTTTAAAACCCCCACCGCAGATGGAATTTTACATTTGAAGTAGAGGGAAGGGTTATAGGGGTTCTCTGAGATGTTTTAACTGTTGACCTATCCTCTAGATAGGTTATAGGTATCTGGTCGTGGGTGTTCGACACCCGCTCACAGTAGCCTTCTCTCAGCTCACCAAGCACAGCACTATACATTGTATAGAGGATGTTCCTGGTATTGCAGCTCAGACCCATTCACTTTAATGGGGCTGAGCTGTGCCTAGTCCATGTGACTGATGACGGTTCACACATGGCCTAGGCTAAGCTGTAAGAAGGCCATAGCATGTTAGGTATTTATATGTTCAACAATTGGGTATTCACCAAATTATACAAGTCCTATTTCAAAAGCCATAAGATTCATCAGCAGCAGGTAGATACCATGCTGATGATTTCTGGTTAGCAACATATGATATTTTTTCCAAAACAAAAATAGTAACAAAACATAAACACATAAAAAATAGGTAATGAAAATGGTGAAAGAAGCAATATACATTTAAAAAATCATTTAACATTAATTTAAATGTATATCATAAGCCATGCCTTAGCTGGCATCAAGTGCTGCAACACAAGGGAAGGAAATAAGGATTACTGTAGAAGTGCAGATTAGAAAATAATTCTAAAAGCTGCTATAGATGAATTATTATTATTATGCATTTTTATTTAGTCTTTTTATAAGTGTAGAATAAAATATTACCATGAATAGGAAATTTGTCTGTTTGGCTCTTTAACATCTTTAATATGGTAAGTTGCCTGGCTAGGACATTTTCAAGTACCCTGACCCTCATCTAGCCACAGCACCACTAACTCCATGCATTGCACAAAATTGATAAAATTGTTAAAGTAGGATAGCAGGTAATAAAATTGGAGAAAAAAAACATGTTAGGTTTTTCATTCAAGATGTGGGTTCTCCTAGTCACAATTGGTTTGTCACTGGCGTGGTGTGGAGGTGAGGTGTGGTGTGGAGGTGAGGTGTGGAGTCTAAGGAATGTCCTTGTTCTGCATCCTTAACCCCACAGTATAAAGCCTTATGCACACGAACGTATTTTCTTTCCGTGTCCGTTCCAATTTTTTCCGGAACGTATATGGAACCATTCATTTCAATGGGTTCTGAAAAAAAACGGAAGTTACTCCGTATGCATTCCGTTTTCGTATGTCCGTATATCCGTTCAGCAAAAAAAATAGAACATGTCCTATTATTGTCCGCATTACGGACAAGGATAGTACTGTTATATTGGGGGCCAGCTGTTCCGTTCCGCAAAATATGGAATGCACACGGATGTCATCCGTATTTTTTGCGGATCCGTTTTTTGCGGACTGCAAAATACATATGTTCATGTGCATGAGGCCTAAGACAGTATGCAGGTTTCTGTAACCAGAATAGTCACCAATTGGTGAAAGCAGCACTGATGGAGCAGTGATGTGGTCAGGAAAGGAGTCAAGACAGGTCAAAGGAGGAGACAAGAACAGTCAGTAGACAGCCAGGTGTCAGAGAAAGAGCAATGTCCAGGAATAAGGCAGAGATCAAGGTTAGGATAAATCAACAGTCAAGATCAGAATCAGCAGCACAAAAGCGAGGGTTAAGAACTAGGCTACATACACACAACTAATTTTAGCACCAGTGAAAGTCTAGGTGGTTATTCACATGGCCATTATTTTAATGGCCAGTGAATAGCGACCATCAAAAAATAGGACATGTCCTACTTTTAGCAGACAAACTCCATTGAAATTAATGGGACCATTTTTAACTGACGCTTCGACAGGAGTGCATCCATCTAACGGCCATTAAAAATGGGTACACTAGGCCAATGTGGACTTTTAGGGGTTAAAAAAAATTCTAAGAAATACCTCATCCACACGCAGAGGCAAGTGCTCCTCTCTTCATTGAAAAGGAACTGCGCTCAGCATGATGATATCCCCACACACTCATGCTGGGAGCAGATCCAGTGACTGCCTTGCACTTGCAAATTGATGAGGTGAGTATTTTTATTTATTTTTTGCTAAAACAAAACATTACAGCTAGTACTCCCCCACTTTGGGGGACATTATTATAGATGTGGACCACTATGGGGGATATTATTACAGCTGGGAACCACTATGGGGGACATTATTACAGGTAAGAGCCACTATGGATGTCATTATTACAGATGGAGGCCACATTAAAGATGGGGGCCACTATGGGGAACATAATTACTGCTGGGGGCCATTATGGGGAACACTATGTGTACTGAGGGCACTGCAGGGGTTGGGATCTTTATAAAAAAATAAATATATATTAAATTCATCCGTTTTTCATGGCCATTTTTAATAGCCATGAAAAAGGGATGCAAAACAGCGATTAAAAATGGCCAGACGGCCAGAAAATGGATGCACAAAAGATTTTTTTCCCCACTGTGTTGCATGAACTTCAATCATGAAATGCATGGAGGCTGATTGACCATTAAATTGACTGCCGGACCTGGCATCATGGCAGAGCCTTTCATGGTGAGGAGGAGAGGAAGAGGTGTTGCATAGCAGTGGGACTCAGCTGTTGGCTGCAGCTCTGGCCAATCGTCAAGACTAGTTCCTGGAGCTGGGAAGGGGCGAGGAACAGATCAATTTACTGAACATACAGTAGAGCAATCTTTTAAAGGCAATTTATAAACTGATATTCTAATCTTTGGTTTAGGCGGTGCCACATGCTGTGACAAAAATGAGAAAATATAGTTGTCTGTGGTTTAGAGACACAATTTGTACTTTATGATGTATAATTTAATATAACCTCAAATATTGTAGTGTTCTTTGTACGATATTTGAAAATAATCCTTAGGTGTTAGCTAGCTATCTATCCGCGCTTAATACACTCTGATCAGATACTATTGTCTATAACTGTTTTCTGCATACAGATTGCCCTCCTCCTACACGTCTCATTGCCCGCTGAGCACATAGCTGCTCGTGCTGTGTATTAGCCAAGAACTGAAAGTTGGATTTCTTTTTCATGAGATGTAACTGAATTATAGCCAACAATAACCTCTCTGGAGCTCATTACTTTAATATTACTGTCAGCCTTTGCCAGTGCACAACATAAATCCTGCTGTCTACCCTTTCCTAGAGTTTTCCACTAATTTCAGATTGTTTTAACTTGTGAGTTATTGCCAATAACTCCAATACCCATTTCATTATGTGGGTTTTCTTGGACTGCACATATGACAGGAAACATAGATCAATTACTGTATAGGTATGAAAATGTATTCACTCGGGCAGTGTAACCGTATCAGATTCATTTTCATTACAATATAAATTCTCACCTCTTCACATCTCATATTTCTAGCAGTCGGTCTAAATGAGGTTCATTTACACATTTTTTCCACTTGCTGCTGTCCTTAAAGAGGCACTTTGATCAGAAAGGGTTATTTTTAAAAAAAAACTTAATATTCGTAGAAACAATAGATCAGAATTTTGGACAAAGTTTAAACCTATTGGAGTATAATGCAAATACATTTCTACTCAATCATGGATTTTTATTTTTTTTTTTTCTACAGCTTGGACACTTCCTTACATCTCTAATTGGGCCCAATGGATGCCTTCCTTTGACCTTTAAACTTTTCTTTAATAACTCTATTAAGACAATGGAGCAGTGAGCCATCAGCTTCTTGCCCCATTGTGTCCCATCACTGCATCATGCTGCCTATTCTGGAAGAAGTCACCATGGAGGTTTTGGCTGAATAGAGAGGTAAGGTGAAAGCTAAAGACTTTAATCAGAGGAGACATCACCAATTACCCTTAGGCCTCATGCACACGACCGTATGGCTTTTTCAGTGTTTTGCGGTCCGTTTTTCACGGATCCGTTGTTCCGTTTTTTGTTTCCGTTGTGTTTCCATTTTTGTTCCGTTTTTCCGTATGGCATATACAGTATACAGTAATTACATAGATAAAATTGGGCTGGGCATAACATTTTCAATAGATGGTTCAGCAAAAAATGGAACGGAAACGGAAGACATACGGATGCATTTCCGTATGTGTTTCGTTTTTTTTTTTTGCGGACCCATTGACTTGAATGGAGCCAAGCACCGTGATTTGCGGACAAGAATAGGACATGTTCTATCTTTTCACGGTACGGAAATACGGAAATACTGAAACGGAATGCACACGGAGACACGTTTTTTTGCTGAACCATTGAAATGAATGGTTCAATATATGTACCGCATACTGAACTACAAAAACGGGCAGTATACTGAACGCAAAATACTGTCGTGTGCATGAGCCCTTAGGGTACACTCACATGTAGCAGTAATGTAATATGACTAGTGCGAAATAGCAACAAAATGCCATGGTTTTGCCAATTTTTTTAAAAAAGTAGTCATGGTAATAATGTGACTACTAGATTGTAATCATCTACATCGGTGCTACATCTGCTATATATTTTGACGTTTGAATGTGTAGATATCGTAGGGCGATTAACAATGTTCAGAAAGTTGGGCCCATTAATAAAACCTTTGCACTGGGACACTGGGTCTTTCCCCACACGACCTTGCAAAAACTTATCGCAACTCATTCAACATGTTTTGTTGAAGATGTAGGTCATTAGTAGACACTATTGTTCACATATGGTAGGACTGTATTATTATACATCCATTCTGGGTATCTGTGAAGGTTCTCGTTCATCCAGGTAATAGTATATCAGCAGTAAAAATCACTAATAAGCAGTCCTGTTGAACTGATTTATTACTAATGATACATCTGGGAATCCATCCTCAGCCTCATGAAAAAATATATTGCAATAAGATATGGAATAGTAAGGCCTCTTTCACACGGGCGAGATTTCCACGCGGGTGCAATGCGTGAGGTGAACGCATTGCACCCGCACTGAATCCGGACCCATTCATTTCTATGGGGCTGTTCACATGAGCGGTGATTTTCACACATCACTTGTGCGTTGCGTGAAAATCGCAGCATGCTCTATTTTGTGCATTTTTCACGCAACGCAGGCCCCATAGAAGAGAATGGGACTGCGTGAAAATCGCAAGCATCAGCAAGCAAGTGAGGATGCGGTGCGATTTTCATGCATTGTTGGATGGGGACTCGATCATTATTATTTTTCCTTATAACATGGTAATAAGGGAAAATAATAGCATTCTTAATACAGAATGCTTAGTAAAATGGGGGAGGGGTAAAAAAAATAATAATAAAAATTTAACTCACCTCATCGACTTGTTCGCACAGCCCGGCTTCTCTTCTGTCTTCTTCTTTGATGCCCAGGAGGAAAAGGACCTGTGGTGACGTCACTGCGTGGTGATGGATCATGTGACGGACCATGTGATGAGCGCAGTGACATCACCACAGGTCCTTTTCCTCCTGGGCATCAATGAAGAAGACAGAAGAGAAGCCGGGCTGCGCGAACAAGTGGATAAGGTGAGTTAAATTTTTTTAAATTATTTTTTAGCCCCTCCATCCCTATTTTACTAAGCATTCTGTATTAAGAATGCTATTATTTTCCCTTATAACCATGTTATAAGGGAAAATTATAAAATCTACACAACACCTAACCCAAACCCGAACTTCTGTGAAGAAGTCCGGGTTCGGGTTTGGCTGCCAAACACGCTTCCTATCCGGCCCTCACACACGATGCCCATGTGAAAGAGGCCTAACCTGTTTTGAATCTGTCTTCCTTAGGACTAGATCAGCTGCCTGTCTCAGGCAATCACATTACCACCCACATTTTAACTGCAATCAGATAACATATAGGTAGAACTTAAAGAGGACCTTTCATTAGAATAAACAATGTAAACTAAGTATGCTGACATGGAGAGCCGCGCCCAGGGATCTCCCTGCACTTACTATTATCCCTGGGCGCCGCTCCGTTCTCCCGGTATAGGCTCCGGTATCTTCAGATTTTCAGCTCAACTAGGAGAAGCCTGCTCTTGTTCTCCTGGGCGTCTCCTTCTCCCAGGCTGGAGTGCTGGCCAATCGCAGCACTCAGCTCATAGCTTGGGAGAAAAAAAACTCTCACCCTGCCTGTTTTTTAAAAAAAACTGCCACCCTGCCTGTTTTTTTAAATATCGCTTGTACGCCCCACTGTGCCCCCCCTGCTGTTCCCCCCGCCAGGGTTTCTCAATGGGTGTCTCCTTCTCCCTGGCTGTGCCGAGATCCAATCACAGCGGAAAGCATCACAGCCAGGGAGAAGGTGAGTTTTTTTTTCCTCCCTGGCTGTGATGCTCTCCGCTGTGATTGGATCTCGGCACAGCCAGAGAGAAGGAGACTCCCATTGAGAGGCTTCTCCTCCTCCCTGTACCGATGCTCAATATTAACATACTGGGCGGGAAAAGAGCAGGGGGGCACAGTGGGGTGTATAAGTGATATTTCAAAAAAAAACAAGTTGGGCGGCGAAGGGTCATGTGACCAGCAAAATCACTGAGTTTCATCCATTAAAATACAAGTACACCACATCTGCCATCTGCATTTGAAGTGTTGGGAGTTTAGCGAAGTGTGGGTAAATGGAAGAGGCTGAGTGATGTGTCTGCTCACCTGACCCTCCATCAGCGGCCATCTTATGGACAGGTCCTGTATGTGGACAGCACATAAGATTTCCCTGACAAAGTGACCTGACTTATGAAATATAGCAAACTGCACAAAACAAACAAAGGTAATATTACTAAATGCCTTATTGTTATCTTACTGTACATAAGCACTAGTCAACAGTAGCCATAAAGTGGCCAACCACCATAACTAGAGATGAGTGATTAAAAAAAAAAATTGGTTGGATTCGAATATATTTGCGTCAAATTACGTTAAAAACTGCTATTTCCTGGCTGCTTAGAGCCTTTATAGTAGTGTAGAACACTGTGCCTTGTAGTAACATGCATAGGGAGTCTGCTTTGATAGTGAAATAATACTGTGGGTCCGTATGATATGCAGATGACAGACGTCGCTCTTAGAATCACTGCACACTTCACTTATTAGGGCAGTCACGGGGCCAAAACTGACCAAATAACTCAAGTATGAACTCAGCCTTACAGGTCCATGTCAGCGTCAAGAAGAAACGCACTCCTTTTACTCTGTCGCCAGCTGATTCCACATAGATGTCTACAGAACCTGTTCTATTAAACGCTTATACAAGTAGAGCCCCCCGGACAGAGTGGAGAGGGTGTCAGCAGTAAGTTTGTGTTGACATCACCGATTAATTTGCCCTTCCTCTGATCTGTCAGAACAATAACCTACAAAAACGGATCCTGTCTGTGGAGCATACGCCTTCACTCAGTCAGCATTTGCTCAATAATCCATCAGTATTGCTAATGCCAAAAAAACAGGACTGGATCTAAAACAAAGATGACACGTGAATGGAATATTTGCATGTCTTCTGTGTTTTGTACCCACTCCTGCTTTTTGCTACCAAATCATAAGCCAATTCTGATGGGACCATATAGGCCTTACAACTGCTACACAGACAGGGTCCGTTGTGCGTCTAATTTTTCCTTCCTTCTAACAGATCAGAAGAAGGGTCAAACAAATAAGGATGTCAGCCAGGCCGAAAGGCAAAATAGTGGCCCAGTCATGAAGTGGGGAGGGTGGGAACAGCATGAGGAGACCACAGAGTGGCACATTGACAGTGTGGAGGTGGTAGCAGCATCGGGAGGCCACAGAGTGGCACAATGACAGAGTCTGGAGGTGGCGGCAGCAGCAGTAGCAGCATTAGAAGAAGGCCACGGAGTGGCACAATGAAAGAGTGTGGAGGTGGCAGCAGTAGCAGCATTAGTAGGAGGCCACAGAGTGGCACAATGTCAGAGTGTGGAGGTGGAGACAGCATCAGGAGGAGGCCACAGGGTGGCACAATGACAGAGCGTGGAGGTGGTGGCGGCAGCAACATCAAGAGGAGGCCACAGGGTGGCACAATGACAGATTGTGGAGGTGGCGGCGGCAGCAACATCAAGAGGAAGCCACAGAGTGGCACAATGGTGAGAGATTGCGGAGGTTGCAGCAGCATAAGGGGGCCAGAGAGTGGCACGACGACAAGAGATTGTGTAGATGGCAGCAGCATGAGGAGGCCACAGAGTAGCCGCTTCGTCTACTCATTTATAGGGAATATGGAACAGAACAGAAGGTTAAAATTCCTCAACTTTATAAAGTGTTGCTTAAAACACTATTTAAAAATACACGTTCTCCGGCACAAAAGGCTTGGCAAATTGATTGTCCATAAATTTCCCTTGAAGATTGGGATAATATATTGGCAAATTTTAGTTTACTTTCTTATCATTTTAATCAAGTTTCGATTCAATTTAATATTCAATATTTAATACATTTAATAATAAAAACTAGGTGTTGCCTAAGACGGGAGAGAATCTGCCAGTCTTCTGTTTATTCAACGACGTGGTTACGATAGAGAAAACATTCAAAAAAACTATTTCTCTCCACCTGGAGACGAATCCTGTCAAGATTGATGCAAGTGTGGTATTGGCTGCTCATCGACCCAGATACTTCTGGGGGAACCTGCCTGGCATGAATAGACCTCGTAGCTACAGACAATGAGAAGACAAAGGGCCAGATTTATCATTCCTCTGACTGCTCACTCCACTTTAACATATGGCTAAAGTCAGTTTTAGCCAAGTCAGATTTATGATCGGCCCTTTAAGACTATAATAAATGTGGTTTGACGGTAGCAGTTTATCCGTCAGTAAGCAGCTTTATAAAAGTCGCACATCTTGATGAAAAAGTCGCACGTTTTTATGAAAAAGTCGCATGTTCTATTAAAAAGTCTCATAAGATAAGCATGGTCCTCGCTGGAGTGAAATTGGGACTTTTTTGCGACTTTTTTGCGACTTTTTTAAAAAGTCGCAATAGTAAATTTGTCTTGCCAATCATTTGCATAAGGCAAAACGCCCATTTTCACAAAACTGGAGTGCTTAGCGCTTGCCTTCAAAAAGTCGCAAAAAAGTCGCAAAATTGTGATTTGCGCATTTTTTTGCGACTTTTTGACTCCACAAAAGTGACTTAGCCTAATGATATATCTGGCCCATAGTGTCAAGATAGCTTTGAGCCCAGAAGAGTTGCGAAGTTCATCAAGATACGTAACTAAAGATTTTACTGCATATAACCTCAGCGCTGACCGCTGAATAAATTTTGTTTTTCAACCGAAATACTTCAATAAAGATTTTATCGCATATAACCGTAGCGCTGAATACTGAATAAAATTAGTTTTTCGACCGAAATACTTCAATAAAGATTTTACCACATATAAAGGAGCACGGAGATGGAGAGGGTCTTTGGATTTCCCCCGCACTATACGGACGTCTCAGAAATGAACCTCTGCTCCCGACAGCAGCTCCTGGGAAGGTCATGGAGCGTCCCGATCATCCGGCATCTATTCGCCCCGCTGAAGGATTATTTTAAAAGTGTGTAGAAGCCACACGGCACCCAAACGCTGCAGATTTATCATGGAGACATCATGGAGATTTTACTGCATATAACCGCAGCTCTTACGGCTGAATAAATTTCATTTTTTGACCAAAATACTTAAAATATTTATTGAACGCATATAACCGCAGCTCTTACCGCTGAATAAATTTCATTTTTTTACCAAAATACTTAAAATATTTATTGAACGCATATAACCGCAGCACTGAACGCTGAATAAAATTAGTTTTTCGACCAAAATACGTCAATAAAGATTTTACCGCATATAACTGCAGGATGCAGCGCTGAACGCTAAATAAAATTAGTTTTTCGACTGAAATACGTCCCAAAAGGTTTTACCATGTATAATTTCGACCGAAATACGCCAATAAAGATTATACCACATATAACAGAGCACGGAGATGGAGAGGGTCTCCGGATTCCACCCGCACTATACGGACATCTAGGAAATGAACCGCTGCTCCCGACAGCAGCTCCTAGGAAGGTCATGGAGCGTTCCGGTCATCCGGCATCTATTCGCCCCGCTGAAGTATTATTTTTAAAGTGTGTAGAAGCCCCATGCTGCAGATTTATCATTGAAACATCATGGAGATTTTACCACATATAACCGTAACGCTGACCGCTGAATACATTTTGTTTTTCAACCTAAATACTTCAATAAAGATTTTACAACATACAGTTGCAAGAAAAAGTATGTGAACCCTTTGAAATGATATGGATTTCTGCACAAATTGGTCATAAAATGTGATCTGATCTTCATCTAAGTCACAACAATAGACAATCACAGTCTGCTTAAACTAATAACACACAAATAATTACATGTTAACATGTTTGTATTGAACACACCATGTAAACATTCACAGTGCAGGTGGAAAAAGTATGTGAATCCTTGGATTTAATAACTGGTTGAACCTCCTTTGGCAGCAATAACTTCAACCAAACATTTCCTGTAGTTGCAGATCAGTGCGCACAACGGTCAGGAGTAATTCTTGACCATTCCTCTTTACAGAACTGTTTCAGTTCAGCAATATTTCTTTATTTTTCTTTCTGTACTAAAATAGGCAACTAAACCCTTTTGCCACAAATAACTGCAGCAGTGAAGTGCGTATATTTTTTTCTTTCTATAATGAAATAGGCCACTGAACGCTTTTGCCACAAATAAGTGCACCAGTGAAGTGCGTATATTTTTTTCTTTCTGTACGCTTTCAACACATATAACTGCAGAAGTGAACTACGTATATATTTTTCTTGTTTGAACAGATATAAGCCACTAAAGGCTTTTCAACATAGCACTTGCACCCCAAGAACAAATTGCTGGAATGACAGAGCTATATAATGGCTATTTGGATCCTCAAATAATCTTTCCCTGCACTTGTAAATAGCTTTTCTAGTACTGTTCCTAGAGCTTTCTGACGTCTCTCCCTGCACTAAGATGCTGTGAAATGATTCCTCCCTATCCTTTCCCTGCACTTATAAATCGTTTTTTCAGTTTTTCTTCCACAATCAGGTTTTTCCAATTGCTGCCCCTAGCAAGGCACTTGAATGCACTCAGAACGCTTGAAAATGTCTGATTCTAAAATGGCCGCCGTATTTATAGGGCTGTGACATCACAGGGCTGGCTGGCTGCTGATTGGCTGCATGCATGGCATTACGGGTCAACCCGCCTTCCCAGAGTTTCTTGCCCATGTCCTCACACGTGGTGCTGCCATTGTAACTACCATTTTAGGAAAAATTGTGATTCATTACCAGAAAGCGCTAGGAAATTCACATTTGTTGTGAATCGAATTTATCCTGATATTCAGTTCAAATTCCACTTCGTCAGCTTTGAATCGCTCATCTCTACCCATAACCTTTGCTTCTACAGTATTGTATTGCCTTATTATAAAAAGACTGACATTGAATTATTTTCCATTTACTGTATTTTGTGTTTTTGTTCTTTTGCTGTCTTTGTACTGTATAGTCCATTTGAGATATACAGGTTACAGGTATTACTCTATTTTGCTTAGCATGTCAGGTAATATTTAATACCATATTTTGCATCACATTGTCACCTACTGTCCTTTTATTACAGAAAACTTTCTTAAAAAACTAAGGGGGTCCTTTAGTAAGACTGATGTTTTAGGCGCAGGTCCTGTGCCAGAGGTGGATCTGCCAAAGTTATGTAGAGGTGCCGGCCTCTACATAATTTTGGAATATCCACCGCCGGTCTAAATCTACACCAGCTTCCTCGCTGGCATAGATTTAGACCATTTTCTACGCCTAAAACAGGTGTAGAAAATTATAAATGAGACAAGCATGGTGGCCCACCCTCTTACCCACCCACGCCATGTCATCTTTCTTAGACCCGGAGTGAGTGGGGAAAAGTCACAGATTGTGGCGCATATAAGTTTTGCGCCACAATCTGTGCCAGATATACGCAAAAAAAATTGCGTATATCTGATAATAAATGACCCCCCAAGTCATAAATAAATTCCCTTAGCCAGCAGAAGTAGATTTGTGCGTACTTGTAATGGGAATATTTTCAGCATTAAGACTATGTTAGGCAACTGCTTTTTACAAGACCAGTGTGCCTCCTTCTGAACTTGCTTCATTTTGTCAAGTCCTATTTTTTATAGTTCACATAAAGTATTCTGGTTTTGAATTATACTGGTTTCATTTCTTTACTTTTAGAGTAGAGAAAAGAATGTACTATATTCTGGCATACTGCACAATTGCACACATTTCAGGTTAAACACACATTAAATCTTTTTATACAACCTTTCCCTTTGCAGAATCAGAAATGTTACTTTTCTGATAAGTTAATTTATCAGTGTTTTTCTTTGTAGTTTTCTACACTGGGTAAAATATCAGCCATTTGTTTTAGTTTGAACCTGTACTATGAAATGTATACTTTACATTTAATGAATACAATTTTAATAAGATGCATTTTTTGGGGGGACTTTTGAAGCTTTGCTACTATAAGCCAGCTACAATGTACAGAATTTTCCTGCAAGAACAAAATTATGGTTTTGTCTTCTGCAAGCATAGCTTAACTTCCAGATCCCTCGCTTCCTGATCCATCATAGGATTGCAATAGCAGGGGAAAATGCTTCCATTTTGTCCCTATTCATTGTCAAAGGGGACAAAACTGAACTGAACGAAACAGAATGCTCCAAAATGCATTCCGTTCCATTTGGTTGCTTCCCGATCACGGACAGAATAACACTGCAAGCAACGTTTTTCTGTCTGCGATTTGGTCCAGAGCAAGATGGATCCGTCTAATTAGTGTGAGTATATAGCTTGGCCTGCTCTCCCTCATTCACGGGAAGCCATTTGGCACCAGGAGGGGTATAGTTTGGACTCTCATTGCATTCTTTGGTGGCCATTTGGCACCAGGAGTGGTGTGGAGTGGGCTCGGCATGCATGTTGGTACCTGCATTCCTTGGATATAATGGAGGCCATTTTGGCACCAAAGATGACAGAAATTAAAGCAGGCCCAGCATGCATGTGGAACCTACACTCCCTGAATTGTATGGTAGCCGTCATGGCACATAACAGGTAGAATTTAGTGTTAGGAACCCGTCTTACAGAGATCGCCTTGTCGTGCGGCAGACGGGCTCAAATAATTTTGTACAAAATGTATTTGCTAAGCATCTCTAATTTATAAGTATAGCATTAAGAAAATTATTATGCATTTTTGTACTTTATTTCTTTTGCAGAGAGCTGTTGCATTGCATGTTTTGTTTTACAGTGTTGTTTTCAGCCATAGCAACGTGCCCCTGTGCATTGGGATGTGCTGACTGACCCCCTTTTTCTTTGCAAGACGGATCCGTCATGACTCACACTGTAAGTCAATGGGGACGGATCTGTTTTCTCGGACACAATAGAAAACTGATTGACTTTCAAGGATAGGTCATCAATATAAAATTGGCGGGAGTCCAACTCCTAGCACCTGTGCACTGTTTACATGGACGCCATCGAGAATGCAGCGGCAGTGCAATTTAACTGCAATTGTTCCATCCTATTTAAGTAAATTGGTAGTAAGGATAGGTCATCAATATGGGAAAACTGGACAGCCCCTTTAAGGCATTATTGAATTTTGAGGAAGTTACAAAGTAGCCTTAGCTATGATCTGCTAGTCACTGCTGTGCTACTTCTTCATTAATGTCTTAAGGACAAACTTTGTTTTCCAGAGAGGATCACAAGAAAGACAGGTCAGATATGGTGCAGAGCTTGCACTTGAGCCATTTATCGTGAGCTGTGTGTCATTTTATTAAATATGTTGTAGACAACGCTCAGATTGATAGCAGCTTTTCCATATCACCAGAACTTATCCCTGTGCAAGTACTGATAAATCTGATATATCTGTCTCAACATGCACAGCTACGCCGCCAGCACAGAGAGCAGATTTATACTGCTATTTTTTAAGGTAAACCTAATATTTTTTGCTTTATTCTTTAACCACTGATTTATAATTTTCATATTTTGAGCAGACATCCATCCAAACACAGTAACCTATATTCATCTCAATAAGACCAACAGAAGAATTGTTTGTAATATCACAAAATATCCATATGACTATATATTAATTACATTGGCCCCACTCTGGTGTTCAGATCTGTTAGTGAGTGCATGCACAGTAAAGGGGGTGGTGAATGGCAGTCATTTTATAAGGGGAAGTGAAACTGAGCACTGTGACATTGCCCATTCAGCATGGGACATTGGTAGTTAGAACTTTATATGTACAGAATGTACATGTATAGATTATAAATATGTATTGTGAACACAAAGGCTTTTTATGCCATCCTCATTCCATTATTTCCCAAAGTATGCATAAAATACACACTTAAATATTCTTTACTATTTCATATAACCCATTGAGAGTTCAAACTTCATACCATCATCCAATAAAGCTTCTATGGCTGAACCTGTGTTATAACAAAATTACTTGGCACAATGAAATTATATGTGTTGTAAGACAAAGTGTAGAGAGAAGTGATAATTCAATGTAATGGTGGTTCTCAATGCTTTATTGATGCTGTAAATGTGTATTTATGCAGGACACTGATTGATTCCAGGGAAATTCATCTTTGGTCTCTTAAATGGAAATTCAGACACGTAAAACGCCAGTTTCAAGCAATTACCATCACTCGAATGGATTATGGCGCATGACATATGTTTATGCAATTAATGATGAAGTAATCATTGCTATCTCCCCCAATTACAGCACATACAACCAATTAATTAGTCCTTTGCAACTCTCTTGAAATAGTTACATACTTAGACTGTAAAGCAAATTTTTAAACATTTGCATATTACTCTAAGACCAATTATTCAGGCAATAACCCGGGCAATAATTCTCCTCACACAAGCTTTAAAAAGTTCATTATAATTTTGTAGCCAATTGCAGTTTTAGCCAATGAAAATGGCTTCCCATGAATATTTATTCTTTATTAGTTTATCCTCTGATAAGCTATCATGTGCAAATCTACTAGCTCCTGCCTGTATACTCATTTACAGATGGGCAACCCTCTTAAGGGTTCTTTACATGGGCCGTCAATTGAAAGCATCATCGGTAACGAGCGTTACTACTGACGCTTGTTAGCAATGATCTGACGGTTTACACGTTTACAAAATGCTCGTTCATTGGGTAATTGTATCCTTTGTGCAGCACAAAATGTCATCGTTTCCCAGCGGCAGATTGTGCTGTGTAAACACTATCTGCTGCCAGGAAACAAGAGACAGTCAGGGGAAGAACAATGGCGTTAGCCATCACTTCTCCCCATACTCTGGAGGAGCTGAAGGAGATTGCTGCATGTAAATGAACCGGTCAACTCCGCTATTGATCAACAGATTGTTGGAAAGGAATGCTTCCTTCCTCACAATTTGCTAGATCATCGTCCCATGTAAAGGGACCATTAGACTTATTTACTCAGTCCAGCAGGCAGGGGAGGGGTGGACTGAGAACTTTAGGTGGTCCTGGAAAAAAACGAAAAGTGGCTCAATGTTGTAGGTAGGTTCAAATGGATAGACGTTGGGGCAGCATATGTAGGCGGTGACAATACAAGAAGGTTTGGCCAATAATACCATAGTGCGCCACAAAATACAGTACCAGCAGAACCAAATACCACAGTTCAGCACAAAATAACTGTAGTATTTAACTGTATAACCATCTTGAAGGTGGCAGTAAAGTTTAATCCAAGAGGGCAGCTGCGGCCGCAGGCCAAGTGTATAAGTACATGATGCATCTAGCATTAATAAATGCTGAGAGATCAGATCATTATGCACCTGGCTGGTGGCCATAAAGAGGGCTCAGGTGGCCCCATAGGTGTTAGCCCACTGAGAAATTTTCTTGTAGGGTTTATAGCCAAATCACCCCTGCCTGCAGGAGGCTTTATGACATTCAAATGTCAAAATATAAAGCTGTAAATGAAGCTGATCTTAAAGAAGTTGTCAAAAATCTAAAAAAATGTTTAGATGTGGCCAATCAAGAAACTATAGGATCCATTGACACATTAATTAAAGGAGCTGTCTGAGAACTAAAAAAATGTAGCTGTCCACAGGCATGGGCTAAA
Organism: Bufo bufo; assembly: GCF_905171765.1. Taxonomy (NCBI): domain Eukaryota; kingdom Metazoa; phylum Chordata; class Amphibia; order Anura; family Bufonidae; genus Bufo; species Bufo bufo. The sequence goes on from NC_053389.1 coordinate 649,471,886, forward strand.
AAAAAATAACACAAATTACTTTGTCAGAGCCTCCCTGTCCTAGCGCTATGCCTACAATCTCCACTGCTTCTGGTCCCCGCTAGATCAGAAGTGGCCTCAGCGGTGACATGTGCAGGACCAAAATATGATCACTGATGCTCAACAGCCAAGAGCCATTACTAACACATGACTGTTGAGGCCAGCATCACTGATATGCATGTTGACTGTACCTCACACTTTCCTTTCAGTCCAGCAGAAACCAAAATCAGTGGAGACTGGAGACATAGGGCTGAAACTATGACACAAGTAGTGTTTTTTAAAATCTCGGTCAACTCCTTTAACTGATATGTCCATCGATCCTATCATTCCTAAGAGACAAAATGCTGCCAAAGTGCATCAGTTTGCTTTGATTCACCATCAAAGTAAGGCTCAGTTCACATCAGTGTTCAGTATTTCCATTTCTCTGCTTCGTTATAGGACCAGGAGAACAGAAAATACAGATTTGGCACATAACTGAGCCGAATGGAGCCTACGGGCCCCATAGACTATAATGGGGTCCATTAGATTTGCTCAGAGGAAGATTTTGTAAGCAAAGACAAAAGTGCTGCATACACGACTTTTGTCTCTGCCTCAAAAATCTTCCTCGGAGCAGAAACCTAACGGACCCCATTATAGTCTATGGGTTCTGTAGGCTCTATTCTCCTCAATTATGTGCCAAATCCATCCTTTCATTTATTCTGCTCCAATAACGGAGCAGAAGAATGGAAAAGTTGAACGCTGATGTGAACTCAGCCTATCAATTTTTAAAGTGTCAAAAATCTTTCTTATGTGTTTCTAGCCTTGCACTGTACTCTGCCCTGTGCTTCTATCAATCAACTGCCCGATGTCCCCTTCCTGTGATTGACCATTTTCCCATTAATTTTATAGTTAAGAAACTGGCAATCATATGCTGTTTTATTTTTTATTTTTTCCAGCATTTTTGCTATAGGGTAGGGTTAAGCGAATCCGAACTGAAGTTCGGGTTCGGGTTTGTGTTCGGGTGATTTTATTATTTTCCATTATAATATGGTTATAACAGAAAATAATAGCATTCTTAAAACAGAATGCTAAATAAAATGGCAATTGAGGGGTTAAAAATAATAACAAAAAACTCATCTCATCCACTTGATCGCGCAGCCAGTATCTTCTTCTTTCTTCTTTCTGCAGGACCTGCAAAAGGACCTGCGATGACATTACCACGCTCACCACGTGGTGAGGGGGGAGTCGTCATCGCAGGTCCTGCTAAATGAAGATAGAAGGTTCTTCTATCTTCATTCAGCAGGACCTGCTATGACGTCACCCACGCTCAGGTCCTACAGAAAGAAGAAGATACCAGCTGCACAATCAAGTGGATGAGGTGATTTTTTATTTATTTATTATTTTTAACCTCTCAATGGCCATTTTATTTAGCATTCTGTCTTAAGAATGCTATTATTTTTCGTTATAACCATGTTATAGCGGAATATAATAAAGTTCGGGTCCCCATTGACTTTAATGGGGTCCAGGTTCGGGGTCAAGTTTGGGTCCCGAACCTGAACTTTAACCTGAATTTCAGCCGAACCCGGTGAACCCGAACTTCCACAGGTTTGCGCATCCCTACTATAGGGTAATAATGCAGTTTTTTTTTTCCTACAGATTTCTTTGCGATTTTTGGGTTGAGATTTTGTTGACTTTCTCATCCAGAGAAGCTTTTTCCTTAAAGGGTTTCAGAAAAATCGTTATGTAGCTGGCTGACATTAGCGATGTGCTAATGTCATCAGAACATAACTGTATGACTTATATCTCCCTGCCTGCCGCCATTTGCGCTAAATAATGACTTTTATAATATGCAAGGGAACCTAGGTGCTAGTGGGGCGTTGCTGCAGCACCTAGAGGCTCCGTCCTCTCACCATTTGGTAAGCCCTTGTATAGGTGATTGACATCATTGGTCTCCTCCGTGCCCCGCAAATCCTGCGCCGTCCATTTTAGATTTTAGTATTAGGTGCAGGCGCAGTGAGTGAAAGATGGCAGCAGACCTTCTATCTTCATTTAGCAGGACCTGCGATGACGTCTCCGCCCTCACCACGTGGTGAGCGTGGTGATGTCATCGCAGGTACTTTTGCAGGTCCTGCAGAAAGAAGAAAGAAGAGGATACCGGCTGCGCGATCAAATGGATGAGATGAGTTTGGGTATGTTAAGGGTATATTAGACACCCCGATGCCGCAGATGATTGTTGGGAGGGAAACGTTCCCTCCAGGCAATCGTTGGATAGCTAGCGGAGGACACCACTACCATTACATGCAGCGATGTCCTCCATGACATGTGGAGGAGCGATCTCTATGCCATCGCTCGTCCCCTGCCGACACCATTGTGATTTTTAAGCATTTGGAGGCAGTATTAAACTGCCAGATGATCGCTAACGAACGTTCATAGGAATGCTCATTAGCGATCACCTGCCAGAAAATCTGGCAGTCTAAAAATACACCCTTTAGTACTGGAAAAGTCTCCTCCTGCTATACAGAAGCCATGAAAATGCTGAGACTGACAAATCTATTATTGTTAGGTGTCTTTATTCTATAGTTTGAAAGCACCATCTTCCTCTATTGTGAACGTAATTTTAGATATTCTTATGTTAATCTTATGTTTAGATATTTAACACCAGGTATTTATGTGGTAATGAGCCTGGCTGTTAAGTGTATTCACACAAGACAGAATTAGAACAAAAGTGATTTGTCAGCAGAAGGCATTCTGCTTATGGACGGTTTCCAGTTTCCTACATAGTATGAGGTTTAAAAATAAAATAAAAATGAAAACTAGGTGAAAACAGAAAGGCCTTATTCAGTGTTTGATCAGTGATTTCTATGAGCTAAGACCAAGTGTGGGTCAAAACAGAACAAGAGCAAATCCATCCATTATACCTTATCTATGTGTAGGCTCCACTCCTGGTATTGGTTCACAATCACTAGGGATGAGAGAAGTGAGCTTTGGATTCACTAAAAATTTTGGAATAATCCTGTACGGAGATCCGTCTCCGTTTAGCATTAAAATGTATGGCCTCCAATGAGGCGAAGTTAGTTATTCCCGAAGTCTCGCAAGACTTTGGTGAAAAACATTTGGTATTTGATATTTAAACTGGATAAACACTTTAAAACTTGGATCCGAACTTGGGTTTGGTTCCAAGGTTCCAGTTTCTAGAGGAGAATACCAGCTTCTAGAGGAGAATACCTCCATAGTACTTTATACACTGTAACATATTATATTGGTGCCATATGATCATCCATAATATAGCAATGTGCCTGGGCCTAATTAAAATTGAACCTTTAAGTTAAAAATATCTTGATTCCTATAGTTCCATTTTGAAGCCAATGTGATTAGAGAGAGAAAGAGATCGGCTATATTTTACTTGTCTGCTACACTGAAGAAGGTCCTGTCCTCATCACAGAAAGTGATTTACAGCTACCTTAACGTATTACCGGCTGTTATATGTAAAGATTTACTTTATCTGTCTTAGTTATCTGCTTATCTTTCATAAATCTTCACTTTCCTCGGACCAATTAATATTGTAACATGAGGTCCACTGAATATATACAGTGGACCCTATATATATATATATATATATATATATATATATGTATTAGTTCTTCGATTCAATAATGAATTTTCTTAAAAGTGCAGCTGTATTTATTCTAATGAGATATTCCCTGCAGTACAATGGCTATGCATCACTGAGAGGTCAATATTGTTTAGTATACACATTGCCTTGCTCATATAAGCAAATTCTTGGGATTCTGACATATGTAGAGTATTCAACACAAAAGAACTTTTCAGCCTAGGAGTTGTCAAGCATTACTTATTAAAATAGAACAAATTCATTAAAGAGCCTCTGTCAGCTGTGAGACTTGTCATTTTTATGTCATGCTGTATCTCCTCGTCTCGGCACTAGTTCAGTGCAGTAGGAGATACATTGATAAAGTGCTGAGACCAGGAGATATAGTGCAGCTCATATGACAGGGCTCAGCACATGGAGAACAGCAGGAGAAGGCAGAACAAATGCTCATACCAGGAGATCAGGTACAGGAACAAGAAGACATGGGTATACTTAGACATGGGTATACTTGATGCCTAGCACTGTTAATCCAGGAAGAAGGGAGGGACTAAAGGTGAAGGGGTGTAACAGATTGGTACTCCAATGGCTTTGGTCAGCCCCTGGGTGCTCCAGTTAGGTCATATAAGCATATAAATAAAAATGTTTTTCTCAACAATGGGGACAACATAAAGGTATCATTTTTATCAGCATGATCAAATCTACCAGGCTGTATGCCAGGTTTATAAGAGTTGATCATGCAGACAGAGGCCCTTTTAACATGAAAAAAAAAATATCTATACTGATTGAAAACACTCACTTTGCAGGCAGTCAGCATTTAGGAGGTCTTGACATTTTTCATGACACTTGACACCACATTCTGTACACCTCATGCCCTGTCTTGCTATTCCCCAAAGAAGACCTTCGCACTCATAGCAGTATGTTGGTGTTGTTGCGGTCCATACTTCAAAATTGTGTGGAGTGGTAGATGAAATTGGGTAAATCAGAGCTTGCAATGTCTTCTTGAAAACATGAGCTTTCTATTGAGTAAAACATAGGAATGGTTAAAGTATAAAATGGTTTTGGGATATTTCACAAATATTATACAGTTTTTCTATACTGCTAAATATCAATGAAAGCTTTACCAATAATCATGCATCATGCATCATAGGCAAAATCATGATAGGATAAAAATAATTAATAAGGTGTAATGTGGCACTCGTGTCATATATGTTCGGGAGCTCTAGTTGTGGGGTCCCAACCCCGTTAGACAGTAAAATAAAATAAACTTAGGCACTCCTTTAAATTTTGTTTAAAGTATTGTGCTGATTTCTATTTGGTTTTCATATGCAAGGCAACTTGACATGTGCATGTGACGTTTCGGTCCTATCCAGACCTTTTTCAAACACTAGTTGCCATTGGGAGAAGAGAAAATAGTGGTTTGAGGAAGGTAAAATGTCACCTCAGGAGATCATATGGTGACATTTTACCTTCCTCAAACCAGTATACTCTCTGCTCTTCTTCCAATGGGCCTGGCAACTAGTGTTTGAAAAAGGTCTGTCAAGTTGCCTTGCATATGAAAACCAAATAAAAATCAACACAGTACTTTAAACTAAACCGAACGAGTGCCTACGGTAAGTTTATTTAATTTTATAGGATAAAAATAATAATCATCACTACTATTATTGCAGATTGCTTCTATATAAAGATAGATTGTAAAAGTGAGAAAGTTATTTTTTTTTGCCTTCAGAACTTCTGTAAAGAAAGATATTGCCATTCATTTCAAATACACAACAGTCTAGTGGTTTTACACATTCGAAAATGCATGTATGGCCAAATAGCACATTTAAAGGGGTTGTACTACATTTGCTTTAACAGAGCTTGGCTGCAATACCAAAAACATGACGTGGAAAGTTATAACAGTTTCTGGAAGAAACAACCTTTTTGTTTTCTAATCTGGTACAACCAATTTAAAGGGTCTTTCCACTTACCGGTAGGTTAAAATAATTTTGTTAGAAGCATCTCACAATAATAAGCTCTTTAAAGAGTATCCAACCTCTGGTACTCCTAGTAATTAGCTAAAGGCTCTCAGATACCCCGCAGCAAAAGTAGAGTACCACTGTAGTGCCACCATATAATCAGTGACATTTCTCATCGTGTTTGGTCCTTCAGAGGAACTATTCGTTGGCACTTTTTGCTTTTCTCAGTCGATAAATGTTTTGAAATGCAGAACACATCTCAGAAATGCCACAATGGAGAAATAGGGTTTGTAAACCAACCAGTTTAACAGTGAAAAAAGTGTAAAACATATAAAGGGGTGTTCACATATGTACAGAATCCGACAAAAGTTTTAATATGCAAGACCTGATCCCATGGATCATTTCTTCTGGCATCCAGCACATCAGTTTTTATGTCAGATATCTCCCAGAAACAGATGAACCAGTGCCCAAAGTGCACCAAAACAAATGGCCAAACCCAACTGATGTGGATGTGATGTATGGTATGTGAACTCATCCTCACACATTTCCAATATGCTACAAGCTACTGTCTTATAACTCACCAGTTCTTCATTGTTCACAGAGGTTCGGATAACCATTGCAAGAGATATTCCAGCTTTCCGTGCTGCCAGTGTCTGTATGAATATAGAAGAATTTTACTGTATCATAATCATGAAAGTAACTTTAGGTATGATATACTTGTACAGTGGTAGAGAACAGTGAATACTGTAAGCCTTCCATATAGTTTAGTATTCTTACAAACACACAATGCCTGAGACACAATAGAGACAGGAGCTATCTTGATATCTTGCATATATGAGATACTCAACAAGCCAATAAAAAGGAATCATACAACTACAATACTTTTGCATGATAGGGGGGAAAGAGGCAAAGCAAGGTGGAGGGTCTCAGTCCTTTTGAAGGGGATGTCTTATAAAATATTCTACATTTTTCAAACCATCACCTGGATCTAAATACATTGCCTGTCCCAAAAAAAAGTCGCCACCAAAAAAAAGTCACACTCTCTAATATTTCATTGGACCGCCTTTACCTTTGATTATGGCACACATTCGCTGTGGAATTGTTTCAATAAGCTTTATTTCCATCCAGTGTTGCATTAATTTTTCACCAAGATCTTGCATTGATGATGGTAGAGTCTGACTGCTGTGCAAAGCCTTCTCCAGCACATCCCAAAGATTCTCAATGGGGTTAAGGTCTGGACTCTGTGGTGGCCAATCCATGTGTGAAAATAATGTCTCATGCTCCCTGAACCACTCTTTCACAATTTGAGCCCAATGAATCCTGACATTGTCATCTTGGAATATGCCCATGCCATCAGGGAAGAAAAAATCCATTGATGGATTAACCTGGTCATTCGGTATTTTCAGGAAGTCTGCTGACCTCATTCTTGGAGCACATACTGTTGCTGAACCTAGGCCTGACCAACTGCAGCAACCCCAGATCATAGCACTGCCCCCAAAGGCTTGTACAATAGGCACTAGGCATGATGGGTGCATCACTTCATCTGCCTCTCTTCTTACCCTGATGCGCCCATCACTCTGGAACAGGGTAAATCTTGACTCATCAGACCACATGACCATTTTCCAATGCTCCAGAGTCCAATCTTTATGCTCCCTAGCAAATAGAAGCCTTTTTTTCTGGTTTGCCTCCCTGATTAGTGGTTTTCTTACAGCTACACAGCTATTGAGTCCCAACCCCTTGAGTTCCCTTCACATTCTGCGTGTGGAAATGCTCTTACTTTCACTATTAAACATAGTCCTGAGTTCTACTGTTGTTTTTCTTCGATTTGATTTCACCAAACGTTGAAGAGATCACCGATCACGATCATTCAGGATTTTTTCCCCGCCACATATCTTCCTCGAATACGATGGGTCCCCACTATCCTTCCAGTTTTTAATAATGCGTTGGACAGTTCTTAACCCAATTTTAGTAGTTTCTGCAATCTCATTAGATGTTTTCTCTGCTTGATACATGCCAATGATTTGACCCTTCTCAAACAGACTAGCATCTTTTCCCCAACTACAAGATGTGTCTTTCGACATGGCTGTTTAAGAAAAAATGAGAAGCAACTCATTGCACCAGTTGGGGTGAAATAACTTGTTGCCAGCTGAAAGATAATCGCCCATGCAGTAATTATCCAATAGGAGGCTCATACCTATTTGCTTAGTTAAATCCAGGTGGCAACTTTTGTTTGGACAGGCAGTGTACTTTTGTAACTGCGTGTAATTGAAAAGTAGTATAGCCACTGAGGTATTCAATTAACTGTATCAGTATAGTGCCACCTGCTGTTTGTTCTTTTCCTTATTTCCCACTCATTGACCTCACTGAGGTAGTTGCACTCTCTCTGTTTAAATCTTCTGTCACCAGCCATATCTTCTGTATGAAGCTGTGGCAGTTACAGGAAAAGAGTTGCAGCAGAAAGGACACTCCCCCAAGAGAGGACACACACCCTGAGATAGGGCATGCGTCATGAGCTGCCAGCCTGAAAATAACTTGGTTTCTGTTCAAAATAATAGTTAAAATATCAGTTTATGTAACTGTTATGATCAGAAACCAAGTCATGATAGTGGACCAATAAGGCCGATAGGGAAACCATAGCACCGAAAAGCAGAGCAATTAGAACAATTATTGGGGAGATCTCTGGATCCTTGTAAGGTATAGTGCTGGTTCTAGCTTTGTTAGAAAGAGATTGTCATGTACTACATGATGTCTAATGTAAATTTGATTTACTTTTATATCATCATCGACTTATAATTCAAACTCTTGGCTATCACAAATTTGGCATCTTTCAAGACTGGGGTATTCTGAATTAAATTGATATTCCTGTATAGATATTATATATTTGATAGCTCACGTGTCTTTAGTTATATCAAATGCACTTAGTTTATCTGTCCTCAAGGGGTTATGGTATACATGTTTTACTGTGTGATTTGGAATGACATAGTACAGAAAACTGTGCTATTCCATAAGGCTGAAAAAATATACAGACGTATACCAGCCTGATAGAGTGCCTTTTTGGCCTTTGCTGGGTGAATGAGGCCTGTGGGTACATTTGTTGTATATGCTTGGAGTTTTCCCCATGTACAGGTGAATTTTAAAAACTTTGTAATATGTCTCATCAGAGAACTATGCCTTTTTTTTTTATCTCTTACCAGACTCCTCTCCTACTCCTCCTCTTCTTTACTATTCTCAAGTCACTTCTCAGATCTACGTAAGGAAGTATAGCAGGCGGCACTCACCACTTTAACTGATTGAAGTCCTTTATTCCTCCATCGATATCAAAAACATAAGGCTGGGGCAGACAGCATACACACACATGAAAGTAGTGACGGCCTTTTCACACTCGCACGCATCCTCAGGCCACTGTCAGTGGCCTGAGGAAGCGTCTGAGCGCGAAATGGCCATCACTACTTTCCTGTGTGTGTAAGCTGTCTACCCCAGCCTTATGTTTTTGATATCTATGGAGGAATATCAGTTACAGTGGTGAGTGCGGCCTGCTATACGTCCTTCCTTACATTTGTATCATTAATGCTATTTTAGGCTAGAGCACCGCAACACTGTGTGACACGTACAGTACAGACCAAAAGTTTGGACACACCTTCTCATTCAAAGAGTTTTCTTTATTTTCATGACTATGAAAATTGTAGATTCACACTGAAGGCATCAAAACTATGAATTAACACATGTGATATTATATACATAACAAACAAGTGTGAAACAACTGTTTGTTATGTATATAATTCCACATGTGTTAATTCATAGTTTTGATGCCTTCATAGTCATGAAAATAAAGAAAACTTTCTGAATGAGAAGGTGTGTCCAAACTTTTGGTCTGTACTGTATGTACGGTAATGCCGGGATCTGGTTGTTTATTCGGGATATGAGTTGTGCTACCCAGCTTTCGTCTTGTTTCTACATATCACTTCTCAGATCTGTCTTAAGTGAAGATGACTACCTGCTCACAGAAAGATTAGTTTACATAGAAGTATGAGTAGAGTGCAGGGGGAGGAGGAGAAGGGATGGGTTTATGCACATAGATAGGGGCAGAGTGTCATGCCCCACTCTGATGATGTGCGGAGGTCGGCCAGGATAGCAGCACGAGTTTAGTATTTGTTTTGGTGTCGTGCTGGATCCGCCTCTCATCAGGTGCACTGGGTGGAGTCATTAGTTTAAATGGCCTCCAGCTAAGTGCTCTGAGCGGATTATACTGATCATTCTGGTCTGGGAAGTTTGGAGGGAAGGTTGGCTGTCAGTTTCTGCTCTCAGAGATAAGTGACATTTCTAGCTTGGTTGTTTGTGTCATCTAGCCCATCCAGGTTCTGTGCGAGCAGGCTGCTCCTATCCTCCCACTTCACCATCTCAGGGAGTTCAGGGTTTTGTCAGTCCAGGCTGGAGGACACAGCACACCTACCTTCAAGGTCTGCCTGTGGGCTGAGCAGCGCAGGGAAAGAGGTCAGGGATGAACTAGGAGGTGACCCTTCCCCTGTCTCTCGTCCAGAGCCTGGTTGGTGTGTTATCGTTTATTCTGAGTGCACGTCCGTCGTGACATTATAATCCGCCATACAGTGACTGCCATTGCTCGGCATTTTTGTGATGGCGTCAATTGATACACTGGTTGACTGCATGCAGGGTTTATCCCTAGAGTTTGCGGATCTGCATAGTACGGTCACACAGTGTCAGAGAGTGCTGGCATCAGGTACAGGTCAAATTGTTGGGGAGACTAAAGTCGCTCTTCCTGAGAAATTTACAGGGGGTACTGATGATTTTTTCAGTTTCAAAGAGTCATGTAATTTGTATTTTCGATTGTGCCCATTTTCATCAGGTAATGAGGATCAGAGGGTGGGTATCATCATGTCTTTGCTTAAAGGAGACGCGCAATCTTGGGCTTTTTCTCTGCCGCCCAGTTCTCTGGCCCTCCGGTCGTTGGAGGAATTTTTTTAAAGCCCTGGGATTTATTTATGATGACCCAGATCGAGTTTTGATGGCAGAATCAAAATTACGTAACTTACTACAGGGTAAACATACTGCTGAGGTTTACTGCACAGAGTTTAGGAGATGGGCTACTGAGTCGGGGTGGAACGACCCCGCGTTACGTAGTCAGTTTTGTCAAGGGTTATCTGAAAGATTGAAAGATGCCCTGGCTTTTCATGAATACCCAGATACTTTGGAGAACGCAATGTCTTTGGCTATACGTTTGGATAGACGTATCAGAGAGGGTCTCTCCGTGCAGGGGATTCCTCCTGCGTGTGGTTTTGTTTCACCAGCTGTCCAGGGTGATATTGCTTGTTACTCTGAGGTAGGGGAGGAACCCATGCAGTTAGGTCAGATATTGTGCCATTCGGATAGTAGAGACTTTCGAAAAGTGCACAATCTATGTTTCTATTGTGGGAAGAGGGGTCATTTTATTTTTTCTTGTCCTTATGTTAAACCACAGGGGGAAGAGATAAAGAAAAAAGAGAAAAAACTCCCCTCACACTTGATAGTATGAATGGTGTGGTGGAGCAGACTGGTATGCAAGTTCCCTGCAGTTCTCGTTTTCTCCTTTCAGCTATGGTGGCGCTAGAGTCTAGAAATGTGTTTGTTGATGTTTTTCTTGATTGTGGTGCTGGGGTAAATTTAATTGACTTTCTGTTTCTTTCTGGCCTGGGACTAAGTACTTGCACATTAGAGAACGAGATTTGTGTTTTTGCAGTTGATTCTTCCCCTCTTTCTCAAAGGAGCCTTACTCACATTGTTCATGGTATTCATTTAAGGGTGGGTGATTCACATGCTGAGATTATTTCTTGTTTTGTCATGAAGGATTTGCCAGCTCCAATAGTTTTGGGGTTGCCATGGTTGTCTAGACATAACCCAATTATAGACTGGCAAGCGAGACAAATCATTGGTTGGAGCAAGTTTTGTTCGGATAATGGTCTTGTCACATCGGTTTCTGAAGTGTCCATTTCGGCCTTGCCTCAGTATCTCTCGGATTTTTCGGATGTCTTTTCGGAGGGTGGGGCTCAGGAATTGCCCCCTCATCGTGACTATGATTGCCCAGTGAATCTCATTCCGGGGTCTAAGTTGCCTAAGTCTCGGCTTTACAACCTCTCTCAACCCGAGAGAGAGGTCATGCGAATAGTGATACTGTTCAGCTCCCTGAAATCCAGACAAGGTCTTAAAGAACCATCTTTTTTCTTAACAAAGAAAAAACCAGCGGCAACAGGTGACTTCGAGGGTCGTATGTGTCCTTTTCTCAGACTCTCAGAGATATAAGCACGCATAGCGACCCTCTCAGGTTGGGAAAGATTGTATAAACGAGATTTAGGCAGCTTGGCACCTGGGATGAGATTAATAGGGCAATCGTACTCCCTGTGCGGGGGGCAAATCCTGAACTCCACTCCCAGAGAAGACATCTGAAAATTCAGAGAGGAAAGGTGGTACAGTCTTAGTAGATACCTCTGAAACAGATGTCGTGAGGCAATTCTCTCTGCAAAAGTCACTCCAACCATTTATTTGCCTCGCTTGCCAATCAATGGTGGGGTTATGTTTAGTGAGCCAGGGTAGCCCCAACACTAGAGGAGTAGGCAAACCGCTAAGGACGAAACATGACACATCCTCAACATGAGTATCACTCACAATTAAACGGATATTGTGAACTATGCCCTTTAATGATCTCTGAGAAAGTGGAGCGGAATCAATAGCAAAAACAGGAATATCCTTTCCCAAAGTGCATACCTGGAAACCATGAGTTATTGCAAATTGATTATCAATGAGATTGACAGCTGCTCCACTATCCACAAAAATCTCACAAAAAATGCTCTTGCTCTCTAGCGCCACCCTAGCAGGCAGTACAAAACGGGAACTACAAGCCTCAACCCTGCCAATAGTAACAGACGGAACATTTTTAAAAGATTTTTTCCTTTTTGTTTCTTTATTACTCCCAGAAAACTGCCTGTATCTCCTAGAGGGACAAACATTTGCCAAATGATTTATACCTCCACAACAAAAACAAACCCTCCCATGCGAGCTGAATCTTCTATTGTCAGAGGCAATCAACCCCAGCTGCATGGGCTCCTGCTCAGTAGGGGCTGACAGCGACTGAGACCCCTGCGCACAGAATGAGACCGCTGCACTGTCCCGGGACTGAGTATGACAGGAAGGAGAGATCTCTCCTCTCTCTCTAAGACGCCTGTCAATACGAACGGGCTGAGACATAGCAGAGTCCAAGGAAATAGACCTCTCATGAAAGGAAAATGGATCTTTCAATCCCTCTGAAAGACCATGGCAAAATTGACTTCGGAGTGCAGCATCATTCCAACCAGTATCAGCTGCCCATCTCCGAAATTCTGAGCAGTATATTGTTTACCCTGGCATAACAGACGTAGTCTAGACTCAGCCAGAGCAATACGATCCGGATCATCATATATCTGACCCAGGGCTAAAAATAATTCATCCACTGAACGGAGGGGCCGTGCCCCCTCCGGCAGCGAAAAGGCCCAGGACTGAGCATTTCCCCTGAGCAGCGATATAATGATCCCCACCCTCCGTTCCTCATCACCAGAGGAATGGGGAAGAAGGCGAAAATGGAGTTTGCAAGCCTCTCTAAAACGCACAAAATTCTCACTACCCCCGGAGAACGTATCCGGGAGCGAGATCTTAGGCTCAGAACAAACTCCATGAACGCAAGCTGAACCGGTCACTTGAAACTGAGAAAAAGTCTTACGGAGATCAGCTACCTCCAATAAAAGACCCCGTAAGCGTTCAGCCAAAAGTGAAACCGGATCCATGCTTGAGACGGTTCCGGCGGCTTATAATGTCACGGATGGTGTACAGGGAACAAGACAATGCAATATAATCAATGACTCACTGGATCCACAACTAAGGAACAAAAGGGAGAGCCCTGCATGGACCTGGCAGACTCTCCCTGACTGCCCAGCCTATGCGAACACCCCAAAGGTGAATGGTCGCATATCCACGTACCTCGACTATCTAACACCTGAAGACCCTACAATAGTGAGGGGACACGACCACCGGCTCCCTGCACAGACACGGAGGGAGTCAGGGTCACCTGGATCCAGCAGACAGAAAATCATAAATACATATACAGCACTTATCTTGCAGACGACTGGGAACAAGGAACAGCATGCACACACACTCCAGGAAGTTGTATAAGCCGCACACTACTGCATTATGGGGAGGAATTTAAAGGGAAGCAATCAGTCCAAAGGCATGACAGCTGAGATAGGCTAATGAGATGAGGAACTGAAACCAAAAGAAAGAAAACTCAAGGAGGAGGTTCTGAACGGTTTCTGTCAGAGTTTCTCAGCTGTCTGGTTGTGACAGACACAGAGAGACTGACAGACTGCATCTGGCTTGTACGTAATTTACATTATTATTTAACTACTGGATTTACATATAATCTGCTTAGTTCTGCTGTGTAATGTCCTCCATTACTCATGCTGCTTCTAAGGGTGAGCCACAAGGAGTTAGGTCTCTTTCACACATCTGTGTCCATGATGACATTTGTGGCGAGGTGGTCAGTGGTTCATCTGTGAAGATCAAGTGCTCCATTGCTTAGGGCCCTTTCACACTTGCGTTCTTTTCTTCCGGCATAGAGTTCCGTCGTCGGGGCTCTATGCCGGAAGAATCCTGATCAGGATTATCCCCATGCATTCTGAATGGAGAGAAATCCGTTCAGGATGCATCAGGATGCCTTCAGTTCCGGAACGGAACGTTTTTTGGCCGGAGAAAATACCGCAGCATGCTGCGCTTTTTGCTCCGACCAAAAATCTGGAACACTTGCCGCAAGGCCGGATCCGGAATTAATGCCCATTGAAAGGCATTAATCCGGATCCGGCCTTAAGCTAAACGTCGTTTCGGCGCATTGCCGGATCCGACGTTTAGCTTTTTCTGAATGGTTACCATGGCTGCCAAGACGCTAAAGTCCTGGCAGCCATGGTAAAGTGTAGTGGGGAGCGGGGGAGCAGTATACTTACCGTCCGTGCGGCTCCCCGGGCACTCCAGAGTGACGTCAGGGCGCCCCACGCTCATGGATGACGTGATCGCATGGACACGTCATCCATGCGCATGGGGCGCTCTGACGTCATTCTGGAGCGCCCCGGGAGCCGTACGGACTGTAAGTATACTGCTCCCCCGCTCCCCACTACTACTATGGCAACCAGGACTTTAATAGCGTCCTGGGTGCCATAGTAACACTGAACGCATTTTGAAGACGGATTCGTCTTCAAATGCTGTCAGTTCACTTGCGTTTTTCCAGATCCGGCGTGTAATTCTGGCAAATGGAGTACACGCCGGATCCGGAGAACGCAAGTGTGAAAGAGCCCTTAAGGGGATTAATGTAATATCACTGTATTTGGGCACTGTGCATCTCAAATGCTGTGTATAGGGATGTGTGGAATAATATTGGGTTATTATCCAGCCCATATCTCAGTTGCTAGGTGTTGGCTGTCTCCACCCTGCTTCTTCCAGTATCCCCAGCAGTCTAAATCTGGAATGAGTAGGGAGTTGCTGCTCTGAATTGTGAGCCATCTGTATGAGGAAAGTAAGTAGAAAAGCAGCCAGCAAAGCAGCTACTAATGAAAACCCACCTCTGGGGAGAAAACTCAACGAAACAGACTTTACGGCAGCCATTTAAAGGGAGACTGCAGAGAAATACAATACAGTGAAAGGTAACACTTACAATTAATATCTATTTTGGACTTACTGTAACTGCAGTTTGGTGGGATTAGGAGTTTCATATACCCTGCCATACCTAAGAGATAGGCTGGCCAGCTGTTAAGCTTTTACCCAAGCAGTGGGAACTGCAGAAATGCTTATTGAATAAGATAAACTAGAGTTGGGCATTGCAGTGCCATATTTGTGAGCAGAGAGAAACAACATTTTTGAAAGAGAGAAATTGCACCCATATGCCGGATCTGAGAAGATTCTGAAGGTTATATAGAAAAGAACTCAGATAGGACATTATACCATCAAATTTCCCTATACACAACCTTGACAACTTGTATATGCTAACTGTAAAGACTGTGCTCAATGTGTTCAGTGCCTGTGCAAAATATCCATTGAACTGCCTCAGTAAAGTACAGTGGACTTGTTGCATTGAACTTTGCCTCATCATTGTCTCACACATCTGCGTGGTACCTCAAAATTACCTAGACCAAGGGTACTCCACCTCTTCATTCGGTTGCTGCAAATATTTCCATGAAGAAGAAGTGCTTGGTCTGTGTGTCCTAATCTTTGACCTACGCGTCGTCTGTGCTCCACGGACACTGCTAGGCTGGAAATTTATTTCCAGTGCACCTCCTAGCAATGATCTGTGAAATCAATGGACCAAACACAGATGGCATCTGTGTTGTGCCTGTGGTTTTCATGGACCCATAGACTGTAATGCGCGTGAGGGATCCATAATCATGGACAAACTAGGGCATTCTGTGAAAAACCACAGATGTGTGAATACACACATTAAAGTCAATGAGTACATGTGCTGTCACCATGATTAACTGATGTGTGAAAGAGGCTTTATTGATCGTATTTCCTGTTTTTTAATGTCTTGTGTATCGGTAGACAATATTCTAGGTACTATGTACCCACTACCTTTCGAAAAACGGAGAATGACAGAGATATTTCAGAGGGAAAAACTTTTAAAAAATATTGGATACCAGCTATATAATGACCGGGAATAGTTATTCTTCATTTACACCCCATATGGCAGCTTATTCTGAAAAATTATCTGAAACTAGAGTTAAATTTTAAATGGTCCAGCCAACCGTATGCCCAAGATGTACCACATGCATGGCTACACAGTTGGATATTACTGTCATTGACTCCAATTAAAAAGAAAGGGTATAACTTGTAGAGACTGATCTTTTAAGTACAGTCAGATCTGTGGAAATGTGAAATTTACCAGCAAAATGCATATATTTGGACATAGAGGTCTATGGGCCTGTCAATGTATCTAACCTGCACCACAAACATGGTGTGTAGTGATGATCGATCATGCTCGGCCGAGTACCGGTTCGGCTCGAGCATCGCTATGCTCGGCAGATGCGAGCGCTCTGCCGAGTACCACATGTGCTCGAGCGCCATGCTTGAGTCTCCTCCCCGGAAGTTTGGTGCCTTCTAAGCAGCCAATAAACATGCTGGTAAGTATTGCCATCACTGTAATGCCATTAGACATGTTTTCTACTGGCATTACAGTGATTGGCTGGCCGGAACACGTCATGGGGTGCTATATAGCACCCGGTCATGCGGGTTCGGCTCATTGCGAGTCAGGGAGAGCTGCTGTTAGGAAGGGACAGAGCGAGTGTAGAGAGAATTTGATCTCAAACCTTTCAGAGACCAAAAAGTCCTTTTAAGGACTATTGTTAGAGGTGGCAGCAAAATGTGTTTTGGGGGAATTATTTTCTTGTGTCATGGCGACCGTGTGTGTTATATTCATTTTCTGCATTCTACAAACGCTGCTTGCTGTGACCAGTGAGAAGCAAACCAGCACTGATATCTAGGCCGTGTGTGATGCCTATATTTAATCCAAATTGCAGTTACAGTCAGTTTCTGTATTAAACAAACTCTGCTTGCTGTGACCAGTGAGAAGCAAATCAGCACTGATATCTAGGCCGTGTGTGACGCCTATATTTAATCCAAATAGCAGTTACAGTCAGTTTCTGTATTGTTCAAACTCTGCTTGCTGTGACCAGTGAGAAGTAAATATACACTTATTTCTAGACAGTGTGTGAGGCCTATATTTAATCCAAATTGCAGTTACAGTCAGTTTCTGTATTGTTCAAACTCTGCTTGCTGTGACCAGTGAGAAGCAAATCAGCACTGATATCTAGGCCGTGTGTGATGCCTATATTTAATCCAAATTGCAGTTATAGTCAGTTTCTGTATTAAACAAACTCTGCTTGCTGTGACCAGTGAGAAGCAAATCAGCACTGATATCTAGGCCGTGTGTGACGCCTACACTGCGTGCAGAATTATTAGGCAAATGAGTATTTTGACCACATCATCCTCTTTATGCATGTTGTCTTACTCCAAGCTGTATAGGCTCGAAAGCCTACTACCAATTAAGCATATTAGGTGATGTGCATCTCTGTAATGAGAAGGGGTGTGGTCTAATGATATCAACACCCTATATATCATTACACCCTATATATCATTGGCAAAATCGGTCAAAAGAAGGACTTGACAGGCTCAGAAAAGTCAAAAATAGTGACATATCTTGCAGAGGGATGCAGCACTCTTAAAATTGCAAAGCTTCTGAAGCGTGATCATCGAACAATCAAGCGTTTCATTCAAAATAGTCAACAGGGTCGCAAGAAGCGTGTGGAAAAACCAAGGCGCAAAATAACTGCCCATGAACTGAGAAAAGTCAAGCGTGCAGCTGCCAAGATGCCACTTGCCACCAGTTTGGCCATATTTCAGAGCTGCAACATCACTGGAGTGCCCAAAAGCACAAGGTGTGCAATACTCAGAGACATGGCCAAGGTAAGAAAGGCTGAAAGACGACCACCACTGAACAAGACACACAAGCTGAAACGTCAAGACTGGGCCAAGAAATATCTCAAGACTGATTTTTCTAAGGTTTTATGGACTGATGAAATGAGAGTGAGTCTTGATGGGCCAGATGGATGGGCCCGTGGCTGGATTGGTAAAGGGCAGAGAGCTCCAGTCCGACTCAGACGCCAGCAAGGTGGAGGTGGAGTACTGGTTTGGGCTGGTATCATCAAAGATGAGCTTGTGGGGCCTTTTCGGGTTGAGGATGGAGTCAAGCTCAACTCCCAGTCCTACTGCCAGTTTCTGGAAGACACCTTCTTCAAGCAGTGGTACAGGAAGAAGTCTGCATCCTTCAAGAAAAACATGATTTTCATGCAGGACAATGCTCCATCACACGCGTCCAAGTACTCCACAGCGTGGCTGGCAAGAAAGGGTATAAAAGAAGAAAATCTAATGACATGGCCTCCTTGTTCACCTGATCTGAACCCCATTGAGAACCTGTGGTCCATCATCAAATGTGAGATTTACAAGGAGGGAAAACAGTACACCTCTCTGAACAGTGTCTGGGAGGCTGTGGTTGCTGCTGCACGCAATGTTGATGGTGAACAGATCAAAACACTGACAGAATCCATGGATGGCAGGCTTTTGAGTGTCCTTGCAAAGAAAGGTGGCTATATTGGTCACTAATTTGTTTTTGTTTTGTTTTTGAATGTCAGAAATGTATATTTGTGAATGTTGAAATGTTATATTGGTTTCACTGGTAAAAATAAATAATTGAAATGGGTATATATTTGTTTTTTGTTAAGTTGCCTAATAATTATGCACAGTAATAGTCACCTGTACACACAGATATCCCCCTAAAATAGCTAAAACTAAAAACAAACTAAAAACTACTTCCAAAAATATTCAGCTTTGATATTAATGAGTTTTTTGGGTTCATTGAGAACATGGTTGTTGTTCAATAATAAAATTAATCCTCAAAAATACAACTTGCCTAATAATTCTGCACTCCCTGTATATTTAATCCAAATAGCAGTTACAGTCAGTTTCTGTATTGTTCAAACTCTGCTTGCTGTGACCAGTAAGAAGTAAATATACACTTATTTCTAGGCCGTGTGTGATGCCTATATTTTATCCAAATAGCAGTTACAGTCAGTTTCTGTATTGTTCAAACTCTGCTTGCTGTGACCAGTGAGAAGCAAATATACACTTATTTCTAGACATTGTGTGAGGCCTATATTTAATCCAAATATCAGTGACATCCAGTGTCAATATGAATAAGGCGAGTATTAAGGGACGGGGAAGTGGACGTGATTCTGATGGTTCACGCTGAGGCCGTGGCTCAGGGCGCGTTGCAACTGTGCCTGCTGCCAGAGCACAGGGAAAACAGTCATCCACGATACCTAGCTTCATGTCCCAGTTTGCAGGGCGTCGCAAGACAACACTGTTGAAATCAGACCAGTGCGACTAGGTGGTTGGTTGGATTACAGCAGATAATGCTTCCACTGGGTTAGGCACCACCCTGTCTTCCACCAAGTCCAGTCTCAGTAGCCAACAGTCTGGTCAACAACACAATCCTCACCCTGATCATCCTTCCTCCCACCATGTAGAGTCTGGCCAAACAAGCAATCCGGTACTCGGATGTTCCGAGGAGCTATTTTCACCCCCATCACTTAATTTGGCCCTCTCCCCAAGCACTCTTGAAGAGGGACATGAGATCTTGTGCCCTGATTCTCAACCTCTAGAGCCTTCACACTCACAAGATGATGTGTTTAAGGAGGTGGATGATGACGAGACACAGTTGCCATCAAGTCAACCACAATTACTGTCTGCAGAGGTTGATGAAGAGGATGATATACCGTTGTCAATCACTGAAGTTGTGTTGGGGTCAGCAAATGAGGAGGAGGATAGGAGTGGGGAAGTTGAAGAGGACTTGGTGGACGATGAGGTCACTGACCCAACATGGGAAGGCGGAAAGGCGAGCGAGGACAGCAGTCCCGAGGGGGAGCGATCTGCAGCACCGCAACAGGCTGGAAGAGGCAGTGGGGTGGCAACAGGGAGAAGGCAGGCCACGCCAAACAGGCCCGCAAGTGTTCCACGGAGCACCCCCTTGCGGAAATAGTAGTTTTGCTGTGCCACACCAAAATGAGCCGAGGTGTGAACAACAGTAGCAACCTCACCATCACCAGCATGATCCGCCACATGGCATCTAAGCACCGCAATAAGTGGGAGGAACGCCTGGGTCCACAATCTGTGTCCGCGGGTCACACCACTGCCTCCTCTTCCCCTATGTTACGTGCTGGCTCGGATGCCTCCCGCCCTGCACCTGGACCTTCGCAAGCACCATCAGCGACCACATCCACTTCCGTGTCCCAGCGCAGCATCCAAATGTCCTTACCCCAGGCCTTTGAACGCAGGTGCAAATACCCAGCCACCCACCTACAGGCCATAGCACTAAATCTGTAGCTTTCCAAATTACTGGCCCTGGAAATGTTGCCATTTAACCTTGTGGACACTGAGGCCTTGGGTAGCCTGATGTCGGCGGCCGCCCCGCATTATGCAGTCCCCCATTTTTTAAGGTGTGTAGTGCCCACCTTACACCAACATGTGTCCTGTAATATCACACGTGCCCTGACCAACGCAGTTACTGGGAAGGTTCACTTAACCACGGACACAAGGACAAGTGCATTTGGCCAGGGACGCTACATTTCCCTGACGGCACACTGGGTGAACGTTGTGGAGGCCGGGAGCGAGTCGTATCCTGGGATGGCACAGGTGTTACCGATGCCAAGGATTGCGGGTCTTAAGTCGATCAGGGTTTCCGCCAGCACCGACGTTAGTGGCTCCATCCCCCACTTCTCCTCCTCTGCCTCCTACTCCACTTCCACCTCCGAATTATCCACGTGCAGCACCAGTCAGCCATCAGTTGGTAGCTGGAAGCAGAGTAGCACTGCAGTGGGGAAGCGGCAACAGGCCGTGCTGAAGCTGATATGCTTAGGGGACAAACAGTACACCGCCGCAGAGCTGTGGCAGGGGATAAAAGACCAGACTGAGCTGTGGCTCTCGTCACTCAACCTACAACCAGGCATGGTTGTGTCTGATAGTTGCTGTAACTATGTGGCGGCTTTGGAGCTCGGCAAGTTCACACACATCCCATGCCTAGTACACATCTTAAACTTAGTGGTTCAGCGGTTTCTCAAAACCTACCCCAATTTGCCTGAGCCGGTGAAGGTGCGTCGCGTCTGTGCATATTTCAGCAAGTCATCGACAGCTTCAGCCGGTCTGTCAATGCTGCAGCAGCGCTGGAAATTGCCACCTCACTGGCTGTTTTGCGTCGTGAGCACATGCTGGAACTCGACGTTCCACATGTTGGCCAGGCATTGTGAGCAGAAGAGGGCATACCAGCTGCAACATGGTCATCGAATTTCCAGTCAGCTTCCGCTATTCACAAGCGAGGAGTGGGCATGGATGTCTGACCTCTGTGAGGTTTTAAGAAGCTTTGAGGAATCAAGACAGATGGTGAGCAGCGATAATGCTATTATAAGAGTAACCATCAAACTTCTGTGTTTACTCAAACGCTCGCTGCTCACAATTAAGGACGACGCTTTGCATGTGGAAGAGGTGGAAATGGGGAAAGACATGACACAGGGTGATAGCCAGACCACCCTCAGTTCGTCTTCTCAGCGCGAATTGGACGATGAAGAGGTGGAAGAGGAGGAGGAGCAGAAGACGGTTGCCTCCGCTTCAGAGGGTAGTACCCATGGAAGTTAAATTCCATCTGTTCTGCGAAGGTGGGCAGAAGAGGAGGAAGAGGATGAGGAGATTGAGAGTCCTCCTCCTGATGATGCCAGCGAAGTCTTGCCTGTTGGTACTCTGGCACACATGGCTGACTTCATGTTAGACTGCATTTTCCGTGACCCGTGCGTTATACGCATTTTAGACAACACAGATTACTGGTTGTTCACCCTTCTCGCTACAAAGAGAACTTCTCATCTCTCATTCTTTTGGCGGAGAGGATGAGCAAAACGGTGCAATACCAGGAGATCCTTGTTGAAAAATTGTTCCAAATCTTTCCATCTGACAACACTGGCGGCAGAGTCTGTATTTCCTTGGCCAACCGAGGAGGTGAGACAAGGGGGTCACACAGAAGGTCCAACAGAGGCAGGGCAACACTCTCCAAAGCCTGGGACAGTTTCATGACACCCGCCAGCACCCTCACCCTAATGCACGGCCTACTGTCACAAGGAGGGAAACATTTTTGAAGATGGTGAAGGAGTACATAGCAGACCGTGTCAGCGTCCTCAATGATCCCTCAGTGCCTTACAACTACTATGTGTCCAAGCAGGATACGTGGCACGAACTGGCACTCTACACCTTGGAGGTGCTGGCCTGCCCTCCCACCAGCGTTTTGTCTAAGCGGGTATTTAGTGCTGCTGGTAGCATTATAACAGATAAGCGTATCCGCCTGTAAACTGAAAATGCTGACAGGTTGACTCTTATAAAAATTAACAAGGCCTGGATTGACCCTGACTTTTTGACTCCACCAGAGGAAAGCTGATTAACATAAAGGCACTTTAAATGTGTTATTTATAATGTACTGAATACACTGTATTCCCATTCAACCCTTCCACCACAAAAAAGGGTTTATGGTTAAATCTTCCTTTTCTCATCTTCCTCCTCCTCTTCCATCATATCAACATGCTTATTTGTTGCATATAATGCCCTCGCATATAATGTTTTACAGGGTCAGCTCACCTGAAGGCCCTTGCATATAATTTTTTACAGGGTCAGCTCACCTGCAGGCCCTCGCATATAATGTTTTACAGGGTCAGCTCACCTGCAGGGCCTCACCTACAATCTTTTACAGGATCAGCTCACCTGCAGGCCCTCGCATATAATGTTTTACAGGGTCAGCTCACCTGCAGGGCCTCACCTACAATCTTTTACAGGATCAGCTCACCTGCAGGCCCTCACATATAATGTTTTACAGGGTCAGCTCACCTGCAGGCCCTCACCTACAACCTATTAGAGGGTCAGCTCAGCAGCAGCCCCTCACCCCTAATGTTTTAGAGGGTCAGCTCACCTGCAGGCCCTCACCTACAACCTTTTAGAGGGTCAGCTCACCAGCAGGCCCTCACCTACAATCTTTTACAGGGTCAGCTCACCTGCAGGCCCTCGCATATAATGTATTACAGGGTCATCTCACCTGCAGGCCCTCGCATATAATGTTTTACAGGGTCAGCTCACCTGCAGGGCCTCACCTACAATCTTTTACAGGGTCAGCTCACCTGCAGGCCCTCACATATAATGTTTTACAGGGTCAGCTCACCTGCAGGCCCTCCTCTACAACCTTTTAGAGGGTCAGCTCACCTGCAGGCCCTCGCATATGTTTTACAGGGTCAGCTCATCTGCAGGCCCTCGCATATAATGTTTTACAGGGTCAGCTCGCCAGCAGGCCTTCACCTACAATCTTTTTATAGGGTCAGCTCACCTGCAAGCCCTCACATATAATGTTTTATAGGATCAGCTCACCTGCAGGCCCTCACCTACAACCTATTAGATGGTCAGCTTACCAGCAGGCCCTAAACCATAATTGTTTTGACGGTCAGCTCAGCCGCAGCCCCTCACCCCTAATGTTTTAGAGGGTCAGCTCAGCAGTCGGCCCTCTCCCCTAATGTTTTAGATGGTCAGATCAGCAGGCCCTTGCTCCAAATTTTTTTGAGGGTCACCAGCAGACCAATAATCATAATTTTTAAGGGGTGTGTATGATGCCCTCCTTTATGTGTAAAAAAGGGTGTATTGGAGTGCCGGTTTCTTGTAAGTTTTGGCAGCCCTTTAACTTAGTGCATAGGCTTTATAAGTGTAGGAGTCCCACTACATGATCAATTGTACCACAATGTGAATGAGGCCCTCCATTATGTGATATACAAGTTGTATCGGAGTGCCTCTTGCTTGCAATTTTTGGCAGCACTTTGGCAGCACTTTGGTGCTCGATCAACACTATTTAATAGATAAAAGTAATAAAAAAGATGTTGAATTAAGAAAGGGAGCTGGAATCCACTAACCATTTACTAGATTAAAGCAAATATCCCATAATACATACAAGATATATACTGTAAGTATAAAAAATTAAACATACGGTAACTGCTATTGTGGAAGGCCAGCAAATGCAAAAGTGGGCTGATGAGCTGATAAAATGTATCGAGGAAAGTAATGCAGACAAGCAATCACCAATGCACTTGAGAATTGAAAACTGTCAGCAAGTGCATTGCCGAAACTGTGTGGAAATGCATGTGTTCTCCAAAGAAACAAATCTTTTATGTCAAGCTGTCATTCTCTACATGAAAAATGAAATAATTTGAGCTTTGTGGGATATGGTCATGCACAGTGATTTGGTCCTGCTCAAAGGGGTCCCTTTGTTCAGAGGATTATTTTAAATCTATAAAAACATAATCCTGTAAGATTAATTTGTTCTGTTGTAAAATACCTCAAATAATATACATAAATAGCTATATGTCAAAGTCATACATCCGCAAGCCAACATTATGGACGGTATACAGCACCAAACAAACCCTTGAGTAAGTCAGACATGGGAAACAATTTTAGTTCATTTGCAGCCATATATACGCCACTTTTTGGCGTATACTGTATTTGTCGCAGATTGCTGCTCAAAGATTACTTGCGCCGCAATCTTCAATTTTTCCCCGCTAACGCCCGGTCTAAAAAAGAGGGCATAGCATGGGTAGGGAAGGTGGCGGATCGGAAGGCCCGTCTTAGGGTTACCAACAGTGCAGAAATTTCTGGACAGTCCGTAAAAATAGCCAACTTTGTTTCCTATGTCCGTTAATAAAAAAATACACATTTAAAATACATTTTTTTGAAGCTGGTGGTACTTGACTAGACTATTTTGGTGGTAATGATCATCATTTTACAGCTCATAGTAAGTGCTGGTAATGAGTTCTTATCTGTATATTGAGCTGTAGACATGAATTAGGTATAATCTTTATCATTCATTATGGTTTTCCAATTTGTCCGTAAACAATGTTGGCTGTCCGTGATTTTGGGATAAGTTGTCCAGTAAAAAGAAAATTTCTGGTTGTCAGCCCAGGCCTATCTAATTTATAAATTTTTATGCCTGTTTTAGGCATAGAAAATGGTCTAAATCTACACCAACAAGGGAGCTGGCGTAGATTTAGACAGGAGGTGGATATGGTGAAGTTATGTAGAGGCCAGCACCTCTACATAAATTCGGTGCATCCACCGGCAGCTAAAGGAGCATTAAGACCGGCGTTTGAAACGCCGGTCTTAAAAAATGACCCCCATTATTTCCATAACCTAATCAATCTTCTAGAATTAGGAACTTTTTGGTCACATTACTTTTCTAAAACAGTGTCTCCTCATAAAAGAGCATAGTGAGGAGTAATAATTTTTATCCCCCCCCACACCCACCCCAGGTAGGGCACTTAATAGGTCCCTTATAAACCTAATTTAAAGCCATACAATTAAGGCATATGCTTTTTCTTGCTATTTTTTTTCCCAGAAAAAGTATTTTATACTGAACTCAATGAATATTAGAGGGTTATATACATTTCCACAGCACAACAATTTATGGGAGGCCGAATAACTTTTTTCATTATCTGTATAGAATAGTGTACAATGTGTTGGCTTTATATAAAATCAAGCAGTATACAAAATATGCACGTCTCATTACACATATATATTTAAGCCAAAGAGTCGATCACTCTCTTGCGATGTGCCATGTATCTTTTCATGGTACTACAGGTACAGGTGCACAAAAATTTTTATTACTCCCCAGAATCCTCTTTCTGCAGGGGACACTGGTAGAAAAGTAATTTGACCTAAAAGTTCCTAATTCTAGAAGATTGATTAGGTGATGTCCTTAACTGACAAAGTCGCCAAGTAAGGAGAGTAAATCTATATTACTGACAGGATGGCCACTTTTTTTTGCAGAGTAAAGCACCTCAAACACAAATCTATTACTGGTCTTCTAAAGAAGGTAAAACTGTTTGTTTTCTGCTCAGTAAAGCATTGTTTGCTGCTTGCTTGCTATCTCTGAATTACAACACTGAAGAAACATTACTGCTACAAGTGGATTAACAACCTAAATTTTGTTGCCCAAGCTCATCTTGGGCAATTTTTTAAAATTATTGCATTGTACTAATTATGATCAAAAAAATTTTTTTTCAATCGGTCTTTATTAAAGTTGAGCGAACCCAAACTTTAGGTTTTTCGGCACCCGGACCCGAACCCGAACATTTATGTAAAAGTTCGGGTTCAGTGTTCGACGATTTTTATGGTGCTTTTTGAAAGTATGCAAATCATACTACTTGCCCCAAAAGGCCATCACAGCCATGCCTACTATTGGCATGGCTGTGATTGGCCAACTGCAGCATGTGACCCAGCCTCTATTTAAGCTGGAGTCACGTAGCGCCGCCAGTCACTCTGCTCGGATTAGTGTAGGGATAGACTGCAGCTGCTGTGAGGGAGAGTTCAGGGAGAAATCTTATGAAGAACTGCTTCTTTACTCAGCGATCTACAGCAAATATGTTTTGTGGGTGCAGTGCACAATTGTTTTAAGCCTGCCCTGAGCCAACTTCTGAAAACAAACTTTTTTTCCTTCAGTTAGTCAATATCAATACATAATTTGAAGCCATTTTATGCAACGATAGTGCACCAGCACAGGCTATCTGCATGTCTGCAAGTCCAGAAATACAGCTTTTTGCTCACTGGGGTTAAAAAAATACATCTGTTAAATCAGTGTCGGACTGGGGTACCTAGGGCCCACCGGTAAAATTTATTTTGGGGGCCCACCATACGGATACATTCAAATATAATAAATAATCTAACAAGTTTTTTATATGAACATAGGCTGGTTGAAGTGCTGTACATTGAATATATGTATAAAATGCAGTAAGTCTACTGTGTTATATGCCATTTGTGCGGGGGGTGGGAGACCAGGGGCCCACTTTGCTCAGGGGCCCACCGGGGGATTCCCCTGTACCCCTGTGGGCCAGTACGAGCCTGTGTTAAATATAGTGCACATCTAGGATTACACGTGCATAATTGATTGTCACATTTAAGCCAGATATACGGCTTTCTCTTACTGGGGCCAAAAAAAAACATCTGTTTCATATAGTGCACATCGAGGATTATAGGTGCATAGGTGAGTGTCACATTTAGGCCAGAAATACAGCTTTTTGCTTACTGGGGTTAAAAAACCCTCTGATATACTGCATATCTGGGATTAGACATGCATAAGTGACTGTGAAATTTGGGCCACAAATACGGCTTTTTGCTTACTGTGGCATACTGGGGTGAAAAAAAAACATCTGTTTCATATAGTGCACATCTAGGATTATAGGTGCATAAGTGAGTGTCACATTTAGGCCAGAAATACAGCTTTTTGCTTACTGAGGTTAGAAAAACCCTCTGATATACTGCACATCTGGGATTAGACATGCATAAGTGACTGTGAAATTTAGGCCACAAATACGGCTTTTTGCTTACTGGGGTGAAAAAAAACCATCTGTTTCATATGGTGCACATCTAGGATTATAGGTGCATAAGTGAGTGTCACATTTAGGCCAGAAATACAGCTTTTTGCTTACTGAGGTTAAAAAACCCTCTGATATAGTGCACATCTGGGATTAGACGTGCATAAGTGACTGTGAAATTTAGGCCACAAATACGGCTATTTGCTTACTGGGGCATACCCGGTGAAACAAACCATTCTGTTTCATATACTGTACATCTGGGATTAGAAGTGCATAAGTGACTGTGAAATCTAGGCCACAAATACGGCTTTTTGCTTACTGGGGTAAAAAAAAAACAACCTCTGATATACTGCACATCTGGGATTAGACGTGCATAAGTGACTGTGAAATTTAGGCCACAAATACGGCTTTTTGCTTACTGGGGCATACTGGGTGAAACAAACCCCTCTGTTTCATATACTGCACATCTGGGATTAGACGTGCATAAGTGACTGTGAAATCTAGGCCACAAATACGGCTTTTTGCTTACTGGGGTAAAAAAAAACAACCTCTGATATACTGCACATCTGGGATTAGAGGTGCATAAGTTACTGTGAAATTTAGGCCACAAATACCATTGTCATGTAGAGTTAAAAAAAAAAAAATTGAGTGCAATACCCTACATCAGGGTTTTTATTGGCGGTTAATTATTTTTAACAGACTTAACCACTTTTTACTTTGCTTGGTGAACGCTAACTATGAGGCAAACATCTAATAAAGGATGCGGTCATGGTCGTGGTGGTAGGGTTGGTGGAGCCTCTGGTGCAGGGAGAGGACGTGGCCGTTCTGCCACAGCTACATGTCCTACTGAACCTACTACCTCAGGTCCTAGTAGCCGCCAGAATCTACAGCGATATTTGGTCGGGCCTAATGCCATTCTAAGGATGGTAAGGCATGAAAAAGAGGCACTAGTCAATTGGGTGGCCGACAGTGGATCCAGCACGGTCACATTATCTCCCACCCAGTCTTCTGCAGAAAGTGCACAGGTGGCGCCTGAATCCCATGCCCATCAGTCTGTCACATCACCCCCAGGCATATCGGGGAACCTGTCTGAGCCTCAAGTCATGCAGCAGTCTCTTATGCTGTTTGAAGACTCTGCTGACAGGGTTTCCCAAGGGCATCCACCTAGCCTTTCCCCAGGGGTGGAAGACATAGAATGCACTGACGCACAACCACTTATGTTTCCTGATGAGGACATGGGAATACCACCTCAGCACGTCTCTGATGATGACGAAACACAGGTGCCAACTGCTGCGTCTTTCTGCAGTGTGCAGACCGAAAAGGAGGTCAGGGAGGAAGACTGGGTGGAAGACGATGCAGGGGACGATGAGGTCCTAGACCCCACATGGAATGAAGGTCATGCCACTGACTTTCAGAGTTTGGAGGAAGAGGCAGTGCTGAGACCGAGCCAACAGCGTAGCAAAAGAGGGAGCAGGGTGCAAAAGCAGAGTAGCCGTCACCAAAACAGTTCGCCTGCTACTGGCCACTGTCACCAGGGAACGAGCACGCCAAAGGCAGCTTCCAGGAGTTCCCTGGCATGGCACTTCTTCACACAATGTGCTGACGACAAGACGCGAGTGGTTTGCACGCTGTGCCATCAGAGCCTGAAGCGAGGCATTAACGTTCTGAACCTTAGCACAACCTGCATGACCAGGTATTTACATGCGAGACACAGGCTGCAGTGGAGTAAGCACCTTCAAAACCAAGAAAGGGCTCCCTCTTCTGCTGCTGCCTCGGCCTCTTCCTCCGCCTCTGGAGGAACGTTGGCACCTGCCGCCCAGCAAACAGAGGATGTGCCACCAACAACACCACCTCCGTCACCAAGCATCTCCACCATGTCACACGGAAACGTTCAGCTCTCCATCTCACAAACCTTGGAGAGAAAGCATAAATTCCCACCTAGCCACCCTCGATCCCTGG
Source organism: Bufo bufo (assembly GCF_905171765.1). Taxonomy (NCBI): domain Eukaryota; kingdom Metazoa; phylum Chordata; class Amphibia; order Anura; family Bufonidae; genus Bufo; species Bufo bufo. Next base: position 649,501,447 of record NC_053389.1, read on the forward strand.
CCCTGAATACCAGCATTTCTAAACTACTGGCCTTTGAAATGCTGTCATTCAGGCTGGTGGAGACGGACAGCTTCAAACAGCTCATGTCGCTTGCTGTCCCACAGTACGTCGTTCCCAGCCGCCACTACTTCTCCATGAGAGCCGTGCCTGCACAACCAAGTATCGGATAAAATCAAGTGTGCACTGCACAACGCCATCTGTGGCAAGGTCCACCTAACCACAGATACGTGGACCAGTAAGCACAGCCAGGGACGCTATATCTCCTTAACTGCACACTGCGTAAATGTAGTGGCGGCTGGGCCCCAAGCGGAGAGCTGTTTGGCGCACGTCCTTCCGCCGACAAGGATCGCAGGGCATCATTCTTTGCCTCCTGTTGCGTCCTCTTCCTACTCGGCTTCCTCCTCCTCATCCGGTCAGCAACAGACCTTCACCACCAACTTCAGCACAGCCAGGGGTAAACGTCAGCACGCCGTTCTGAAACTGATGTGTTTGGAGTTGTGGCGGGGTATAGAACAACAGACCAACGAGTGGTTTCTGCCAGTGAGCCTCAAGCCCGGCCTGGTGGTGTGCGATAATGGGCGAAATCTCGTTGCAGCTCTGGGACTAGCCGGTTTGACGCACATCCCTTGCCTGGCGCATGTGCTGAATATGGTGGTGCAGAAATTCATTCACAACTACCCCGACATGTCAGAGCTGCTGCGTAAAGTGCGGGCCGTCTGTGCGCGCTTCCGACGTTCTCATCCTGCCGCCGCTCGGCTGTCTGCTCTACAGCGTAACTTCGGCCTTCCCGCTCACCGCCTCATATGCGACATGCCTTTCAGGTGGAACTCCACCTTGCACATGCTGGAGAGACTGTGCGAGCAGCAGCAGGCCATAGTGGAGTTTCAGCTGCAGCACGCACGGGTGAGTCGCACTGCGGAACAGCACCACTTCACCACCAATGACTGGGCTTCCATGAGAGACCTGTGTGCCCTGTTGCGCTGTTTCGAGTACTCCACCAACATGGCCAGTGGCGATGACGCCGTTATCAGCGTTACAATACCACTTATATGTCTCATTGAGAAAACACTTAGGGCGATGCTGGAAGAGGATGTGGCCCAGGATGAGGAGGGAGAGGGGTCATCTCTAACACTTTCAGGCCAGTCTTTTAGAAGTGGCTCAGAGAGAGGATTTTTGCAACAGTAAAGGCCAGGTACAAATTTGGCCAGCCAGGGCCCACTACTGGAGGACGAGGAGGAGGAGGATGGGGATGAAGCATGTTCACAGCGGGGTGGCACCCAACGCCACTCGGGCCCATCACTGGTGCATGGCTGGGGGGATACGGAGGACGCAGACGATACGCCTCCCACAGAGGACAGCTTGTCCTTACCTCTGGGCAGCCTGGCACACATGAACGACTACATGCTGCAGTGCCTGCGCAACGACAGCAGAGTTGCCCACATTTTAACGTGTGCTGACTACTGGGTGGCCACCCTGCTGGATCCCCGTTACAAAGACAATGTGCCGTCCTTAATTCCCTCACTGGAGCGTGAACGGAAGATGCGCAACTACAGGCGCACACTGGTAGACGCGCTCCTGAGAGCATTCCCGACTGACGCCAGGGGACAAGTGGAAGCACAAGGCGAAGGCAGGGAAGGAGGAAGAGGTCGCCAATGCAGCTGTGTCAGCGCCAGCACCTCAGAAGGCAGGGTTAGCATGGCCGACATGTGGAAAAGCTTTGTCACCTCGCCGCAACCGGCCCCAACTGCTCATATGGAACGTCTTAGCAGGAGGCAGAATTTGAACAACATGGTGGAACAGTACCTGTGCACATGCCTACACGTACTGACTGATGGTTCTGCCCCATTCAACTTCTGGGTCTCTAATTTGTCCACATGGCCAGCACTTGCCCTGTATGCCTTGGAGGTGCTGGCCTGCCCTGCAGCCAGTGTACTCTCTGAACGTGTATTTAGCATGGCAGGAGGCGTGGACAAGCCAACGTGGACTAACTCACGTTCATTAAAATGAACCAGGCCTGGATCCCACAAGACTTGTCTGTACCTTGTTCAGAATAGGACAGTTCTAACAGCCTCAACCATCCATCCTTGTACTCAAGTGCACTTATTCCTTTTATTTTTTCTTATATGTCCCAATATTTTGGGGGATACCCCTATGTAAAAATGATAAATAACACACATCTGTGTTGGCTACCTATTCCTCCTTCGCCGCCGCTTCCACCTAGACCGCCACGTGAGACTACACGGCCGCATCCACCCATTCACCGCCTCCTCAACCTCTTCCTCCTACATCATTCCTAATTTTTATTTTTTTAAGGTCTTTTATGTTTTTTTAATTCATTTCCCTATCCACATTTGTTTGCAGAGCATTTACCATGCTCTTAAGCACATTTTGCTGCCTTTTGCAGCCCTCTAGCTCTTTAAAGGGCTATTTTAGAGCCATTTTAGAGGCCAAAAGTTCGAGTCCCCATTGACTTCAATGGGGTTCGGGGTCAAGTTCGGATCAAGTTCGGGTCCCGAACGCCAACTTTTTTTTCAAGTCCGGCCGAACCTGCCGAACCCGAACATCCAGGTGTCCGCTCAACTCTAGTCTTTATTAAAAATATGGAGTCCTTTTCTCTGTACAGAGCTGAGATGCTCTATTAACAGGATCTGAATCACTGCTCCTTCAGGCAGGGAGCTGGCAGGCTCCTTATCTCTGCTTTTAGACCTTATACTCATCAAAGCTCAATCCTTATCTTACGGATGAAGATTGTGGCTTTATAACATCTTAGGAATTTAGAGAAAGGGTTAACAAAGTGAAAGAAAAAGTAGGATGCACACAGCTAGAAAAAAAAACTGTTAACTCTTTGTGACAGAACCAATCATTTGAATAAATATCAATTAAACTAAAAATTATTTTTAGCCCTAAATGAGAAAAATTCTATCATAAATTTTTTTTATCCCCATGATATACTGCAGACACATATAAAAAAAATTACAATAAAAAATGAATTGTTTGGTCACAAAAAAAGGAGAAGCCTTAAACCCAAAGAACACCATCCCCACTGTCAAACATGGTGGTGGGAACCTAATGCTTTGGGGGTGTTTTTCAGCCAATGGACCAGGGAACCTAATCACAGTAAACGGCACCATGAAAAAAGAGCAATACATGAGGATTCTCAACGACAACATCAGGCAGTCTGCAGAGAAACTTGGCCTTGGGCACCAGTGGACATTTCAGCAAGACTATGACCCAAAACACACAGCAAAATTGGCGAATTAATGGTTAGCAGACAACAACATAAATGTTTTGGAGTGGGCCAGCCAGAGTCCAGACTTGAATCTGTGGAGGGAGCTAAAGATCAGGGTGATGGCAAGAAGACCCTCCAACCTGAAAGATTTGGAGCTCATTGCTAAAGATGAATGGGCAAAAATACCTGTGGAGAAATGCAAAAAGCTTGTCTGCAATTATAGGAAGCGTTTGATTGCTATAATAGCCAATAAAGGCTTTTCTATTGATTATTGAGAAGGGTATAAATAATTTTGAACTGGACACTTTATGCTGAAATGTAAATAAAAGCTGAGAAATGTTTTTTTTTTCCCACATAATGCCACTTGTACATCGTCCTATTATCTTTTGGGAGACACCTATGTCATTTCCCGTCAAAAAATTTCTTGCTGGTTGAATAAAAGTAACTTTAAGTCAAAATTTGCCAGGGGTATGAATAATTATGGGCAGCACTGTATTTACTTGTATATAGAATGTATAAAGTGCAAGTGCTGCCAAAAATTACAAGGAACCTATATATCACATAAAGGAGGGCCTCATTCACATTGTGGTACAATTGTTCAGGTAGTGGGACTCCTACACTCATAAAGCCTATGCACTAAGTGAAAGAGCTGCCAAAAATTACAAGGAACCCGGCACTCCAATACACCCTTTGTAACACATAAAGGAGGGCATCATATACAGCCTTTAAAAATTATGATTGATGGCCTGCTGGTGACCCTCAAAAACATTTGGAGCAAGCGCCTGCTGATCTGACCATCTAAAACATTACGGGCGAGGGCCTGCTGCCACTTTGGTGACTCTAGATAACCTGGGGCCGATCGCATGTCCCCGTGACGGTGACGATCCATTCGGATGCCTGCCCTATCAACTTTCAATGTTATTTTCAGCGCAAACCATGGTGACCATGGGTAACTAGAGAATCATGGATCCATTCCGGAGAGGGAGCCTGTGAAACAGCAACGGCTACCACATCCAAGCAAGGCAGCATGCGCGCAAATTACCTATTTGGTATAATTAGGTGAGGGCCTGCAGGTGAGCTGACCCTGTAAAAGATTTTAGGTGCGGGCCTGCAGGTGAGCTGACCCTGTAAAAGATTTTAGGTGCGGGCCTGCTGGTGAGATGACCATCTAAAACATTGTAGGTGAGGGACTGCAGGTGGGCTGACCCTCTAAAACTTTATATGTGAGCACCTTCAGGTGAGCTGACCCTGTAAAACATTATATGTGCGGGCCTGCTGGTGAGCTTACCCTGTAAAAGATTTTAGGTGCGGGCCTGCTGTGAGCTGATCCTCTAAAAGGTTGTAGGTCAGGGCCTTCAGGTGAGATAACCCTCTAAAACATTATATTCGAGAGCCTTCAGGTGAGCTGACCCTGTAAAAGTTTGTAGGTGTAGGCTTGATGGTTAGCTGACCCTGTAAAACATTATATCCGAGGGCCTGCTGGTGGGCTGACCCTCTAAAAAATTATATGCAAGGGCCCGCTGGTGAGCTGATCCTGTAAAATTATTTATGCGAGGGCCTGCTGGTGAGCTGACCCTCTAAAAAATTATATGCGAGCGCCTGCTAGTGAGCTGACCCTGTAAAACATTGTAGGTGAGGAGTGTATTCAGTACATTATAAACAACACATTTAAAGTGCCTTTATGTTCATCAACTTTCCTCAGGTGGAGTCGAGAAGTGATGGTCAAAACAGGCCTTGTCCATTTTTATAAGAGTCACCCTGTCAGCATTTTCGATTGACAGGCGGATACGCTTATCTGTTATAATGCCACCAGCAGCACAAATTATCTACTCAGACAAAACACTGGCGGCAGGGCAGGTCAGCACCTCCAAGGCGTAAAGCGCCAGTTCATGCCACGTGTCCTGCTTGGACACCCAGTAGTTGTAAGGCACTGAGGGATCATTATGGACGCTGACACGGTCTGCTATGTACTCCTTCACCACTAGGCCGTGCATCAGGGTGAGAGTGCTGGCGGGGTGTCATAAAACTGTCCCAGGCTTTGGAGAGTGTTGCCCTGCCTCTGTTGGAACTGCTGTGTGACCCCCTTGTCTCCCTTCCTCGGTTGGCCAAGGAACTACGGACTCTGCCGCTAGCGTTGTCAGATGGAAATTTTTGGAGCAATTTTTCAACAAGGATCTTCTGGTATTGCTCCGTTTTTCTTGTCCTCTCCACCAGAAAAATGAGAGATGAGAAGTTGTCTTTGTAGCGGGGGTCGAGAAGGGTGAATAACCAGTAATCCGTGTTGTCTAAAATGCGTATAATCCGTGGGTCGTGGAAAAGCCAGCCTAACATGAAGTAAGCCATTTGTGCCAGAGTACCAACAGGCAAGACTTCGCTGTCGTTATCAGGAGGATGACTCTCAATCTCCTCCTCCTCTTCCTCCTCTTCTGACCACCCATGCTGAACAGATGGAATTAAACTTCCATGAGTACTGCCCTCTGTAGCGGAGGCAACCGTCTCCTGCTCCTCCTCCACCTCTTCATCGTCCCATTCGCGCTGAGAAGACGAACTGAGGGTGGTCTGGCTATCGCCCTGTGTAATGTCTTTCCCCATTTCCACTGCTTCCACATGCAAAGTGTCATCCATAATTGTGAGCAGCGAACGTTTGAGTAGACACAGAAGTGGGATGGTTACGCTGATAATAGCGTTATCGCCGCTCACCATCTGTGTTGATTCCTCAAATTTCTTAAAACCTTACAGAGGTCAGACATTCATGCCCACTCCTCGCTTGTGAATAGCGGAAGCTGAATGGAAAGGTGATGACCATGTTGCAGCAGGTATTCCACTACTGCCCTATGCTTCTCACAAAGCCTGGCCAACATGTGGAGCGTGGAGTTGCAGCACGTGCTCACGTCGCACAACAGCCAGTGAGCTGGCAATTTCCAGCGCTGCTGCAGCGTTGGCAGACTGGCTAAAGCTGTCGATGACTTGCGGAAATGTGCACACACGAGGCGCACCTTCACCAGTAGTTCAGGCAAATTGGGGTAGGTTTTGATAAACCTCTGAACCACAAGGTTGCCAAGCTCAAAAGCCACCACTAAGTTACTGTCATTATCAGACACAACCATGCCTGGTTGAAGGTTGAGTGGCGAGAGCCACAGCTCAGTCTGGTCTCTTATCCCCTGCCACAGCTCTCCGGCGGTGTGCTGTTTGTCCCCTAAGCATATCAGCTTCAGCACGGTCTGTTGCTGCTTCCCCACTTCAGTGCTACTCTGCTTCCAGCTGCCAACTAATGACTGACTGGTGCTGCACGCGGATAATTTGGAGGTGGAAGTGGAGGAGGAGGTGGAGGAGGAGATGTGGAGTTTTGAGCCACTAACGAAGGTGCTGGCGGAAACTCTGATCGACGTATGGCCTGTAGAGTTGAGCGGACACCTGGATGTTCGGGTTCGGCAGGCTCGGCCGAACTTGAAAAGAAAGTTGGGGTTCGGGACCAGAACTTGACCTGAACTTGACCCCGAACCCGAACCCCATTGAAGTCAATGGGGACCCAAACTTTTGGCCACTAAAATGGCTCTAAAATAGTCCTGGAAAGGGCTAGAGGGCTACAAAAGGCATCAAAATGTGCTTAAGAGCATGGCAATTGTTCTGCAAACAAATGTGGATAGGGAAATGACTTAAAGGGAACCTGTCACCTGGATTTTGGGTATAGAGCTGAGGACATGGGTTGCTAGATGGCCGCTAGCACATCTGCAATACCCAGTTCCCATAGCTCTGTGTGCTTTTATTGTGTAAAAAAAACAATTTGATACATATGCAAATTAACCTGAGATGAGTCAGAGCTCGAAAATATGACTCTTCTCGGGTCACACAAGTAAGATATGACTCTTTTATGTTAATTTGCATAAAAGGCAGGAAGTACAAAAATTGTCACGGGGTTCCGAAGGTGCACTCGGTCCCCCATTGCCCGCAGAACTGTTGCTTAGCTTTTGGAATGAGGTTCTGTGTTTGACCTCATTCCCAGGGCGGCTTTACTAGCTGGGTGGCTCCCTGCTCCTAGTCTGCCTTGAGTGCCGAGCTGATCACTCGGTGCTCAACTGGTTGGTCTGTCGGTCATGTGACGCTGGCCACGTCACATGACCCTCACTCCCCACTATAAATACAGGCAGCCTGCTGGCTACAGGTTGCCTGTTAATTTCTAGGTTCCTGGGTATTTGTTGGACTGCTGAATACTTACCTGATCCTGTTCCCTGACCATCCTCTTGCCTGCTCCTCTTGTACTGCGCTTCCGTCCTGGTATTGTGACCTCGGCTCCCACCTGACTACTCTCTTAGGACTCCTCTTGTACTTCTCTGCTCTCCTGGTATTTATGACCCCGGCTTCTCCTGACAATTCTCTGCTTGCTCCATTTGTACTTTGCAGCTTTCCTTGTATTGACTCGGTCCGTTCACGTCCTGTTGTTTGTCTGTCTGTCATCCCTGCACTTACTCCAAGTTAGGGATTGCCGTCCAGTTGTCCCCTGTCATTAGGACTCGCGAGGCAAGTAGGCAGGGCCAGGGGTAAGGGTGGAGCGCAGTGGTCACTTCCCTCCCCCCTGTGTGTGTGTGTACGCGACCGTTACAAAAATGCATAATACTTATTGAATTCATCTTCAAATGAAATTAAAAGTGTAATTTATATGTTTAGGGTAACACAATGAACATTTAGAAACACTCAGTGAGGGTAGCATAGTAGAGGTGACAGGTTCCCTTTAAAATAACTTAAAATACAGAAAAATTTAAAATACAAATCTGGATCTAGGAGTAGGAGGTTAAGGAGGCGGTGGACGGGTGGATGTGGCGGTGTAGATTGACGTGGCGGTGTAGGTGGAAGCGGCGGTGAAGGAGGAATAAGTAGCCAACACTGATTTGTGTTATTTTTTATTTTTAAATTGGGGTATCCCCGAAAATATTGGGACATATAACAAAATAAAACAAAGAATAAGTGCACTTGAGTACAAGAATGGATGGTTGAGGCTGGTATAAATGTCTATTCTGCACAAGGTACGGACAAGTCCTGTGGGATCCATGCCTGGTTCATTTTAATAAACGTAAGCTTGTCCACATTGGCTGCGGCCTGTGATAATGCTCTCTACCGTGCTAAACACACGTTCACACTATAAACTGACTGCAGGGCAGGTCAGCACCTCCAAGGCTGACAAAGCTTTTCCATATTTTGGTCATGCTAATCCTGCCTTCTCAGGTGCTAGTCGTGCCCCAGCTGCGTTGGCGACCTCTTCCTCCTCCTCTGCCTTCGCCTTGTGCTTCCACTGTGCCGTCAGTTGGGAATGCCATCAGCAGCGTACGCTTGTAGTCTCGCATCTTCCGATCAGTAACAGATGTTTTCACTAAATTTAGTTCCCTGTCAGCAATGCAGAGCAGGGGTTCATTCACGGCAAAAGGGGGTTCATGTCACCCAGCAATAAAACAGAGGATTTTGAGAGAACGAGGCCCATGTCACCCAGGCACAGCAGGGGTTCATTCACGGCAAAAGGGGGTTCATGTCACCCAGCAATAGAACAGACGATTTTGAGAGATTTAGGCCCCTGTCACCCAGGCACAGCAGGGGTTCATTCATGGCAAAAGGGGGTTCATGTCAACCAGCAATAGAACAGAGGATTTTGAGAGATTTAGGCCCCTGTCACCCAGGCATAGCAGGGGTTCATTCACGGCAAAAGGGGGTTCATGTCACCCAGCAATAGAACAGAGGATTTTGAGAGATTTAGGCCCCTGTCACCCAGGCACAGCAAGGGTTCATTCACGGCAAAAGGGGGTTCATGTCACCCAGCAATAGAACATACGATTTTGAGAGATTTAGGCCCGTGTCACCCAGGCACAGCAGGGGTTTGTATACGCCAAAAATGGTAAAATGTCACCCGACAATTGAAAATAAGAATTTTTTTCAATTTAGGGCACTAAAATTTGCACTTTTTTGCATTTAAATGTCTCTTAAATAGTCCTTGAAAAGGCTAGAGGGATGTAAAAGGCAGTAAAATGTGCTTAAGAGCATGGCAACTGCTCTGCAAAAAAATGTGGATAGGGAAATAACTTAAAATTAAATAAAATAACTAAAAATTACAAATTATTAACCTGCAACTCAGAGAAGGAGGTGGATATGGAGTCGGAGGCTGAGGAGGCGGTGAATGTGGTGTTGTAGGTGGAGGCAGCAATAAAGGATGAGGAGGTAGCCAACAATGTTTTTTTTTAATTTTTTATTGGGGAAGGTAGCCCCCAAAATATTGGGACAAATAAAAAAAAAGAAAACAAAGAATCATTGCACTTGACTTGAGTACAAGAATGTATGTTTGATGGTGGTACAAATGTCTATTCTACACAAGGTACAGACAAGTTTTGTGGGATCCAAGCCTGGTTCATTTTAATGAACGTGAGCTTGTCCACGTTGGCTGTGGACAGGCGGCTGCGTCTGTCTGTAATGACGCCTTCTGCCGTGCTAAATACATGTTCAGAGAGTACACTGGCTGCAGGGCAGGCCAGCACCTCCAAGGCATACAGGGCAAGCTCTGGCCATGTGGACAATTTGGAGACCCAGATGTTGAATGGGGCAGAACCATCAGTCAGTATGTGTAGGCGTATTCTGCCTCCTGCTAACACACTCCATATCAGCAGTTGGGGCCGGTTGTTGCGGCGAGGTGACAAAGCTTTTCCACATGTCGGCCATGCTAACCATGCCTTCTGAGGTGCTGGCGCTGACACAGCTGCATTGGCGACCTCTTCCTCCTCCCCTGCCTTCGCCTTGTGCTTCCACTTGTCCTCCGGCGTCAGTCGGGAATGCTCTCAGGAGCGCGTCTACCAGTGTGCGCCTGTAGTCGAGCATCTTCCGATCACGCTCCAGTGAGGGAATTAAGGGCAGCACATTGTCTTTGTAACGGGGATCCAGCAGGGTGGCCACCCAGTAGTTAGCACACGTTAAAATGTGGGCAACTCTGCTTTCGTTGCCCAGGCACTGCAGCATGTAGTCGCTCATGTGTGCCAGGCTGCCCAGAGGTAAGGACAAGCTGTCCTCTGTGGGAGGCGTATCGTCTGCGTCCTCCGTATCCCCCCAGCCACGCACCATTGATGGACCCCGAGCTGCGTTGGGTGCCACCCCGCTGTGAACATGCTTCATCCCAATCCTCCTCCTCATCCTCCTCCTCCTCTTTATCCTCCAGTAGTGGGCCCTAGCTGGCCAAATTTGTACTTGGCCTCTGCTGTTGCAAAAAACCTCCCTCTGAGCCACTTCTAAAAGACTAACCTGAAAGTGTTAGAGATGACCCCTCTTCCTCCTCCTCGTCCTGGGCCAAATCCTCTTCCATCATCGCCCTAAGTGTTCTCTCAAGGAGACATAGAAGTGGTATTGTAACGCTGATAACGGCTTCATCGCCACTGGCCATGTTGGTGGAGTACTCGAAACAGCGCAACAGGGCACACAGGTCTCTCATGGAGGCCCAGTCATTGGTGGTGAAGTGGTGCTGTTCCGCAGTGCGACTCACCCGTGCGTGCTGCAGCTGAAACTCCACTATGGCCTGCTGCTGCTCGCACAGTCTCTCCAGCATGTGCAAGGTGGAGTTCCACCTGGTGGGCACGTCGCATATGAGGTGGTGAGCGGGAAGGGCGAAGTTACGCTGTAGAGCAGACAGCCGAGCGGCGGCAGGATGAGAACGTCAGAAGCGCGCACAGACGGCCCGCACTTTACGCAGCAGCTCTGACATGTCGGGGTAGTTGTGAATGAATTTCTGCACCACCAAATTCAGCACATGCGCCAGGAAAGGGATGTGCGTCAAACCGGCTATTCCCAGAGCTGCTCACTGGCAGCAACCACTCGTCGGTCTGTTGTTCTATACCGCGCCACAACTCCTGCGCGGTGTGGGGCCTGTCTCCCAAACACATCAGTTTCAGAACGGCCTGCTGACGTTTACCCCTGGCTGTGCTGAAGTTGGTGGTGAAGGTCTGTCGCTGACCGGATGAGGAGGTGGTAGAAGAGGAGGAGGAAGCCGAGTAGGAAGAGGAGGCAACAGGAGGCAAAGAATGATGCCCTGCGATCCTTGTCGGCGGAAGGACTTGCGCCAAACAGCTCTCCGCCTGGGGCCCAGCCGCCACTACATTTACCCAGTGTGCAGTTAGGGAGATCCACGTATCTGTGGTTAGGTGGACCTTGCCACAGATGGCGTTGCGCAGTGCACACTTGATTTTATCCGATACTTGGTTGTGCAGGGAGGGCACGGCTCTCCTGGAGAAGTAGTGGCGGCTGGGAACATCATACTGTGGGACAGCAAGCGACATGAGCCGTTTGAAAGTGTCCGTCTCCACCATCCTGAATGACAGCATTTCAAAGGCCAGTAGTTTAGAAATGCTGGCATTCAGGCCAGGGATCGAGGGTGGTTAGGTGGGAATTTACGCTTTCTCTCCAAGGTTTGTGAGATGGAGAGCTGAACGCTTCCGTGTGACATGGTGGAGATGCTTGGTGACAGAGGTGGTGTTGTTGGTGGCACATGCTCTGTTTGCTGGGCGGCAGGTGAAAACGTTCCTCCAGAGGCGGAGGCCGAGGCCGGGGAAGCAGCAGAAGAGAGAGCAGGAGAGGCCTGAGCCCTTTCTTGGTTTTGAAGGTGCTTACTCCACTGCAGCCCGTGTCTCGCATGTAGATGCCTGGTCATGCAGGTTGTGCTAAGGTTCAGAACGTTAATGCCTCGCTTCAGGCTCTGATGGCACAGCATGCAAACCACTCGCATCTTGTCGTCAGCACCTTGTGTGAAGACGTGCCATGCCAGGGAACTCCTTGAAGCTGCCTTTGGTGTGCTCGGTCCCTGTTGACGGTGGCCAGTAGCAGGCAAACTGTTTTGGCGACGGCTGCTCTGCTTTTGCACCCTGCTCCAGCTTTTGCTACGCTGTTGGCTCGGTCTCACCACTGCCTCTTCCTCCGAACTCTGAAAGTCAGTGGCACGACCGTCATTCCATGTGGGGTCTAGGACCTCATCGTCCCCTGCATCGTCTTCCACCCAGTCTTCCTCCCTGACCTCCTTTTCGGTCTGCACACTGCAGAAAGACGCAGCAGTTGGCACCTGTGTTTCGTCATCATCCGAGACGTGCTGAGGTGGTATTCCCATGTCCTCATCAGGAGACATAAGTGGTTGTGCGTCAGTGCATTCTATGTCTTCCACCCTTGGGGAAAGGCTAGGTGGATGCCCTTGGGAAACCCTGTCAGCAGAGTCTTCAAACAGCATAAGAGACTGCTGCATGACTTGAGGCTCAGACAGGTTCCCCGATATGCACGGGGGTGATGTGACAGACTGATGGGCATGGGTTTCAGGCGCCACCTGTGCGCTTTCTGCAGAAGATTGGGTGGGAGATAATGTGAACGTGCTGGATCCACTGTCGGCCACCCAATTGACTAGCGCCTGTACTTGCTCAGGCTTTACCATCCTTAGAACGGCATTAGGCCCGACCAAATATCGCTGTAGATTCTGGCGGCTACTGGGACCTGAGGTAGTAGGTTCAGTAGGACGTGTAGCTGTGGCAGAACGGCCACGTCCTCTCCCTGCACCAGAGGTTCCACCAACACCACTACCACGACCATGACCGCATCCCTTATTAGATGTTTGCCTCATAGTTAGCGTTCACCAAGCAAAGTTAAAAGTGGTTAAGTATGTTAAAAATAATTAACCGCCAATATAAACCCTGATGTAGGGTATTGCAATCTATTATTTTTTTTAACTCTATATGACAGTGGTATTTTTGGCCTAAATGTGACAGTCACCTATGCATGTGTAATCACAGATGTGCAGTTTATGAAAAAAAGGGTTTTTTTTCACCACAGTATCCTAATAGCCATATTTGTGGCCTAAATGTGACAGCCACCTATGCAAGTGTAATCACAGATGTGCAGTATATGAAAAAAAGGTTTTTTTAACAACAGTAACCTAATAGCCGTATTTGTGGCCTAAATGTGACAGTCACCTATGCAAGTGTAATCACAGATGTGCAATATATCAGAGAGTTTTTTCACCACAGTATCCTAAAAGCCTTATTTGTGGCCTAAATGTGACAGTCACCTATGCACATGTAATCACAGATGTGAAGTATATATGAAAAAAATATTTTTTTTCACCATAGTATCCTAATAGCTGTATTTGTGGCCTAAATGTGACAGTCACCTATGCAAGTGTAATCACAGATGTGCCGTATATGATAAAAAGGTTTTTTTTCAGCACAGTATCCTAAAAGCCTTATTTGTGGCCTAAATGTGACAGTCACCTATGCACGTGTAATCACACTTGTGCAATATATGAAAAAAAGGTTTTTTTTAACAACAGTAACCTAATAGCCATATTTGTGGCCTAAATATGACAGTCACCTATGCAAGTGTAATCACAGATGTGCACTATATCAGAGGGATTTTTCACCACAGTATCCTAAAAGCCTTATTTGTGGCCTAAATGTGACAGTCACCTATGCAAGTGTAATCACAGATGTGAACTATATCAGAGGGATTTTTCACCACAGTATCCTAAAAGCCTTATTTGTGGCCTAAATGTGACAGTCACCTATGCAAGTGTAATCACAGATGTGCAATATATGAAAAAAAAAGGTTTTTTTAAGCACAGTAAGCAAAATGCTGTATTTCTGGACTAGCAGACATGCAGATAGATAGTACTGGTGCACTATCGTTGTATAAAATGGCTGCCGATTATGTATTGATATTGACTAACTGAAGGAAAAAAGTGCAGGCTTAAAATAATTGTGCACTGCACCCACAAAACACATTTGATGTAGATCGCTGAGTAAAAAGGCAGTTCTTGATAATATTTCTCCCTGATCTCTCCCTGACAGCAGCTGCAGCCTCTCCCTACACTAATCCGAGCAGAGTGACGGGCGGCGCTACGTGACTCGAGCTTAAATAGAGGCTGGGTCACATGCTGCAGTTGGCCAATCACAGCCATGCCAATAGTAGGCATGGCTGTGATGGCCTTTTGGGGCAAGTAGTATGACGCTTGTTGATTGGCTGCTGTGCAGCATTTCAAAAAGCGCCAAGAAAGCGCCGAACACCGAACCCAAACTTTTACGGAAATGTTCGGGTCCGGGTGCCGAAAAACCTAAAGTTCGGTATGAACCCCGAACTTTACAGTTTGGGTTCGCTCAACTCTAATGGCCTGCAATCCTTGGCGTCGGAAGCACCTGTGCCATCCCAGGGTACGACTCGTTCCCGGCCTCCACAAAATTCACCCAGTGTGCCGTCAGGGAAATGTAGCATCCCTGGCTATTGTCCATGTGTCCGTGATTAAGTGGACCTTCCTAGTAACTGCGTTGGTCAGGGCACGTGTGATGTTACAGGACACATGTTGGTGTAAGGCGGGCACGACACACCTTGAAAAATAGTGCCAGCTGGGGACTGCATAACGCGGGATAGGAGTGATCTGGTTACAACTGGAGTTGTAACCAGTCAAACCAGTAGTCATATATATGGCACCCATAAATATTGAAAATGTAATTGATAAGTGGGGTTGCCTTAAAAGATAACTTTTAATAGTCAATGGTTAAAATAGTAGGCCCAATAGTTTAATTAGAGACTACATGCATTAGTAGTCATGCACCACCAAAAGAAAAATGGTAGAAAAGAGAGGCAAGTGTGAGATGTAAACACTTGCTGTGAGGGTGAGTTTATGAAACATAGGGATACAGATAAAGAGGGAGACAGATACTGGGTCTCTTCCCCTAATATATCCCTAGGTTCTGACTCAAGATGATACCCTCACTAAATGTCCCTTAGTGTCCCTTGCAGGCAATGACAGTGACTGCCCAGCTTCGTCGGAATACAAAGGTATCACTCATCCAAGGACATACAGATCCTATAGTACAAAAAACAATCCCGACGCGTTTCACTGGCAGTCAGCCAGGTCATCAGGGGACCTATATACAAAACAAGACAAAGTACACGCATGTGCACAGTAGAGAAGTATCCAGTCCCCGGCGCTTCCAAGTGTGTTGGGGCCAGCCAGGAAAGAAACAGTATTGTGAAAAAACTGATACTTAGCTCCTCTATGTGTAGCAGTTCAAGATCCGTTCCTCCTGCTTATGGCAGTGATGGCAGTGAGTACCCGTGCTGGCGTTCTTTTAAGCCAGCGCGGGCCTGGGTAGATCCGCCCCCAAGATCACATGCTCCTATTACGCAGGCCGTGACATCACTGGTCACGAGTGCGCCGCGTCACGGAGAGGAGTAACATGATCGGGACGCACACTGGAGGTGTGTCAGTGTGGCCCAATCTCTGTCCCCTACACTTAGGGGGCGGTGACTCGGACAGCATTAAGGGGCGGAGATATGGAGATGAGGGGTATGAGAAATGGGCTAACTCAGCCACCCCCAATCGACAATACATAGTGGCATAGATGGCCAAGCAAGGTGTGTCGCTCCTATAGAATCATAGGAGGCGCTACTAAGGTATTTAAATTGCTGGTTCACTGGACAGGTTAGATTTAAAAAAATAGACAGGTTAAATTTCCCAATGGTATCTGGTACGGCAGAATAGGCTTATTAGCAGAAAATTAATTAAGAAGACCTAATATAGCCCCATTACAGGAAGCCAGACAGACAGATGGGTCCCTATATGTAATATGAACATATAGTGCAGATCGGGCATCCAACCCAAAAATGGAGGGTGGATTGCCCCACTCCATATAAGAACACCCAATGAGGGTCATTCTGAGTATCAAAGATACCCCAATTGATGATCAAAGATGTAAGTTTGTTTGATCTAATTTAATGGACTCATCTTTTTTGTTCCTCTTGGAGGAGGCAACTGGCCAGCTGCTACTAGTCAACGATGTAACACCCAATGGAAAGTTGCTCATTTAGGCCATTAGGTTGTTAGGTCCTCAATTCAAATATCCACCAGGTCTCCCTGTGCAGTATTTTCCTGTCCCAGTTGCCTCCTCTTTTCAACGGAGGAACGAGTTCAATGGCCATGAATGTCATGCCCTCGACTTTGCCATTATGACTAGCTTCTACATGTTTAGCCAGGGGGGTGTCCCTACCGTTTCTGATGTCACCTAGGTGTTCTCCCACCCGTCTTTGAAATTCCCTGGTGGTTTTGCCTATATATTCTAGGCCGCAGTGACATGTTACCTTGTAGATGACTCCCCTTGATCTACAATTGAGAAAGCACTTGATTGAATACATTTTGCCTGTTACATTACTGCAGAAATCCCTGCCCCTCATGATAAAGGGGCAGGCAACGCAGCCACTGCAGCGAAAGCAGCCAGATAGTGGTTTTAGCCATGTAGCCGCATTTACACCGGTTTCGCTAAAGTGACTGTACACTAAGCGATCCCGGAGACTGCGACCCTTGCGATACGTAATTTGCGCATTTGGTGCAACAATTTGTTTGATGTCGGGATCCAGGAGAAGGATACCCCAATGTTTTGAAATGACACTTCTCACTTCCCCTGCGGCACCATCATAGGTACCAATCAATCGTATAATGTTATCTGCAGTCTTTGTTTTTTTGGGGTGAAGAAGTTCAGTTTGACTTTTAAGCCAGGCTCTCTGATAGGCTTGCTTTAAGATGGAATTAGGATAACCCTTTTCCTTAAACCTAACTCGTAGGTCTAATGCTTGTTGCTTGTAATCATTCACAGTTT
Organism: Bufo bufo; assembly: GCF_905171765.1. NCBI lineage: Eukaryota > Metazoa > Chordata > Amphibia > Anura > Bufonidae > Bufo > Bufo bufo. Next base: position 649,518,322 of record NC_053389.1, read on the forward strand.
CTCCTCATCCTCAAATATTGTCCAGTGGGGATTCCCCTTTTCAGGGGGAGGGGGTGGTGGCTACCCCAGTTCAACAAGGAATTAGTGGATGTGGGTTTTCTATGAGTTTTAGTCACCAGTAGGGATGAGCGAACCCGAACTGTATAGTTCGGGTTCGTACCGAATTTTGGGGTGTCCGTGACACGGACCCGAACCCGAACATTTTCGTAAAAGTCCGGGTTCGGGTTCGGTGTTCGGCGCTTTCTTGGCGCTTTTTGAAAGGCTGCAAAGCAGCCAATCAACAAGCGTCATACTACTTGCCCCAAGAGGCCATCACAGCCTTGCCTACTATTGGCATGGCTGTGATTGGCCAGTGAAGCATGTGACCCAGCCTCTATATAAGCTTGGGTCACGTAGCGCCGCACGTCACTCTGCTGATTCAAGCATAGGGAGAGGTTGCAGCTGCGACGTTAGGGCGAGATTAGGCAGATTAACTCCTCCAAAAGACTTCATTCTGTGATCGATCTGCAGCTGTGGATCATTGAAGTGCTAATATCGACTTGCTCACTTTTTTGAGGCTGCCCAGAGCGTTTTTAGGGGTGATCGGCGGCCATTTTGTGGCTTGTGGTGCGCCAGCACAAGCTATCACCAAGTGTATTTAACCATCAATAGTGTGGTTATTTTGTGCTATATCCTACATCAGCTGCAGGCTGAGCCTGTGTCACCGAAGTGCATTTAACCATCAACAGTCTGGTTATTTTTTGGCCATATACTACATCTTGTGCAGGCTGAGCCTGTGTCACCCAAGTGCATTTAACCATCAATAGTGTGGTTATTTTTTGGCCATATACTACATCAGGGGCAAGTTAAGACCTGTCACCCAGCGCCTAAAAAATAGACCTGACATTTCTATTCAACCAAATTTGTACTGTTTTAGCTGGTCAAGTTATTTGTAGTGACCGTAAAAGCACACTTTTTGTTCTGGGTTGAAAAACTATTCCCAAATTTGCCATTCTCAAAATAACTAGTTTCTGCTATATGAGGCCTACTTGAAATCTATCCCAAAAAGGATATCATACATTGAAGGTGCTGATAGTGTCATTCAGAAAAACTTAACACACACGCTACCGTGCAGATACAAGTCTAATTCTGTGATTAAACCTATACCTTTCACACAGCGCAAAAAAAAACAGGCCTCACATTTCTATTCAACCAAATCTGTACTGTTTTAGCTGGTCAAGTTTTTTGTAGTGACCGTAAAAGCACACTTTTTGTTCTGGGTTGAAAAACTATTCCCAAATTTGCCATTCTCAAAATTGTGGTGAACGGGAACAATGAGGAAAACATCTAATAAGGGACGCGGACGCGGACATGGTCGTGGTGGTGTTAGTGGACCCTCTGGTGCTGGGAGAGGACGTGGCCGTTCTGCCACAGCCACACGTCCTAGTGAACCAACTACCTCAGGTCCCAGTAGCCAGCAGAATTTACAGCGATATTTGGTGGGGCCCAATGCCGTTCTAAGGATGGTAAGGCCTGAGCATGTACAGGCATTAGTCAATTGGGTGGCCGACAGTGGATCCAGCACGTTCACATTATCTCCCACCCAGTCTTCTGCAGAAAGCGCACAGATGGCGCATGAAAACCAAGCCCATCGGTCTGTCACATCACCCCCATGGATATCAGGGAAACTGTCTGAGCCACAAGTTATGCAGCAGTCTCTTATGCTGTTTGAAGACTCTACTGCCAGGGTTTCCCAAGGGCATCCACCTAGCCCTTCCCCAGCGGTGGAAGAGATAGAATGCACTAACGCACAACCACTTATGTTTCCTGATGATGAGGACATGGGAATACCACCTCAGCACGTCTCTGATGATGACGAAACACAGGTGCCAACTGCTGCGTCTTTCTGCAGTGTGCAGACTGAACAGGAGGTCAGGGATCAAGACTGGGTGGAAGACGATGCAGGGGACGATGAGGTCCTAGACCCCACATGGAATGAAGGTCGTGCCACTGACTTTCACAGTTCGGAGGAAGAGGCAGTGGTGAGACCGAGCCAACAGCGTAGCAAAAGAGGGAGCAGTGGGCAAAATCAGAACACCCGCCGCCAAGAGACTCCGCCTGCTACTGACCGCCGCCATCTGGGACCGAGCACACCAAAGGCAGCTTCAAGGAGTTCCCTGGCATGGCACTTCTTCAAACAATGTGCTGACGACAAGACCCGAGTGGTTTGCACACTGTGCTATCAGAGCCTGAAGCGAGGCATTAACGTTCTGAACCTTAGCACAACCTGCATGACCAGGCACCTGCATGCAAAGCATGAACTGCAGTGGAGTAAACACCTTAAAAACAAGGAAGTCACTCAGGCTCCCCCTGCTACCTCTTCTGCTGCTGCCGCCTCGGCCTCTTCTGCTGCTGCTGCCACCGCCTCGGCCTCTTCCTCCGCCTCTGGAGGAACGTTGGCACCTGCCGCCCAGCAAACATGGGATGTACCACCAACACCACCACCTGCGTCACTAAGCATCTCAACCATGTCACACGGCAGCGTTCAGCTCTCCATCTCACAAACATTTGAGAGAAAGCGTAAATTCCCACCTAGCCACCCTCGATCCCTGGCCCTGAATGCCAACATTTCTAAACTACTGGACTATGAAATGCTGTCATTTAGGCTGGTGGACACACACAGCTTCAAACAGCTCATGTCGCTTGCTGTCCCACAGTATGTTGTTCCTAGCCGCCACTACTTTTCCAAGAGAGCCGTGCCTTCCCTGCACAAACAAGTGTCCGATAAAATCAAGTGTGCACTGCGCAACGCCATCTGTGGCAAGGTCCACCTAACCACAGATACATGGACCAGTAAGCACAGCCAGGGACGCTATATCTCCCTAACTGCACACTGGGTAAATGTAGTGGCGGCTGGGCCCCAGGCGGAGAGCTGTTTGGCGCACGTCCTTCCGCCGCCAAGGATCGCAGGGCAACATTCTTTGCCTCCTGTCTCCTCCTCCTCCTACTCAGCTTCCTCCTCCTCTTCTTCCACCTGCTCATCCAGTCAGCCACACACCTTCACCACCAACTTCAGCACAGCCCGGGGTAAACGTCAGCAGGCCGTTCTGAAACTCATATGTTTGGGGGACAGGCCCCACACCGCACAGGAGTTGTGGGGGGATATAGAACAACAGACCGACGAGTGGTTGCTGCCGGTGAGCCTCAAGCCCGGCCTGGTGGTGCGCGATAATGGGCGAAATCTCGTTGCAGCTCTGGGAATAGCCGGTTTGACGCACATTCCTTGCCTGGCGCATGTGCTGAATTTGGTGGTGCAGAAGTTCATTCGCAACTACCCCGACATGTCAGAGCTGCTGCATAAAGTGCGGGCCGTCTGTTCGCGCTTCCGGCGTTCACACCCTGCCGCTGCTCGCCTGTCTGCGCTACAGCGTAACTTCGGCCTTCCCGCTCACCGCCTCATATGCGACGTACCCACCAGGTGGAACTCCACCTTGCATATGCTGGACAGACTGTGCGAGCAGCAGCAGGCCATAGTGGAGTTTCAGCTGCAGCACACACGGATCAGTCGCACTGCGGATCAGACACACTTCACCACCAATGACTGGGCCTCCATGCGAGACCTGTGTGCCCTGTTGCGCTGTTTCGAGTACTCCACCAACATGGCCAGTGGCGATGACGCCGTTATCAGCGTTACAATACCACTTCTATGTCTCCTTGAGAAAACACTTAGGGCGATGATGGAAGAGGAGGTGGCCCAGGAGGAAGAGGAGGAAGAGGGGTCATTTTTAGCACTTTCAGGCCAGTCTCTTCGAAGTGACTCAGAGGGAGGTTTTTTGCAACAGCAGAGGCCAGGTACAAATGTGGCCAGACAGGGCCCACTACTGGAGGACGAGGAGGACGAGGATGAGGAGGAGGTGGAGGAGGATGAGGATGAAGCATGTTCACAGCGGGGTGGCACCCAAAGCAGCTCGGGCCCATCACTGGTGCGTGGCTGGGGGGAAACACAGGACGATGACGATACGCCTCCCACAGAGGACAGCTTGTCCTTACCTCTGGGCAGCCTGGCACACATGAGCGACTACATGCTGCAGTGCCTGCGCAACGACAGCAGAGTTGGCCACATTTTAACGTGTGCGGACTACTGGGTTGCCACCCTGCTGGATCCCCGGTACAAAGACAATGTGCCCACCTTACTTCCTACACTGGAGCGTGATAGGAAGATGCGCGAGTACAAGCGCACGTTGGTAGACGCGCTACTGAGAGCATTCCCAAATGTCACAGGGGAACCAGTGGAAGCCCAAGGCGAAGGCAGAGGAGAAGCAAGAGGTCGCCAACGCAGCTGTGTCACGCCCAGCTCCTCTGAGGGCAGGGTTAGCATGGCAGAGATGTGGAAAAGTTTTGTCACCACGCCACAGCTAACTGCACCACCACCTGATACGGAACGTGTTAGCAGGAGGCAACATTTCACTAACATGGTGGAACAGTACCTGTGCACACCCCTCCACGTACTGACTGATGGTTCGGCCCCATTCAACTTCTGGGTCTCCAAATTGTCCACGTGGCCAGAGCTAGCCTTTTATGCCTTGGAGGTGCTGGCCTGCCCGGCGGCCAGCGTTTTGTCTGAACGTGTATTCAGCATGGCAGGGGGCGTCATTACAGACAAACGCAGCCGCCTGTCTACAGCCAATGTGGACAAGCTGACGTTCATAAAAATGAACCAGGCATGGATCCCACAGGACCTGTCCATCCCTTGTGCAGATTAGATATTAACTACGTCCCCTTAACACTATATTATTCTACTCCAGGGCACTTCCTCATTCAATACTATTTTTAATTTCATTTTACCATTATATTGCGGGGCAACCCAAAGTTGAATGAACCTCTCCTCTGTCTGGGTGCCGGGGCCTAAATGTGTGACAGTGGCCTGTTCCAGTGGTGGGTGATGTGAAGCCTGATTCTCTGCTATGACATGAAGATAGATTCTGTGCTGACATAAGGCCAGATTCTCTGTTACGGGACCTCTCTCCTCTGCCTGGGTGCCTGGGCCTAAATATGTGACAGTGGCCTGTTCCAGTGGTGGGTGACGTAAAGCCTGATTCTCTGCTATGACATGAAGACTGATTCTGTGCTGACATAAGGCCAGATTCTCTGTTACGGGACCTCTCTCCTCTGTCTGGGTGCCGGGGCCTAAATGTGTGACAGTGGCCTGTTCCAGTGGTGGGTGACGTGAAGCCTGATTCTCTGCTATGACATGAAGACAGATTCTGTGCTGACATAAGGCCAGATTCTCTGTTACGGGACCTCTCTCCTCTGCCTGGGTGCCTGGGCCTAAATATGTGACAGTGGCCTGTTCCAGTGGTGGGTGACGTGAAGCCTGATTCTCTGCTATGACATGAAGACTGATTCTGCGCTGACATAAGGCCAGATTCTCTGTTACGGGACCTCTCTCCTCTGTCTGGGTGCCGGGGCCTAAATATGTGACAGTGGCCTGTTCCAGTGGTGGGTGACGTAAAGCCTGATTCTCTGCTATGACATGAAGACTGATTCTGTGCTGACATAAGGCCAGATTCTCTGTTACGGGACCTCTCTCCTCTGCCTGGGTGCCTGGGCCTAAATATGTGACAGTGGCCTGTTCCAGTGGTAGGTTGACGTAAAGCCTGATTCTCTGCTATGACATGAAGACTGATTCTGCGCTGACATAAGGCCAGATTCTCTGTTACGGGACCTCTCTCCTCTTCCTGGGTGCCTGGGCCTATATATGTGACAGTGGCCTGTTCCAGTGGTGGGTGACGTGAAGCCTGATTCTCTGCTATGACATGAAGACTGATTCTGCGCTGACATGAAGCCAGATTCTCTGCTATGGCATGAAGAGACTGATTCTCTGCTGACATGAAGCCAGATTCTTTGCTATGGCATGAAGAGACTGATTCTCTGCTGACGTGAAGCCAGATTCTTTGCTATGGGACCTCTGTCCAATTGATATTGGGTCATTTTTTTTATTTTTATTTTATTTTAATTAATTTCCCTATCCACATTTGTTTGCAGGGGATTTACCTACATGTTGCTGCCTTTTGCAGCCCTCTAGCTCTTTCCTGGGCTGTTTTACAGCCTTTTTAGTGCCCAAAAGTTCGGGTCCCCATTGACTTCAATGGGGTTCGGGTTCGGGACCAAGTTCGGGTCGGGTTCGGATCCCGAACCCGAACATTTCCGGGAAGTTCGGCCGAACTTCTCGAACCCGAACATCCAGGTGTTCGCTCAACTCTAGTCACCAGTTCTCCCCGATTCCCTCTAATAATGACAATATCCAAGAATGGGATGGCATCTTTTTTAGTCTCTGAAGTGAATCGCAGGCCAACCTCATTGATATTAAGGATGCCCACGAAATTATGCAGATCTTCAACCTCCCCTTTCCATAATAGGAAAATATCATCGTTGAATCTGACTCATGTGACCACATTCTCAGTCACATGGGCCAGAGGGTCACCAAAGACCATGGTCCTCTCCCACCAGCCCAGGAACAAATTTGCATACGATGGGGCACATGGGCTCCCCATCGCTGTGCCCCTGAGCTGGTGATAGAAGACCCCGCCAAACAGAAAATAGTTGCAGGTGATTGTAAATTCCAGGAGTCTCAAAATCAAACAATTGCGTGCACAAAACTGGCACCCCCTGGTCATCAGGAATGTCTCCACTGCCCTCATCCCAAAATGATGTGGGATGGAGGAGTAGAGCGCCTCTACATCAATGGAGGCCAGCCAGGTGTCAATTTCAAGAAAAATTTCTTCTATGCAACCCAGGAGGTCCCCTGTGTCCCTGATGTAGGAGGGTAATGTTTTAACAAAGGGGGCCAAAATGTGGTCGATGTATACCCCCACGTTTTGCCCCAGGCTATTAACCCCGGAATCTATGGGTCTTCCCTTAAGGGGTGTAACCCCCTTATGAATTTTTGGGAGGTCATAGAAGGTCGGTATAGTCGGATATTTTTTGTAAAGGAAATCAAATTCATCCTCCGAAATGAGACCCTCTGATTTACCTTCACAAAGGATGATTTTCAACATTTTCTGGTATTTTACAGTAGGATCAGTCTTGATTTTCTCGTATGTGTCTTTGTCTCCCAGGAGGTCCAGGTAGAGTTTTTTATACTTAGATGTATCTAAGATAACTACATTGCTTCCTTTGTCTGAAGGCTTTATCGTGATCTTATTGTCACGTTCCAAGTTCTCCAGTGCCTTATATTCATCTTTGGTACAGTTAAATTTAGGTTTATCAAAAGTAAGATGTTCCAATTCCTGGGAGACCTGGTTTAAGAAAACATCAATGCAAGAAGGGTCGCCTACTGGTGGTATCCTAGTACTCCTATTTTTGAGTGTAGTAAAAGGCCCTTTCCCTTCCTGCACAGTGCTCTCACTTAAACTGAATAGAAGTTTAACATCTTGTAAAATATCTGCCGAAATCCCCATTTCTCTACTCTTTCACCTATTGGCCAAGGCAAAGTGTTTATGCCATTTCAGTTTCCTACCAAAAATGCTGAGATCCTTGGTCCAATTAAACAGGTTGAAAGATGAAGTGGGTACAAAGGATAAACCTTTGTTAAGTATTGCCATTTCGGCCTGTCCAAGTTTCCTGGATGATAAGTTTAATATCTGCCCGCACTGTTTAGTGACGGGGTCACAGGTGGTGGGATCTCGTTTGATTGCGATTTTTTAGGTGGTAGGGAACTCCCTGTTCTAAAAAATGTTGTCCAGTGTTTTCATATGATCCTTGTGACCCCCTCCCCCTTCTCCGCCCCTGACCTCTTCCACAATGAATTTGGCCGCCTTCCTTATCACTCTCGGAGATGTTAGTCTCACTAGAAGAGATATCAGAATCTTGTTTCCTAGTTTTTTGTACTCCCCGGTCAATAGTGGTATATACCCGGTTTTCTCTAAAATCCTGTAAGTTTCTGTTGAACGCGGGATGGCCACCGACATCAGGCTGCGGAAGGCCTCAGTATCGACAAGCCTAAATGGCAACATTTCCATGGCCATTAATTTGGAAAGCTGCGCATTTAATGCTATGGCCTGTGGGTGGGTGGCTGGGTATTTGCGCTTGCGTTCAAAGGCCTGGGGTAAGGAAATTTGGACGCTGTGCTGGGACACAAAGTGGATGTGGTCACTGATTGTGCTTGCGAAATTCCATGTCCAGGGCAGGAGGTATCCGGGCATGCACCTTCGACAGGGGATTGGCCAGCACGTAACATAGGGAAAGAGGAGGCAGTGGTGTGACCCGCAGACACAGATTGTGGACCCAGGCGTTCATCCCACTTATTACGGTGCTTGGATGCCATGTGGCGGATCATTCTGGTGGTGGTGAGGTTGCTAGTGTTCACGCTCCGGTTCATTTTCATATGGCACAGGTTGCAAACTACTATTCTTTTGTCGTCCGCACTTTCCTCAAAAAAGTGCCATACTGCGGAACATCTAACCCTTGGCAAGGGAGAAATCCGCAAGCGGGTGCTCCGTGGAACAAATGCTGGCCTGTTTGGTGTGGACTGCCTTCTCCCTTTTGGCACCCCACTGCCTCTTCCAGCCTGTTGCGGTGCTGCAGATCCCTCCATATCTGTACTGCTGTCCTTGCTCGGCCGTCCACCTTCCCAGGTTGGGTCAGTGACCTCATCATCCACCACCTCCTCTTCCACTTCCTCACTCTGATCATCCTCCTGATTTGTTGACCTAACCACAACCTCAGTGATTGACAATCCTCATCCTCTTCATCAACCTCTTGAGACAGTAATTGCGGTTGATTTATTGGCAACTGTGTCTCATTATCATCCACCTCATTAAACACTAATTGCCATTCCCCACCATCATGTTCTTGTGACTGTGGATGCTTAAGAGGTTGAGACTCAGGGCACAAGATCTCATGTCCCTCTTCAAGTGTGCTTGGCGAGAGGGCCAAATCAAGTAATGGCGATGAAAAGAGGTCCTCGGAATATCCAAGTGTAGGATCACTTGTTTGGCCAGACTGTACATGGTGGGAGGAAGGAGGATCAGGGTGAGGATTGTGTTGACCAGACTCCTGGCTACTGAGACTGGACTTGGTGGAAGACAGGGTGGTGCTTAACTGACTGGAAGCATTTTCTGATGCAATCCAACCGACGACCTGCTCGCACTGGTCTGACTTTAAGAGTTTTGTCCTGCGCCGCCCAGCAAACTGGGACATGAAGCTAGGTATCGTGGATGATTGTTTTTCCTTGTGCTCTGGCAGCAGGCACAGTTTCTCCGAGCCCAGGTTCATGGCCTCTGCGTGCACCATCAGCATCACGGCCACTTCCCCGTCCCTTACTGCTCGCCTTCTTCATTTTAAATGTGATATATGCTTGAAAGTATGTCACATGTACAGTAGCGTAGGATTTGAAAGTGTATGCGCAAAAAAATGTACAAAGGTATTTGTGATGAGGAAACGTTATACAGGACAGGTACCACAGGTAATTTAACTGTCCGCAGCGAACACCCTCTATGGAAAAAGTACACTTGATGTCACTGATATTTTAGAGATGCGAACAGGAGATGTGGCGCAGATAATTTAACTGTCCGCAGCGGACACCATCTATGAAAAAAGTACACTGGATGTCACTATTTTAGGGATGTGCACACTTTAAACAGGAGATGTGGCGCGGATAATTTAACGCAGCGGCCTATTACACAGTATTTAGCGCAGGATGCGCTAAAAATATATATTGCTGCTGTCACACAATAGTCCTTTAAAGGACTTTTGGGGCTCTGAAAAGTTTTTAGCATAAAAATCTTCCTATTGCACTCCCTACACTGTCTGTCCCTTCCTATCCACAGCTCTCAATGACTACGAATGTGTTCTGGCCTGCCAATCACTGTAATGCCAGTAGCCAACATGGCTACTGGCATTACAGTGAGGGCAGTACCTACCTGCACGTTTATTGGCTGCATAGCCAATAACAGGTGTTCGGCCGAGCATGCTCGATCAACACTAATCATGATACATCTTGCTGCTCACAATAAGTGCATTTTATATTGCTATAATACTGCTGTTTGCTAAGGTCCATTTTGCAGCTGCAACACCCAAAACCCTGTGAAAATACAATGCCACATGGATGCATGGAAATCTCTAGAGATAAATACTAGCCTTGTAATACTGCCCTCATGTAACAGGTATGCATCTGTAATACTGAAATGTACTTGTGACTTTATTGTTTATGTAACATCCTTGTCATCATGAGACAAGTGCAACTCTCAGCAGATTTGTACCTATGAAATTGGCTGACCTGTTACATGTGAGGTTGGCAGCTGAAGGAATGTGTGTTGGTCCCATGTTCACATGTTCTTGCATAGCTGAGATTTTTATTTATTTAAAATATGCAACTGAGGTTCTAGGAGCAACGGGAGTGTTGCCCTTATACCTAGAGGCTCAGCTCTCTCTACAACTGCTGCGCCCTCTGCACTTTGATTGACAGAGCCAGGCATAATAATGTTTAGGCCGCCTGGACCTGTCAATCAAAGTGCAGAGGGTGCAGCAGTTACAGAGAGAGCTATGTTTCTAGGTGTAATAGAGATGCCCCATCGCTTCTAGACGCTCATTTGCATATATTAAAACATCATTTTTCGCAGCAATGCGGGTACATATGAACATGACCAACACAGATCCCTTCAGCTGCCAAATGCACATGTAACAGGTCAGCCAGTGTCATAGGTACAAATCTGCTGATGCCCTTTAAAGTAACCACCAGTGCACTGTACTATTAACACAGCATGCTGTGGTGCTCTTTGCTACAGTATTTGCGAATAATGGCCATTCTAATATAAAGTGAATAAGAGACGGAGAGGCGCAGACACATTTAGGGTCATTTATTAAAGACCAGCAATTTACACTGGTCTTTGACATCCTTATACCACTGGAGAATGTGTTTAATTTATGACGAGGCGAAAGCCTCATCATAAATTAGGTGCATCCTCAGGTAGTCTGTGCACCTAGACTGAAATCTACTCCAGCTTTCAGGTGGAGTACATTTCAGTTGTCATTTACACCAATAAACTTGCGTAAATAATAATATTGAATGTGGTGGGCCAATGTCCCCGTCCATACCACACCCCTGTCCCAACCTACCACTCTCCCTTCGTCAGAAAGTGGCGAGGTTGCGTATATAAGCTTGTGAATTTTTTATGCCATTTTCTGGCATGGGGGGGGTCATAATAAATGACCCCATTATGTTAACCACATAGAGCAGTGCACCATTACTTTAACAATGGCTTCTTCTTTATTCTGTTATTAATGAAAATCAGACATCATATGGTACATGACAATATCTTCCTAACAAATCTAGAACCCACCTTGTACCTCACATGGATCCAGAGATCTCCACATTCATTTCTCTGTAAGATTTGTATTAAGCTGGTAGCTCAAGGGGAGTGTCTTTTCTGCTGTAGATAAGGGGGCGTGTCCATGCTCTCCCTATCACAGCTTAGGAGGCAGTTGAAGGATGAAACTGAGCATGTGCGGCCTTCTCAGTGAGAAGGTCAAAGAAATAAGAAATTAAGTGGCACTATACACATATATTTTATTGAATAACTCAGTAGCTATAAACAATTTTTAATTACATGCAATTAAAAAAGGATTCAGATCCAGGTGCTGGTTTGAAAACTGTAGAATATTTATGTGGGACAACTCCTTTAGCTTACCTTAAGCTATGTTTCATGTCAGAAGCATTATAGTATGCCATTGATTTTCTGGAGTTATACATTTTCAGTCTGTACTCACCAATGCTATGTTACAGAACTGAGACCGCAAGCCTTTAAATACCTCTTTAACTCATCATTAAATCGTATGTCTAAACACAGTCTACATATAAGATGTCAGGTGAGTACTTACCATCGCCTGCATGCCAATGAAATATTTAGAGAAGAAAAAGAAATAGAAAATAATTAGAGAAACATAACAAATAAGGCAACATCTTCTTTCTCAAAATCAATAACACATAAACTTTGCTTGGATAGAAAGAGAACTTATTGTTCAAGAAAAAATATAAAAGTACTTCTCTAAAAATGTTAGGAATCAGACAATCGATAAATGCTGAGCAAATTATGCTTCATGACAATTTTATTATTATAAAAACCATCAATAAAAAGAAAAAAAGAAAAAATGACATTTAAAATAAAATATATATTTATAGTAATAAAATAAATAATACAGCATAAAACATAAACTTTACAGTGAAGACACTACACTATACATTTCTACAGAAAAGAGAACATATGTTTGTGCTCCTGCTATCTCTTCTGTCTGTTTTTCTCCAGAGGATATATATATGTGTATATATATATATATATATATATATATATATATAGATGAGCGAATTTCTCTAAAAATTTTATTCGGCCGGTTCGCCAAATTTTTCCCAAAAATGTGGTTGAATCCAAATGTATTTGCGGCGAATTGCTTTAAAAAAACAGCTATTTCCTGGCTGCAGATAGCCTTTATAGTGGTGTAGAACACTGTGCCTTGCAGTAACACGCATAGGGAGTCTGCTGTGGTAGTGAAACAATACTGTGAATCAGTATGACATGCAGATGACAGGCGTTGCTCTTAGAATCTCTGCACATTTCACTTATTTGGGCAGTTACGGGGCCAAAACTGACCATATTAACTCAAGTGTGGTCTTACAGGTCAATGTTATCATCAAGAAGAAGCGCACACCTTTTACACCATCGGCAGCTGATTCCATATAGATGTCTACAGAACCTGTTCTATTAAACGCTTATACAAGTAGAGCTCCCCCCCCCCCAACAGAGTGGAGAGGGTGTCAGCAGTAAGTTTGTGTTGATGTCACTGATTATTTTGCCCATCCTCTGATCCGTCAGAACAATAACCCCCAAAAAACTGATCCTGTCTGTGGAACATCCTCCTTCACTTGATCAGCATTTGGTCAGTAATCCATCAGTATTGCTAAAGCCAAAAAAAACAGGAGTCCAAAACAAAGATGACACGTGAATGGAATATTTGCATGTCTTCTGTGTTTTGTACCCACTCCTGCTTTTGGCTACCAAATCACAAGGCAATTCTGATGGAACCATAAAGGCATTACAGCTGCTACAAAAACAGGATCCGTTGTGCGTCAAATTTTTCCTTCCTTCTGACAGATCAGAAGAAGGGTCAAATAAATGATGATGTCAGTCAGGCCAAAAGGCAAAATAGTGGCCCAGTCATGAAGTGGGGAGGGTGGGAACAGCACGAGAAGTCTGGAGGTGGCAGCAGCATCAGGAGGAGGCCACAGAGTGGCACAATGACAGTGTTGAGGTGGCAGCAGCAGCACCAGGAGGCCACAGAGTGGCACAATGGCACAAAGTGTGGAGGTGGCTGCAGCAGCAGCATCAGGAGGAGGCCAGAGGGTGGCACAATGACAGTGTGGAGGTGGCAGCAGCATCAGGAGGCCACAGAGTGGCACAATGACAGTTTGGAGGTGTCGGCAGCAGCATCAGAAGGAGGAGGCCACAGGGTGGCACAATGACAGTGTGGAGGTGGCAGCAGCAACATCAGGAGGCTACAGGGCTGCACAATGACAGAGTGTGGAGGTGGCGGCAGCAGCATCAGGAGGATGCCACAGTGTGGCACAATGACAGTGTGGAGGTGGCAGCAGCATCAGAAGGCCACAGAGTAGCACAATAACAGAGTGTGGAGGTGACGGCAGCAGCATCGGAAGGAGGCCACAGAGTGGGACAATGACAGTGTGGAGGTGGAAGCATCAGGAGGCCAAAGAGTGGCACAATGACAGAATGTGGAGGAGGCAGCAGCATCAATAGAAGGCCACAGGGTGGCACAATGACAGTGTCGAGGTGGCAACAGCAGCAGCATAATGAGGAGGCCACAGGGTGGCACAATGACAGAATGTGGAGGTGGTGGCACCAGCATCATGAGGAGGCCACAAGGTGGCACAATTACAGTGTGGAGGTGGCAGCAGCATCAGGAGGCCACAGAGTGGCACAATGACATAGTGTGGAGGAGGCAGCAGCATCAGGAGGCCAAAGAGAGGCACAATGACAGAATGTGGAGGTGGCGGTTGCAGCCTCAGGAGAAGGCCACAGGGAGGCACAATTACAGAGTGTGGAGGTGGCAGCAGCATTATTAGGAGGCCACAGAGTGGCACAATGACAGTGTGGAGGTGGCAGCAGCAGCATGAGGAGAGCACAGAGTGGCACAATGACAGAGTGTGGAGGTGGCAGCAGCATCAGGAGGAGGCCACAGGGTTGCACAATGACAGAGTGTGGAGGTGGCAGCAGCAGCATCATCAGGAGGCCACAGAGTGGCAAGCTGACATATTGTTGAGGTAGCATCAGCATCAGGAGACCACAGACTGGCAAGGTGACATAGTGTGGAGGTTGCAGCAGCATCAGGAGACCACAGAGTGGCAAGGTGACATAGTGTGGAGGTGTTAGCAGCATCTGGAGACCACAGAGTGGCAAGGTGACATAGTGTGGAGGTGGCAGCAACATAAAGAGACCACAGAGTGGCAAGGTGACAGTGTGGAGGTGGGTGGCAATACCAGTACCAGCTGAAGATGGTGGGTGAAAGAAGGAGCGCTTGTCATCAGATGTGTGGAGCATCATGCAGGTGGCAGCATCAGAATAGTAGCTGAGGCAGGTAGCCAGAAGAAACAGGTCTCTTTTGTCAAAGTGTTGGTGTGGCACCATGGATGATCTAGTCTGATGTTTCAGGCATTGGTGGGTGGAAATCTTGGCTGATCCACGGCTGATTGATCTTGACAAAGGTCAGTATATCCACATTTTGGGCGGACAGGCAAGTTCTTCTTGAGGTAACTATGGCCCCTGCCACACTAAACACCGGCTCTGATGCCACACTACTGGCCGGGCAGGACAGCTTTTCCAGGGAAAACTCTGCTAGTTGCAGCCCAAAATCCAGTTTGGCTGTCCAGTAATCCAGCGGATCTTCAATGTGGGGTAGCAGGGTACTGTCCAAGTATGCCATCACCTGCTGGTTCAGATCCTGCTCCATGTCTAGCTGCAGCTGCTGCTGGTGAGTACTTTCTTCTCTAGGCAGGTGAAGAAAGCTGCTCATCAGCGACACTAGACTCATGTTGCTGCTGATGGAAGTAGAACTGCGCCTACCCCCCCACCCTGCCTCAGCAGCCATGGCAGAGGAATGTGAGGGCAGAGGGCCCCCCCCGGTCAGACCTGTGAGAGGATTCACGATGATGCAGATAGGCAGTGGCCAACTGACTACATAGGATGTCTCTATAGTAGTTCAGTTTGTCCTCCCTCTCAGCGGGTTTAAAAAAGATCCCAATTTTGGACCGGTAGCGAGGGTCCAACAAGGTGGAGAGCCAGAAGTCATCCCTCTGCCGAATGGTGACAATTCGGCTGTCACTAAGCAAACAAGTAAGCATGTATCGGGCCATTTGTGCAAGTGACTCGGAGGGACTCCATGCCTCCATCTCCACTGCATACTGCCCGGTGTGTCTGGGTCCTCTGCCTCCTCTTCCTCACTGCCCTGTAGCTCCTCTGGCTGCTCCTGCTCCTCCTCTTCTGTCACCTGTGTAGAAAAACCACCCATTTCGCTACACATTGCTTGTGCTCCAATGTCCTCCTCCTCCTCCTTAAGTTTAGCCCCCACAGGGCTCATGTGGCCTTGAGATCTAGGCGCTACATCGCCAGTCTCCTCACCAGCCAGATTTACCAGCATCTGTTCCAGGACATGAAGCATTGGAATGACATAGTTCATCCCGTAGTTCTGTCGACTGACAAATAATGTGGCCTCCTCAAAGGGCCTGAGTAAATGGCAGGTGTCACACATGAGCTGCCACTGGCTGACATCGAAGTTACACAGGGGAGTACTCCTGTCCGCTTGGATCATAAAGAAATCTTTATGACCTGTCTCTGTTCATATAGTCAGCCCAACATATTCAGGGTGGAATTCCAATGGGTGGAAACGTCGCATATCAGCCTATGTTGGGGGATGCCATTCTGCTGCTGCAGCTCAAGGAGGGTGTGTGTTTCGATGTATGAGTGGCTGAAGTGCATGCAAAGTTTCTTGGCCATTTTTAGAATGTCTTGCAAATGGGTGGAAGACTTCAGCAACCGCTTGACAACCAGATTGAACACGTGTACCATGCAGGGCACATGGCTAAGCCCTCCTTGACTCAACGCCGACACCATGTTTTTCCCGTTGTTGGTCACCATGGTTCAGATTTTAATCTGTCGCAGAGGAAGGATTCAATTTCTTGATGAAGGACACGGAGCAGTTCCTCCCCTGTGTGACTCCGTTCGCCCAGGCAAAAGAGGTGCAAAACAGCGTGACACCGCCGTGCCCTGCACATGTGGTATGCTGGAGGGGCACTGTGAATTGTCCCTGAAGTGGAGGCTGAAGACACGGTGGAGGAGGAGGAGGTAGAGGCGGACATTGTCACAGGACCAACGGCGTGAGAACGTGTAGGCGGAAGCTGTGTCACCTGGCCAAGTTGCTAGTGTGGCTGTGCAGGAACTACATTTACCCAGTGGGCCGTAAAGGACATGTATTGTCCCTGAACGTAGTTACAGCTCCACACGCACTTTGGCAGACACCGACAGGCTTAAGGACAGGCCCACCTTCTGTTCTACATGTGTGTGCAGGGCTGGTACTGTCTTTTCGGCAAAGAAATGACGGCTTGGGACTCTCCACCTCGGTTCGGCACAAGCCATCAGTTCTCTGAAAGGTGCAGAGTCCACCACTTGGAAAAGGAGGGACTGCAGCACCAGAAACTTGGCCAAGAGCACATTCAGCTTTTGCGCCGTGGATGAGTGTACACATACTGTTGTCACTTGTCAGTCGTTTCGTTGATTGATTGCTGACGGAATGACTGACGAGGTGTAGGAGGAGGAGCAGGAGCACCAGGACTGGTAGATGATGGGAAGGACAGACAGCTCCCTTCGGCTGAGGTGGCCCTGACTCCCTGAAATCGGGTGCGTGCCACTGGTTGATTCAGAGGTAGCTGCGGCAGGCTGGACCACCACATTGGAGCCACTGTTCTCCCAGACCACTTAATGGTGACACTGCATATGTTGACGCAGGGCTGTGGTGCCAACATTGGCACCCTCGCCACGCTTGCTGCCTACAGATTCTACAAATGGCCCTGTTCACCTTCTCCGGCGGCTTACCTAAAAACTGCCGCATCGCTGATTTTACCCCCAACAATAAGCACTGACTGACTGCTACCACTGCTGCTTCCGTCAACCCCTGCACCACTACTTTCCGGGCAGGTAGGCTACTGCGAAGCGGTGGTCTACCCCGGGCACGTTTGGCTCCCGACCTCCCACTGCTGCCACCCAGTTGACTCCCGGCCACGCTAGCGACTTGCTGTCTCCGCCGCCTCACGGGCAAGCTGCCACCCTTTTCTCCCGATAATGATGAAGACCCTAATTCACCCGGCTCCCAAGCGCGATCAGCTACATCATCAACATCGATTACTGTCTGCATGTCACTGATGTCCTCCTCAACGGTCTCTGGATCAGAAGCCTGACTGCTTGCAACACCAGCTCCCACGCCACTCTCCTCCTACAGAAGGAGAGTGGCTGACAGCCAATGCTGACAACCAATGCATTACCATACAGGTTGTATTGTAATGCATTGCAGAGGGGATCAGACTCCAGAAGTTGAAGTCCCACAGTGGGACAAAAAAAAAAAGTAAAAAAGAAAAAAGTTTTTCATAATAATTTTTTTTTTCGTTTCAAGTAAAAAAAAATATATAAAATTTCCCAAAATAAAACACACAAAATTGTGAAAAAAAAATAGAAAAAAAAGGAAAAACAGACATATTGGGTATTTACGCATCTGTAACAACCTATATACGTCTCTATAAAAATATCACACGATCCACACCCTCACCTGAACGCCGTAGAAAAAATAAAATAAAAACTGGGCTAAAACAACCATTTTTTTGTCACCTTACATCACAAAAAGTGTAATACCAAGCGATCAAAAAGTCATATGCACCCCAAAAATAGTACCACTAACCGATCAAACAGGTGTATGCCCCCCAGAATAGTACCAATCAAACTGTCACCTCATCCGGCAAAAGATGAGCCCCTACCTATGACAATAGCCCAAAAAAATAAATAAAATATTGCTCTCAGAATATGGAGAAACTAAAACATGATTTTTTTTGTTTCAAAAATGCATTTATTGTTTAAAACTTAAATAAATAAAAAACTAGACATATTAGGTATTGCCACGTCCATAACAACCTGCTGTATAAAAATATTACATGACCTAACTCCTCAGGCGAACACTGTTAAAAAAAAAAAAAAAAAAAAACACATTTTGTCATCTTATATCACAAAAAGTGTAATATCAAGCGATCAAAAAGTAATCTGCCCCCTAAAATAGTACCAATCAAACTGTCATCTCATACCGAAAAAATGAGTCCCTACATAGGACAGTAGCCCAAAAAAAAAAAATATATGGCTTTTAGAATATGGAGACACTAAAACATGATTATTTTGTTTCAAAAATGTTTTTATTGTGTTAAAAGGGAAAAAAATTAAAAAAGTAGACATATTAGGTATCGCCGTGTCCGTAACAACCAGTTCTATTAAAATATCATATGACCTAACCCCTCAAGTGAACACCGTAAAAAAATAAAAAATAAAAACGGTTTAAAAAAAAGCAATTTTTTGTCACCTTACATAACAAAAAGTGTAATACCAAGCGATCAAAAAGTCATATGCACCCCAAAAATAGTGCCAATCAAACCGTAATCTTATCCCGCAAAAAATGAGTCCCTGACTAAGACAATAGCCCAAAAAATAAAAAGCTATGGCACTCAGAATACTAAAACATGATTTTTTTCAAAAATGCTTTATTATGTAAAACTGAAACAAACAATCAGTTGTCATATTTGGTATTGTCGCGTCTATAACAACCTGCTCTATAAAAATAGCACATAATATAACCTGTCAGATAAACATTGTAAAAAACAAAAAATTAAAACGCTGCCAAAACAGCTATTTTTTGTTACCTTACCTCACAAAAAGTGTAATATAGAGCTACCAAAAATCATATGTACCCTAAAATAGTACCAACAAAACTGCCAACTTATCCTGCAGTTTCCAAAATGCGGGCACTTTTTTATAGTTTATACTCTAGGGGTGCATCAGGGGGTCTTCAAATGTGACATGGCAAATTTAAATAATCCCTCAAAGAACCATATGGCGTTCATTTCCTTCTGCGCCCTGCCGTGTGCCTGTACAGCAGTTTACAACCACATATGGGGTGTTTTTGTAAACGACAGAATCAGGGTAATAAATATTGAGTTTTGTTTGGCTGTTAACCCTTGCTTTGTTAGATGAAAAAAAAATTTTTAATGGAAAATCTGCCAAAAAAGTGAAATTCAGTAATTTCATCTCCATTTTCCTTTAATTCTTGTGGAATATCTAAAGGGTTAACAAAGTTTGTAAAATCAATTTTGAATAACTTGAGGGGTGTACTTTCTAAAATGTGGCCATTTATGGGAGGTTTCTATTATGTAAGCCCCACAAAGTGACTTCAGACCTGAACTGGTCCTTAAAAATTGGGTTTTGGAAAAAAATTTAAAATTTTAAGATTCGCTTCTAAACTTCTAAGCCTTCTAACATCCCAAAAAAAGAAAACATAATTTACAAAATGATCCAAACATGAAGTAGATATATGGGAAATGTAAAGTAATAACTATTATAGGAGGTATCACTGTCTGTTTTAAAAGCAGAGAAATAGAAATTTAGATTTTTTTTTGTAAATTTGGTATTTTTTTATAGATAATAATGAAATATTTTTACTCAAATTTACCACTGTCATGGAGTGCAATATGTCACGAGAAAACAATCTCAGAATGGCTTGGATAAGTAAAAGCATTTTAAAGTTATCAAGTGACATGTCATATATGCAAAAAATGGCCTGGTTCTTAAAGGGACACTGACAGGCCCAATTAGCATATTTAGGCATATATATGTCAGTACAGGTCTTATAAAGTCTATTAAAATCATCTAAGTATCCCCCCTGTCCACCTTATAAATACCGAAATATTAAGTTTTATAACCTGCTTGTCCGGTCACAAATCTGCCCAAGGGGCGGCGTTTCATCTGAAAATGCGCCCAGCCAGCCGCTCCCAACTGCCGTCTGAAGCCCCGCCCAGCTCATCAATATTCACTTCGCTGGGCGGCGGCTACAACTCTCCCGACTCAAGTGCCCGGCGCATGCGCATAAAGCAGGGGCTGCAGCGCTCTGTACGCAGGCGCGATGTGACCCCGGCCGGGCGCATGCGCTGAAGATTGGACGGAGGACGTGCCCAGAGGATCGAATGGGCTGTGCGCAGAATCTTGAGTCGGGAGAGTTGTAGCCGCCGCCCAGCGAAGTGAATATTGATGAGCTGGGCGGGGCTTCAGACGGCAGTTGGGAGCGGCTGGCTGGGCGCATTTTCAGATGAAACGCCGCCCCTTGGGCAGATTTGTGACCGGACAAGCAGGTTATAAAACTTAATATTTCGGTATTTATAAGGTGGACAGGGGGGATACTTAGATGATTTTAATAGACTTTATAAGACCTGTACTGACATACAGTGGGATGCGAAAGTTTGGGCAACCTTGTTAATCGTCATGATTTTCCTGTATAAATCGTTGGTTGTTACGATAAAAAATGTCAGTTAAATATATCATATAGCAGACACACACAGTGATATTTGAGAAGTGAAATGAAGTTTATTGGATTTACAGAAAGTGTGCTATAATTGTTTAAACAAAATTAGGCAGGTGCATAAATTTGGGCACCACAAAAAAGAAATGAAATCAATATTTAGTAGATCCTCCTTTTCCAGAAATTGCAGCCTCTAAACGCTTCCTGTAGGTTCCAATGAGAGTCTGGATTCTGGTTGAAGGTATTTTGACCCATTCCTCTTTACAAAACATCTTTAGTTCATTCAGGTTTGATGGCTTTCGAGCATGGACAGCTCTCTTTAAGTCACACCACAGATTTTCAATTATATTCAGGTCTGGGGACTGAGATGGCCATTCCAGAACATGGTACTTGTTCCTCTGCATAAATGCCTTAGTGGATTTTGAGCAATGTTTAGGGTCGTTGTCTTGTTGGAAGATCCAGCCCGGCGCAGCTTCAGCTTTGTCACTGATTCCTGGACATTGGTCTCCAGAATCTGCTGATACTGAGTGGAATCCATGCGTCCCTCAACTTTGACAAGATTCCCAGTCCCTGCACTGGCCACACAGCCCCACAGCATGATGGAACCACCACCATATTTTACTGTAGGTAGCAGGTGTTTTTCTTGGAATGCTGTGTTCTTTTTCCTCCATGCATAACGCCCCTTGTTATGGCCAAATAACTCAATTTTAGTTTCATCAGTCCACAGCACCTTATTCCAAAATGAAGCTGGCTTGTCCAAATGTGCTTTAGCCCACCTCAAGCGGCACTTTTTGTGCTGTGGGCGGAGAAAAGGCTTCCTCTGCATCACTCTCACATACAGCATCTCCTTGTGTAAAGTGCGCCGAATGGTTGAACGATGCACAGTGACTCCATCTGCAGCAAGATGATGTTGTAGGTCTTTGGTGCTGGTCTGTGGGTTGACTCTGACTGTTCTCACCATTCGTCGCTTCTGTCTATCCGAGATTTTTCTTGGTCTGCCACTTTGAGCCTTAACTTGAACTGAGCCTGTGGTCTTCCATTTCCTCAATATGTTCCTAACTGTGGAAACAGACAGCTGAAATCTCTGAGACAGCTTTCTGTATCCTTCCCCTAAACCATGATGGTGAACAATCTTTGTCTTCAGGTCATTTCAGAGTTGTTTTGAGACCCCCATGTTGCTACTGTCCAGAGAAAATTAAAAGAGGAGGGAAACTTACAATTGACCCCCTTAAATACTCTTTCTCATAATTGGATTCACCTGTGTATGTAGGTCAGGGGTCACTGAGCTTACCAAGCCAATTTGAGTTCCAATAATTAGTTCTAAAGGTTTTGGAATCAATAAAATGACAACAGTGCCCAAATTTATGCACCTGCCTAATTTTGTTTAAACAATTATAGCACACATTCTGTAAATCCAATAAACTTCATTTCACTTCTCAAATATCACTGTGTGTTTCTCCTATATGATATATTTAACTGACATTTTTTATCGTAACAACCAATGATTTATACAGGAAAATCATGACGATTAACAAGGTTGCCCAAACTTTCGCATCCCACTGTATATATGCCTAAATATGCTAATTGGGCCTGTCAGTGTCCCTTTAAGGTGAAAAATGGCAGGGTCCTGAAGGGGTTAATGTAACATTACAATAGCTGTGCTGATGCAGCCTAAAGACTATCACAATATAAAAGCCTAATGCATTACAGTACATAAAAGGAATCTATGCATACACATGGAGGGATGGATTTTCCCTTATAGTGAATACATCATCTTGTTGCTTTGACACAAAATGATTAAAAAAAACAATGTCTTGTTATGAGTGATAGCATTTCCAGGAATCTTAATAAGGTCAACAGAAACTTCTGCTTTATTTATAGACTGAAATACAACATTTATGGGTATAGTACAGGGTGAGTCAAAAGTCGCAGGACACCCTTTTATATTAGAAACGAAAGGGACAATAAATACCTGAATACCCCTGCAAGTAATGGGTGAGAGGAGCCTATTTTTTACACTGTCCAGAACATTGCCACCATCTTGAAAACTGCCATATTGGATCAAGGGCTAATTTTTCCAATGGGAAGGGGGTCATGTAGCATGTTAAAGAAGACCAGAATTTTCTGAGAAATCGGTTGCCACATTCACATTCGCAACATCTCTTGTGGTTCAAAAGTTATCAACACAGAAAGTACCATGTGATGCACAACTATTTGATGGGTTCAATGTGTTGTCCCTGGTTCTGAACACAGAACTCTGAAGGTTTTAATTTCTGTGTTGATAACTATTGAACCTGCGACTTTTGACTCACCCTGTATATAATATCATGGGTCTCACAAAGGCCGCTGCAGGCGGCGCGATAACGTCATCGTGCCGCCTGAGCCGTACAGCGCGGGACACAGGTCGGAAGAGGCCTGCGTCGCTGTGTGATGGATGTAAGTCTTTTTTTAAAAATTTTATACCGGACTTTTACTGCCACATGGGGGGAGCGGGAGGCACTTAATATTGGCACATGGGGGAGGCGGGGGTTGGCACTTGATCATGGCACATGGGGGGGTTTGGCACTTGATACTGGACATGGAGGGGTTTGGCCCTTGATATTGGCACATGGAGGGGTTTGGCACTTGATACTGGCACATGGGGGGTTGGCACTTTATACTGGCACATGGGGGGGTTGGCACTTGATACTGGCACAGAGGGGTTTGGCACTTGACACTGGCACATGGAGGGGTTTGGCACTTGATACTGGCACATAGGGGGTTGGCACTTGATACTGGCACATTGGGGGTTGGCACTTGATACTGGCACATGGGGGGTTGGTACTTGATACTGGCACATGGGGGGCATGGAGAGGAACTTGTCACTGGCATATGGGGGGGTTTGGCGCTTGTTACTGGCACATGGGGGGTTTGCCACTTGTTACTGGCACATGGGGGGCATGGAGAGGCACTTGTTACTGGCACATGGGGGGCATGGAGAGGCACTTGTTACTGGCACATGGGGGGTTGGCACTTGATACTGGCACATGGGGGGTTTGGCACTTGATACTGGCACATGGGAGGTGGAAGAGAGGCACTTGATACTGGCACATTATTATGGGGCACTATGGGGGCTTCTACTGAGGCCACAAAGAAGGGGGATTTTATATGGGGGGCTCTGTGTGGTACTAGTATTATCAGGGGTATTATCTGTTTCTGCAGTATAGTATTGGGGAGCACAGCGGCACAGTATTGGGGGTAGCAGGATGATTTTTCCAGAAGATGGGAGGATGATGGAAAAGTAGTAAACTAAGACTTCTTTTTGTCAAACTGCAGAGACGGAAAATGGCGACAAAATGGTGGTCTGATCTGAAGGTCTGAAAGGAGAAGACGAGGACAGAGAACATCTACATCAAAGGAGACGTCACTGGATGTAAGAGGTATGGGGCGCTGTATTTATGTAGTGATAGGGGGGACGTTAAAGTCAGCAAGTGTCGTGTGTGTGTGGGGGGGCCTTATTGTTTTTTGCCCCAGGGCCCCATTTCACCTAGAACCGGCCCTGCCGCTAGAACAGGGGTAGGCAACCTCCGGCACTCTAGCTGTTGTGAAACTTCAACTCCCAGCATGCATACTTGTTCTGCTCTTTTAAGAACTCACATAGAAATGAATGGAGCACGCTGAGAACTGTAGTTTCACAACAGCTGCAGTGCCGAAGGTTGCTGATCCCTGCGCTAAAATATGAGAAATGCAATTAGTTGCTATGGGCAACTTTCACTGTTTGTCTGTTTTCATAACAGCTGTTACTTCTCAGCAGATATATATTTACTAAATGATATTTCATCTCATTGTATTATGTACAAAATGTGAATCCATTTATTAGACATCAAATTCTCTGGAATGCCACATAAATAGTTATCCTCTGTAAGTCCTCATACAACACCATAGATTCTGTGAAATTCCTCAAAGATACTCATGCATCAACCTCATAGATTTTCTTGAATTCCTCATAGTTAGGCCTCATGCACACGACCGTTGTGTGCATCCGCGTCCGTGGTTCCGTTTTCCGTTTTTTTTTTGCCGACCCATTGACTTTCAATGGGTCCGTGGAAAAATCGGAAAATGCACCGTTTGGCAGCCGCATCCGTGATCCGTGTTTCCTGACCGTGAAAAAAATATGACCTGTCCTATTTTTTTCACCGTGAACGGTTCGCGGACCCATTGAAGTCAATGGGTCCGTGAAAAATCACGGATGCACACAAGATTGTCATCCGCGTCCGTGATCCGTGTCCGTGATCCGTGTCCGTTTTTCCTATCATTTCAATCGCAAACTTGACTTAGATATTTTTTTCATTTTTCATGTCCGCGGATCCTCCAAAAATCAAGGAAGACCCACGGAAGAAAAAACGGTCACAGATCACAGAACAACGGAAATCCGTTTTGCGGACCACAAAAAAAAACGGTCGTGTGCATGAGGCCTTAGGCATAGATCGTGTGGAATTTTAAAAAAAATAGAGATTCTCTAAAAAATTTCAAATATAGTCCCAAGTGCTTTAAAATTCTTCATATATTCTCTGGAATTCTTCATAACTGAAATTACTCTGGAATTCCTTATAGTTCAAAGTATCTGTAACGCCTTAAAATTCTCATTCTTTGGATTTCCTGACACACTACATTTATAGTCTATAAAATCCTCTATAAATAGTCATAGGTTCTCTGAAATTTCTCATATGCCAAATTCTGATACTGTATGCACATAATTTGGCAATGTCTTTCATAAGGACTATGAGGGAGATTTATCAAACTGGTGTAAAATAGAACTGGTTTAGTTCCCCACAGCAACCAATCAGATTCCACCTTTCATTTTTCACAGCTCCTTTGGAAAATGAAAAGTGGAATCTGATTGGTTGCTATGGGCAACTAAGCCAGATGTACTTTACACCAGTTTGATAAATGTCCCCTTATTTGTGTATGTAGATAACTGGGCAATTTTAGTCTGTGCTAAACTTTAGGCCTCATGCACATGACCGTTGTGTGCATCCGCGGCCGTTGTTCCGTTTTTGACTTTCAATGGGTCCGTGGAAAAATAGGAAAATGCACCGTTTGGCTTCCGTGTCCGTGATCCGTTTTTTTCCAGTCCGTGAAAAAAAATATGACCTGTCCTATTTTTTTCACGGACAACGGTTCACGGACCTATTCAAGTCAATGGGTCCGTGAAAAATCACGGATGCACAGAAGATAGTCATCCGCGTCCGTGATCCGTGTCCGTGATCCGTGTCCGTTTTTCCTATCATTTTCAATGCAAACTTGACTTAGTTTTTTTTTTCACTTTTCATGTTCGTGGATCCTCCAAAAATCAAGGAAGACCCACGGAAGAAAAAACGGTCACGGATCACGGAACAACCGCAAAAAAAAACTGTCGTGTGCATGAGGCCTTAAGCTGGTCATATACATCAGATAAGTGTCCGCTGATCCTGACAATTTCTGAGGGACTGGCCAACCACCTAATGTGTATAGGGGCCTCACAATTCTCTTCCGACAGGCAGATGTTGGGGTGATAAGGATTGGACTGAGCATGCATGCACATGGAGGTGTCGGGAGTGAGAGATGTTGGTTTACAGCTGTGTAATGTGTTTTTTACCCAGATATTCACTTTATCAATTATTTCATCTTCTTTACAGCAATGTGACTTACCACATCTCGGACGAAAGGTATTGTTTTCTTTCTTCTAAGATCTGGCATGCTGTCAATTCCGTAAAGCCCTGTGCCAGGTCTACAAGAAAAGGGAACAGCTTGACTGTAAAATATAACATTATTTCTAATTGCAATGTTTACACTGTAATCATGAAATGTGACAACCTTGAAAATACCAACAACTGCATCATTAATTATATGAGCATAATCCTCAAATATTTGGCGCATTTTTCTACTGTGTAAGATTTTATGTGACTAGACACTTAGTAGATTGGCTATACTGAGCTAGTATCTCATGGTTTTATTGAAGTGTGCGTCCACTCTTATCACTGACACATTTGAGAATGTCGCATCTTTGGGGGTCAGTGAGCTAGGACCCAAGCTTTCACTTAAAAAAAGGTCCGGTGGCTATCTAGTTCAGATTTCACATTGAATATCTTCACATCCATTTGCCTTGCTCTAGGTCATCCATCATAAGGCAAAACAGCTGCAATCCTGGACACCTACATATTTCTTTCTTTTCAAGGTTCCTATGTTTCTATCTTTATATTGATATACAGTCAGGTCCATAAATATTGGGACATCAACACAATTCTTGCATTTCTGGCTCTATACACCACCACAATGGATTTGAAATGAAACACACAACAAGATGTGCTTTAACTGCATACTGTCAGCTTTAATTTGAGGGTTTTTACATCCAAATCAGGTGAATGGTTTAAAAATTACAACAGTTTGCATATGTGCCTCCCACTTGTTAAGGAACCAAAAGTAATGGGACAGAATAATAATCATAAATTAAACTTTCACTTTTTAATACTTGGTTGCAAATCCTTTGCAGTCAATTACAGCCTGAAGTCTGGAACTCAGACATCCCAGACGCTGCATTTCATCCCTGGTGATGCTCTCCCGGGCGTCTACTGCAACTGTCTTCAGTTCCTGCTTGTTCTTGGGGCATTTTCCTTTCAGTGTTGTCTTCAGCAAGTGAAATGCATGCTCAATCAGATTCAGGTCAGGTAATTGACTTGGCCATTGCATAACATTCCACTTCTTGCCCTTAAAAAACTCTTTGGTTGCTTTTGCAGTATGCTTTGGGTCATTGTCCATCTGCACTGTGAAGCGCCGTCCAATGAGTTCTGATGCATTTGGCTGAATATGAGCAGATAATATTGCCCGAAACACTTCAGAATTCATCCTGCTGCTTTTGTCAGCAGTCACATCATCAATAAATACAAGAGAACCAGTTCCATTGGCAGCCATACATGCCCACACCATGACACTACCACCACCATGCTTCATTGATGAGGTTGTATGCTTAGGATCATGAGCAGTTCCTTTACTTCGCCATACTCTTCTCTTCCCATCACTCTGGTACAAGTTGATCTTGGTCTTATCTGTCCATAGGATGTTGTTCATTTGGCAAACTCTAATCTGGCCTTCCTGTTTTTGAGGCTCCCCAATGGTTTACATCTTGTGGTGAACCCTCTGTATTCACA
This sequence comes from Bufo bufo, assembly GCF_905171765.1. Taxonomy (NCBI): domain Eukaryota; kingdom Metazoa; phylum Chordata; class Amphibia; order Anura; family Bufonidae; genus Bufo; species Bufo bufo. The sequence continues at coordinate 649,546,131 of NC_053389.1, forward strand.
CTGGTGAAGTCTTCTCTTGATTGTTGACTTTGACACACATACACCTACCTCCTGGAGAGTGTTCTTGATCTGGCCAACTGTTGTGAAGGGTGTTTTCTTTACCAGGGAAAGATTTCTTCGGTCATCCACCACAGTTGTTTTCCGGGGTCTTCTGGGTCTTTTGGTGTTGCTGAGCTCACCGGTGCGTTCCTTCTTTTTAAGAATGTTCCAAACGGGTTGTTTTGGCCATGCCTATTTTTTTTTTCTATCTCTCTGATGGGTTTGTTTTGTTTTTTTCAGCCTAATGATGGCTTGCTACACTGATAGTGACAGCTCTTTGGGTCTCATCTTGAGAGTTGACAGCAACAGATTCCAAATGCAAATAGCACACTTAAAATGAATTCTGGACCTTTTATCTGCTCATTGTAATTGGGATAATGAGGGAATAACACACACCTGGCCATGGAACAGCTGAAAAGCCAATTGTCCCATTACTTTTGGTTCCTTAACAAGTGGGAGGCACATATGCAAACTGTTGTAATTCCTACACCGTTCACCTGATTTGGATGTAAATGCCATCAAATTAAAGCTGACATTCTGCAGTTAAAGCACATCTTGTTTGTTTCATTTTAAATACATTGTGGAGGTGTATAGAGCCAAAAATGTTACAATTGTGATGATGTCCCAATATTTATGGACCTGACTGTATATAAAAACAAGTCAATGCAAGTTTTAGTGTTTACACTGTTGGATAAGTAAAGATCCATTTACATAGGACATCAGAGCAGGCAATTATTACCGCTTGTTCCTGATAATTGCCTGCTCATCAACAAGTATTATCCCATTCATTGGGTGATCAGCAGCATCTTTACACATGGCAGTTATCAGGAACTAGCATTCCTAGGAATTATTCTTCCTGATAATTGTCCGGATAGTTGGCCTGTGTAAAGTGGCCTTAACATAAGAATGTCGTAGAATTTGCAAGTGGCACTAAATGCAAATTAAGAACTAGTAAGCTTGAGAGGGTTCATATAAAGTAATTCAAATATAACTATTAGCGATTGTTAGCTGCTGAGCTGTTTAAGATTCAGAAAATTCAACTTCAGACAAACTAGGTAAGGGGTATGGGGATAATAACACCAGTTGGATATAATTTAAATTAAGGAGAAGAGGTTAGTGTAAAGTGTAATGGGGAGGTGCAAATATTTTACAGGTTTCACAGGTGTGTGCAAAGTTGTTTAATGTGCAAATGTTAATGGCCACCATATGGCCAAGTATAGCTGATTTATGTTATGTAACCATTAGCTCACTGTGTGTCATTGGGTTGTCCTCCAAAGGGGACATATTAACAATTTAGTTACTTCAAGTAGGTACAACCGCAACTTGTTAAGGTCTTTACTGTGTCTGTCCAGTGGTAAATTGAGGAAAACTGTTTGAGTGGGGATCGTTCAGTTTTATCACAATGTAAGATTAATGATACTGTTCCAAAAAGGTTTAAGAATGAGGCAGTACCACTATATATATATATATATATATATATATATATATATATACAGTACAGACCAAAAGTTTGGACACACCTTCTCATTCAAAGAGTTTTCTTTATTTTCATGACTATGAAAATTGTAGATTCACACTGAAGGCATCAAAACTATGAATTAACACATGTGGAATTATATACATAACAAACAAGTGTGAAACAACTGAAAATATGTCATATTCTAGGTTCTTCAAAGTAGCCACCTTTTGCTTTGATTACTGCTTTGCACACTCTTGGCATTCTCTTGATGAGCTTCAAGAGGTAGTTCCCTGAAATGGTTTTCACTTCACAGGTGTGCCCTGTCAGGTTTAATAAGTGGGATTTCTTGCCTTATAAATGGGGCTGGGACCATCAGTTGCGTTGAGGAGAAGTCAGGTGGATACACAGCTGATAGTCCTACTGAATAGACTGTTAGAATTTGTATTTTGGCAAGAAAAAAGCAGCTAAGTAAAGAAAAACGAGTGGCCATCATTACTTTAAGAAATGAAGGTCAGTCAGTCAGCCGAAAAATTGGGAAAACTTTGAAAGTAAGGGCTATTTGACCATGAAGGAGAGTGATGGGGTGTTGCGCCAGATGACCTGGCCTCCACAGTCACCGGACCTGAACCCAATCGAGATGGTTTGGGGTGAGCTGGACCGCAGAGTGAAGGCAAAAGGGCCAACAAGTGCTAAGCATCTCTGGGAACTCCTTCAAGACTGTTGGAAGACCATTTCAGGGGACTACCTCTTGAAGCTCATCAAGAGAATGCCAAGAGTGTGCAAAGCAGTAATCAAAGCAAAAGGTGGCTACTTTGAAGAACCTAGAATATGACATATTTTCAGTTGTTTCACACTTGTTTGTAATGTATATAATTCCACATGTGTTAATTCATAGTTTTGATGCCTTCATAGTCATGAAAATAAAGAAAACTCTTTAAATGAGAAGGTGTGTCCAAACTTTTGGTCTGTACTGTATATACTTGACATCCAGTACGGATGGGTAGCACTTGTCAAGTATATATTTCATCAGGGATGGGACAAGGCATAGGTTGAGTTGGCGATGCCTAGAACACCATTGAGGAATGAGAAATCAATGTACTCTTCAAACATAATCAGGTGGCAGTATATACAGTATATCCTACATTTCCAGGAGGAGTAACAGAGAAACAACACAGTGCAGAGTCCTGAAAAAGTGTTTCAGTGTTTCAAGAAGACAAATATTTAGTAAAACATACATGTCATGAAAGCTGACAGGTCATCTGTAACATACAACTCAGTAACTGACACGAACTACAAAAATAACATTCATGCAATCTAATTCACAGAGGGAAGCTGTTTTTAAAGGTGACAGTGGGCTCTCCATCTACTGTGCCCCCCTGCGGCTCCATAAGTTGCACAAATGGTATAGCATATCTGTCCCGGCAATAGTCCTCAGACATTGTAAATACATAAGCAAATAATATTGCAAACTAAGTGAGGCTATGGAGGCACACGTGGAAGCGTTGGATTATAGAGGGGGAAAAAAAATCACAGGAAAATTTATTTCACTCCCAATATAGTAAGACTAATATTACAAGTCACTTCCATCACAGCTGTTAAGCTTGAAGTCAAATTGTAATAAAAAAACTGTAAATAATTCAACAAAACCTATTAGGCTGACAGCTCAAAGTCTGTGAAACAAAAGCCCAAACTTCCTTCATCTCCAATTTAGTTATTAATATGGCTTCTGACAATAAGATAACATTTAATAATTCACTCACAAAGGCAATAATGGAACTTGTAGGGTGGTATGGATGTTATTCTGATGCTATGTACCTTGCTGATACATTTTGTTTGTTAGTGTTTATGCATTCATTTTTGCTGCTTTTGGTAAAATAGCTCGGAGACAAGAATCTTGATAATGAAGAAGGTGCATTATGGAAAAATCTGCCATGGGCAATACATTTCAGCAGTACTGGGCATCCATATTTAAAAGCACTTACTGAGTTTTACTTATAGGGTCACACTGATAAGGCACATATAAACTTCCTGGCTGACAGGACTGTATTGATTAGTGAGGGACATTTCACTTTTCTTTTCTTTACTTTCTTGCTCTGGCCTTCTGGGCAACCCCTTACCAGGTGAAACACATTTCTGAGGGCTCCACATATACATGACCCAGTTCTCTGTTTTGTAATGAATATTAGGAAAGAAAATGTCAAGTTGTTCCATTTAACAGTAAATAACAGATAGAGGAAGGGGACTTCAGGCGATAACTAAAAATCACTAAAAACCTGAGAGAGTCTGTGTTACAGCCCAAATATTAATCCACCCCTCTACTGGTTGCTGATAGACACAATTGTCTCTAGATACATCCTTAAAGGGGTTAAAAATAACAGACGTATTATTTACTTCATCAATCCTCTGCCTCTGTCGTTCCAAAACTTACCAGAACCCTGCTGGTCTCCACCTCCTGGTCTTGGCTCAACATACTGGAAATGGCAGGAGATGCCCACTTAGATATTGATAAAGGCCACCAACTTGGCTCAATGGGCCTGAACCAGGAAGTGGAGACTGGCAGGAAACCTTTGGTAGGCCTTAAGAGGGCAGTGTTTGAGAATCAGAGCCCTGTCAGCCAGGTCTTCTGTCCATTTCACTGTAACAAGTCTGATAACTGAAGGAAAGTCATTGAATGAGGGCACTCTCCTGCTTAGTCTGTGGCCAAACTTTGCCTTTTCACAGGAAATGAAGTAGTGGCAAATAACACCCACAGTTGATTCTCATCCTAGAAGCTTTTTACAGTCATTATTAATCATAATCTAACTCTTCTTCATTCACTCTCCCCCTTCATAATCATTCTTCTGCTCCATCGTCAAATATCCACACCCTATGCACTCAGAAACATTACAGATATCGGCTGGTGACCGGCTCATGCAGCTTTATATCTACTCCCATATTGTGTTAAGAGGGCCGGACCATTATACAAATCAAGGACTTGTTACCTTCTGTGTCACCTCTATCTCCTCATAGATTGTAAGCTCTTGTGAGCAGGGCCCTCTTTCCTCTTGTTTTAATTCTTGACTTGTTTGTTGCTATGCTATTTATGACTCTGTTTGTACATGAACCCCCTGATTGTAAAGCGCTGCAGAATATGTTGGCGCTATATAAATTAAGATTAATATTCTTATTATATTATTATGACAGTAGCATTTTAAAAAATACAATGAACTCATTTCCTGTAGTAGGATACTTAGGGTTCACATACAGTGGATTTTTCAGAAAATCTGCAGTGAAAACTGTCTATGTCGCAAATTGGCCGTCTGATCCACCTATGTAATAGCTCCATTGTAATTCAATAGAGCTGGTCTGTAGTGTGTCTCTTTACAATCCACTATAATAATGCACATAAAAATGTTAAAATTTTCAATATGCTCAATATTCCATACAGATTTTTTTTCCAAGTATGTGAATACTATACAGACATAATGTCAATGGACTTTGTCAGCATTTCGGCATAGAATCTAAATCCAGATTCTGATAGAATTGTAAACATATGAATCTGGCCATGTATAGATTACAGTTCCTGCTATATAGATTACAAATCATAGAATGAAAATCACAAGACCAGGAAAATTTCAGTTTTCAGCTTATAGAATTGTGAAAGTAGCTCTGGGCTAGAGTATAAATGAGAATTTATGAAGGAACGTACAAGATAAGTAATGCAAGTTACAAAGTTACTTAACTTTTTATGTAGACACAAGAGCCAAGCAACAAGACACAGATACAGAGGCTAGAGAAGCTAGTATTGTTATATCTCACCCCCAAGTGCTTTATTCACATTGCTACTGCTCAGTACTTCTTCATGATATATTACATGGTGCTTCTGCTGCTTCTGAGTGAGTGAAAGTTCAGAAGAAGAATGTCCTGTTTTCTTCATGTATTGTCTACAGAAGATATGAGACCAGCTATGCCAACCCAATAGCTCAGGAACAACTGAGAATTGGAGATGGAGTCTGCAGTGGAAAACTGATAAAATACCATATGCAAGTGATAGAATACTATATCTACCCTTTATTTCTTATGTGCACACAGGACTGTCTATTTATAAAAAAAAGTACCTAAAACGGTAGGTATGATTTAACAAGTGTCTAAATTCAGGAAATATTTGCATACACCTACCTACTAGAAATGGCTTATGTTATGTTCCAACTTTTATGTGGCAAAGTCAAATACACAATCTAAAACATTTCTAAGAGCAGTGACATAAGGCTGGAAGTGAGCATGTAACTGTAAATGGGTAGAACAAAGTTAACACTTCCTTAAAAAGCAAAGTCATAGAACATAAGATAGCATATTGTTTGTGGAAAGAAACCCTACAAATCCCAAGAAAATCACTGGCTACAGACCTTTATTTATATCTCCAGCATGCCCTACCAGAAATGTCAATGAGCATCCAACACCATGTGACAGTAAAGCCATCTGGCCTACTGAAGATTGGCAGAAATTATTTTCTATTTATTGCACTGTCAAGCCAAGAGAGGATCAGTGGCTGCTGATAAAATATTTGAAACCAGAAGAATGAAAGTTTTTCGGAATAGTCTTCTTAAGTTTTTAATAAACTGCTTAAGATTCTGGAATGATGTGCATTTTGAAGAAATAACAATAGGTGTCATCTACTGAAGAGAGTCTGCTACCAGTCACTTACACATCGCCATTCTCAAACAGTGCATCACATCAGGACTGGTAATTGGAATGCTTCACATTGCCTAATCAGGACTTCCTAAACGTATTGAACCACTAAGGGAGTTGTTCACTCACACTACTAAGAGCAGTTCAAGCAAGAGGCTTTTGAAATTATTAGCACTTTGATTACTTTGCATTGTAATGCTTAGGTTGTGTATTTGCCAAATTCCAGCACTGCATCCAATGTATACGTTGGGGAATGCTTCCAACATGTGCATCTAACTTGACTACTATTCTATTATAAAGTAGCAGTTGCACTCTATTGATGCTAGTCATATGCTATCCGTAGAAAAAAAAATTCTCTTATAATTTTTTCTCTCTCAAAAAATAAAAATAAAAATTTCTACCCAAACAAATCAGGAAAAAAGATATGAGATATAAGACATATAAGATAGCTGAGGACCTCACAGTATTTGTGAATCCCAATGGCCTAGAACTTCCCCTAAGGCTAGTTTCAAAATAGCGCTTAAGCAATCTGCAAGATTTTTTTTTCAGGCAGAGAAGCTCTCTGGATCCAGCACAGCTGGGTAGTGCTTCGTTCCCGCCGGGCCTCATAAATGGTTGGATTCAGCCAAACACAAATCGCTGTATGCAACACATTTTGCCTAACCGAAACCTGGCATTTATGCCAGGGATTGGTTGGAACCTCAACAGTTACCATTATAGTCAATGGGCTAGTGTGAAAATAGACCAGCAAGTGAGGCTGAAAATTGTTGGGAGGGAAGCATTCCTTCCCAACTATGGCCTGCTCGACAGTGAAGGAGACTGCTGCTATTATGTGTAACAATCTCCTCCACAGTATGGGGAGGAGAGAGCGCTCATGTCATCGCTTGTCCCCATAGAGAATCATTATTTGCCAGCAGCAGAAAGTGATTTAACAGCCCAATCTGCCGCCAGCAAACAATAATTTTTTTAGCTTGCTTAAAAATTTTGACTGTCTGATGAATGAGCGTTTGCTCGTTCATCGTGTAATAAGCGGCACTTTTACAAAGGCAGATCATCGCTAACGAGCATTCATATGAATGCTTTTCAGCGATGACCTAGCCAACTATTTTCCAGTCTAATGCATCCCTAAGTCCTTGTGTTATTGTTCGAGTTCTGTGATTTAAATAAAGTTGCTGACATTTTGACACCCCAAGTTTTGTGTTTTGTGCATTTATACTAGAGTTTATCATAACTGCACTTTGGGTTGTTAAAAGTGAGGGTCCATCCCTTCTCCTAAAGCCATGTGATATTTCTCACGCTTTCTGTGTGGCACTGTCTTTTTGTGAGATTCTGCAGGTTTTTATAGTATCCATTTCATATGTTTCATTATTACACATTCATATACAATAAACCATGTTTTTCAGCACATTGGACATTTCTATTAATGTCTTAACCCAAAATCATCAAAACAAAATTTCCTGGTAAATATCATATACAACATGTCATATACTGGTAGCATCTATCTGTTAGCATATAATAGGACAATAATAAACAGCATAGTGTAGAACTTATCTACTGAAATTCATGCCTCTCATTAATGCAGCTTTCAATGTGGAAAGATGTTTTTCAGCTTTTTTGCGCTGAGATGTGGACCAGCCATCATGACCGAGCCTAGCTACTTATGGTGTGCCTCATGTGATTTCTCTTACTATCATTTAGTACCCGCCTCTTTTTTATATATATATAACCTCATTTTATCCAAATAAACACCTCCTGATGAAGCCTGAGGGGCGAAACACGTGTCGAGTTGCTAGTACGTGGGGTGACGTCTCAGTGTATCGCAAATCATGTCTGTGGGTAGGTTGTTGTAGCCTTATATGGCTACTTCTCCTTAGTAGCTGGATACTTTTTCTTATATGTAGAAGTGCTGTGTGGAGCATCTGAATAGTATTATCTTTTGTGTTACCTATGTATGTTCCATAGAGCACATTGGCCAATCATATTATCACTTTTGTGGCAGAATATAGTAATCTGTCTCTTTTGCATTGTTTATGTATTCAGCATCATATATCTAGCTTGAGGTAGAGTATTATACTTAGGGCCTCCTATATCATCTATGTACTCAGCTTTATATATTCAGCTTCATAGGGTTTTTTGTATTATCTATACAGTGGATATAAAGTCTCCTGTTAAAATATCAGGTTTCTGTGATGTAAAAGAATTAGACAAAGATAAATAATTTCAGAACTGTTTCCACCTTTAATGTGACCTGTAAACTGTACTACTCAATTGAAAAACAAACTGAAATCTTTTAGATGGAGGGAATAAAACAAAAAAAAACTAAAATAATGTGGTTGCATAACTGGGGATGTAGCTGTGTTCAGAATTAAGCAATCACATTCAAAAACATGTTAAATAGGAGTCAGCATACACCAGCCATCATTTAACTTCTTAAGGACATCAGGGCGTATAGGTACGCCCTGATGTCCTGGTACTTAAGGACACAGGGCGTACCCGTACGTCCTTTGTAGTTCCGATCACCGCCGAACTGAGTGCCTGCCGAATTTATTCGGCAGGCACTCTGGCACAATGCCTAGGGGGTCCTGTGACCCCCCCGTGTCGGCGATCATCGCAAAACGCAGGTCAATTCAGACCTGCGGTTTGCGACTTTTACGTTATGCGGGCGGCGGCGGTGCCATAGGGTCCCCATAAGGCTGTAGGGGGGACCCGATGGCATGGAAGGCAGCGCAATGCCTTCCTGAGGCATCGGCGCTGCATTCCTGTGACGTGCCTGTGAGATCCAGCCCCCTGGATCTCACAGGCCAGAAGCTGTATAAGCAATACACACAGTATTACTCATACAGCCAATGCATTCCAATACAGAAGTATTGGAATGCTTTGTAAAAGGAATTAGACCCCCACAAGTTGAAGTCCCAAAGTGGGACAAAAAAGAAAGTAAAAAAAAAAGTTGAAAAAATAAAGTTTTCCCACCCAAAAATTTAAAAATTCAAGTAAAAATAAACAAAAACGTCATTTTCCCCAAATAAAGTTTTAAAAAAATTGGTAAAAAATAGGGGGAAAAAAAAAGTTGACATATTAGGTATCGCCGCGTCCGTATCAGATGAACACCGTAAAAATAAAAAAATAAAAACTGTGCTAAATAAACAATATTTTTGTCACCTTACATCACAAAAAGTACAACAGTAAGCGATCAAAAAGGCGTATGCCCACCAAAATAGTACCAATCTAACGTCACCTCATCCCGCAGAAAATGAGACCCTACCTGAGATAATCGCCCAAAAAATAAAAAAACTATGGCTCAGAATATGGAGACACTAAAACATCATTTTTTTGGGTTTTAAAAAAGCTGCTATTGTGTAATACTTAAGTAAATAAAAAAAAATGGTGTAAAGAAAGCCATTCTTTGTCATCTTACATCACAAAAAGTGTAATAGCAAGCGATCAAAAAGTCATATGCACCCCAAAATAGTGCCAATCAAACCGTCATCTCATCCTGCAAAAATCATACCCTACCCAAGATAATCGCCCAAAAACTGAAAAAACTATGGCTCTCAGACTATGGAGACACTAAAACATGTTTTTTTTTGTTTCAAAAATAAAATCATTGTGTAAAACTGACATAAATAAATAAAAAGTATACATATTAGCTATTTCCGCATGCGTATTGACCGGCTCTATAAAAATATCACATGACCTAACCCCTCAGATGAACACTGTAAAAAAAAAAAAAAAACTGTGTAAAAAAAAGCTATTTTTTGTCATCTTGCATCACAAAAAGTGTAATAGCAAGCGACCAAAAAGTCATACTCACCCCAAAATAGTGTCAATCAAACCGTCATCTCATCCCGCAAAAAATTAGACCCTACCCAAGATAATTGCCCAAAAACTGAAAAAACTATGGCTCTAAGACTATGGAGACACTAAAACATGATTTTTTTTGTTTCAAAAATGAAATCATTGTGTAAAACTTACATAAATAAAGAAAATTGTATACATTTTAGGTATAGCCGCGTCCGTGACAACCTGCTCTATAAAATTACCACATGATCTAACCTGTCAGATGAATGTTGTAAATAACAAAAAAAAACGGTGCCAAAACAGCTATTTCTTGTTACCTTGCCTCACAAAAAGTGTAATATAGAGCAACCAAAAATCTTATGTACCCTAAACTAGTACCAACAAAACTTCCACCCTATCCCGTAGTTTCTAAAATGGGGTCACTTTTTTGGCGTTTCTACTCTAGGGGTGCATCAGGGGGCTTCAAATGGGACATGGTGTCAAAAAAACAGTCCAGCAAAATCTGCCTTCCAAAAACCATATGGCATTCCTTTCCTTCTGCGCCCTGCCGTGTACCCGTACAGCAGTTTACGACCACATATGGGGTGTTTCTGTAAACTACAGAATCAGGGCCATAAATATTGAGTTTTGTTTGGCTGTTAACCCTTGCTGTGTAACTGGAAAATTTTTTATTAAAATGAAAAATCTGCCAAAAAAGTGAAATTTTTAAATTGTATCTCTATTTTCCATTAATTCTTGTGGAACACCTAAAGGGTTAACAAAGTTTGTAAAACCAGTTTTGAATACCTTGAGGGGTGTAGTTTCTAGAATGGGGTAATTTTTGGGTGGTTTCTATTATGTAAGCCTTACAAAGTGACTTCAGACCTGAACTGGTCCTTAAAAAGTTGGTTTTTGAAAATTTCGGAGATATTTCAAGATTTGCTTCTAAACTTCTAACGTCCCCCAAAAATAAAATGTCATTTTCAAAATGATCCTAACATGAAGTAGACATATGGGGAATGTAAAGTAATAACTATTTTTGTATGTATTACTATGTATTATAGAAGTAGAGAAATTGAAACTTGAAAATTTGCAAATTTTTGCAAATTTTTGGCAAATTTTGTATTTTTTTATAAATAAAAAAGATTTTTTTTTACTCCATTTTACCAGTGTCATGAAGTACAATATGTGACAAAAAAACAATCTCAGAATGGCCTGGATAAGTCAAAGCGTTTTAAGGTTATCACCACTTAAAGTGACACTGGTCAGATTTGCAAAAAATGGCCTGGTCCTTAAGGTGAAATATGGCTGTGTCCTTAAGGGGTTAAAGTGCCTCAGATTAACCACAAATAAAGTTCAGCTGCTCTAGTTGGTCTTTCCTGAAATTTTCTTAGTAGCATCCCACAGCAAAAGTCATGGTCCACAGAGAGCTTACAAAACATCAGAGGGATCTCATTGTTAAAAGGTGTCAGTCAGGAGAACGGTACAAAAGAATTTCCAAGGCATTAGATATACCATGAAACACAGTGAAGACAGTCATCATCAAGTGGAGAAAATATGGCACAACAGTGACATTACCAGGAACTGGACTTCCCTCCAAAATTGATGAAAAGACGAGAAGAAAACTGGTCTCGGAGGCTACCAAGAGGCCTACAGCAACATTAAAGGAGCTGCAGGAATATCTGGCAAGTACTGGCTGTGTGGTACATGTGACAACAATCTCCCATATTCTTCATATGTCTGGGCTATGGGGTACAGTGGCAAGACGAAAGCCTTTTGTTACGAAGAAAAACATCCAAGCCAGACTACATTTTGCAAAAACACATCTGAAGTCTCCCAAAAGCACATGGCAAAAGGTGTTATGGTCTGATGAAACCAAGGTTGAACTTTTTGGCCATAATTCAAAAGATATGTTTGGCTCAAAAACAACACTGCACGTCACCAAAAGAATACCATACCCACAGTGAAGCATGGTGGTGGCAGCATCATGCTTTGGGGCTGTTTTTCTTTAGCTGGAACTGGGTTCTTAGTTAAGCTAGAAGAAATTATGAACAGTTCCAAATACAAGTCAATATTGGCACAAAACCTTCAGGCTTCTGCTAGAAAGCTGAACATGAAGAGGAACTTCATCTTTCAGCATGACAACGACCCAAAGCATACATACAAATCAACAAAGGAATGGCTTCACCGGAAGAAGATTAAAGTTTTGGAATGGCCCAGCTAGAGCCCAGACCTGAATCCGATTGAAAATCTGTGGGGTGATCTGAAGAGGGCTGTGCACAGGAGATGCCCTCGCAATCTGACAGATTTGGAGTGTTTTTGCAAAGAAGAGTGGGCAAATCTTGCCAAGTTAAAATGTGCCATGCTGATAGACTCATACCCAAAAAGACTGAGTGCTGTAATAAAATCAAAAGGTGCTTCAACAAAGTATTAGTTTAAGGATGTGCACACTTATACAACCATATTATTTTATTTTTATATTTTTTCTTCCCTCTACCTAAAAGATTTCAGTTTGTTTTTTAATTGAGTTGTACAAATTATAGGTCACATTAAAGGTGGAAAAAGTTCTGAAATGATTTATCTTTGTCTCATTTTTTTACATCACAGAAATCTGACATTTTAACAAGGGTGTGTAGACTTTTTATATCCACTGTATATCCAGCTCTTTATATATCCAGCTTGAGAGACCTGTTTTGAGCTCACATTCTGTGTTGCCCTAGTGGAGTGGATTACTATTAATGTACTCAGCTTTATATATTCTGCTTGATATTCCTGTCCCGGGCTTTCATGGTGGAGTGCAATAATTGGGGCTTTTTGTATTTTCTATGTACTCAGCTTTGTATATGCAGTTTAATATATCTGCTTTTGGCCTATATCCAGCTATTATGACATGGAGTGCTTTATCTAATTAATGTGCCTCATGTAATTTTTTCTGTATTAATTTCCACTGTGCCTTTCTTTCCTATTTATTGTAATAGAGTCATATATTTGATTAAATAAAGATTATTATATATTTTAGAGGTATAGTCCCATGATCTTTTTTTTTTGGTTTAAAAATTTTGACTGCCTGATGAATGAGCGTTTGCTCGTTCATCGTGTAATAAGCGGCACTTTTACAAAGGCAGATCATCCCTAACGAGCATTCCTACGAACACTTTTTAGCGATGATCTGACCAACTATCTTCAAGTCTAATACATTCCTAAGTCCTTCTGTTATTGTTCTAGTTCTGTGATTTAAATTAAGTTGCTGACATTTTGACACCCAAAATTTAGTGTTTTGTGCATTTATTCTAGAGTTTATTATAACTGCACTTTGGGTTGTTAAAAGTGAGGGTCCATCCCTTCTCCTAAAGCCGTGTGATATTTCTCACGCTTTCTGTGTGGCACTGTCTTTTTGTAAGATTATGCAGGTTTTTATAGTATCCATTTCATATGTTTCATTATTACATTCATATACAAATAAACCATGTTTTTCAGCACATTGGACATTTTAATTAATCTCTTAACCCAAAATCAGCAAATCAAAACTTCCTGGTAAATATCATATACAACATGTCATATACCGGTAGCATCTAGCTGTTAGCATATAATAGGACAATAATAAACAGCATAGTGTAGAACTTCTCTACTGAAATTCAAGCCTCTCATTAATGCAGCTTTCAATGTGGAAAGATGTTTTTCTGCTTTTCTGCGTCTGTGTAAAATGGGTTTAAGGCTACAATTAGAACTCTGCATAACCAACAGGGAATTATTTAGAGGGCACTTAAAAACTTCATAATATCCAAATTTGATTGGAAAGCTATTATCCAATCCTTAAAGCTATGTTTTTCCATGCTCCACTCCAGATGTTTATGATCCAGCTCTGTACTGTAAGTACTTCATTTACCTGAGGGCACCATTTCAATGTGCACAATCCTTTCCAAATAGCATTTATGCTACTATTAATGTAACCTACTAACCCCATGGTCTCATTACCGCATTCATTTTCACCAGCTCATTGTAGTGTTCCAGCAGTTTGGTCTCATAACTAGCTCTCCATAAAACAGAAGGCAATTTGATATACTAAGTATATATACAATATATCAGTCATATTAGAAGACATTTTTAGACAAGATATTCAAGGCAGGAACGGATCTTTACTTTTCTTCCAAAATGAATTCAAATGACCTGACTGCATCACACGCCTTTTGGTTTACACTTATTTATTTCCAGCAAGTATTGAGATAGGAGTATGGATCATTACTTTCCGCCTTTCACTCTGTATATGTGACAGTTCCTCAACATCCTTTAAATTATTTGTATTTGTGCTGACATTTCACACTTGGTAGGAGCAACCCTTCCAGATGCTTGTCACACAGAAAGCAAAGCATCATTCTTAGAATAAATTCAAGATTGTTTAATTTCTACCGTTGCTAAAAGTAAGTTTCTGGTATCAATTCCATAAGGAGCTATACTGCAGGTCCTGGAATTTCCCCAAATATGTGTCCACCATCATCTACTGTAGTAGACATCACCTCTCCTGACATGTCAGCTTTAGTAATTACTTGTATTCCCCATGTAATAACAATTTTATTGCATCTTTTATCATAACTCTGTGTTATCTCATTCCTGTTACTCTTTCTGAATATTTATGAATAAAATGGCAACAAGGTTGCTCCATTCATTGTCAAAAGGTATGTGTCCCGGCACTGTCAGCACTAGCTGGAGAATATCAGACTTTGTAAGGACACAGCCCCAACTGGCAACACCTGGCTGTCAGATTATTCATAAGTTAATAGGAGAAAGATCACAATGCAGCATTCAAAAGATGATCCAGAACTGTTATATCATAGGGAATTGCGGAATTGAAAGATTTAATAAAGGGGACATATCAGGAGTGGTGACAGAACCTCTTTATAGATCTGATATATCTGCACCATTTTAGGCATTGAATTCTGGCAATTTTACTGAATTTGTAGCAAACAATGTAGGACTATCTGGCTGCTCTCCTCTTCAGGAGTCCAGTTGCATGCAGCAGTTGCAATCCCAAAAAACAAAACACACTTTCCAAACTGTTGTCTTATCTTCTTGATTACTTATGTACAGGGCTTTTTTTCTCAGAGAAAAGGGGCCACGCCCCTACCCACCCCTAGGACCGCCCCCTAAAACCGCCCCTTTAGAGAACAGGGATGCAAGTAAAATTTGGGGGGCTATTAAAGTCCAGCCCAGGAAAGAAACCCCCCAGATGGGGATGGCACTGTTAATGGGGGATATGGGGATGGCACTGTTAATGGGGGATCTGGGGATGGCACTGTTAATGGGGGATCTGGGGATGGCACTGTTATGGGGTGGAGGATCTGTGGATGGCACTGTTATGGGGGATCTGTGGATGGCAACCACAGATCCCCCATCCTATAACAGTGCCATCCACAGACCCCCCCACCCCATAACAGTGCCATCCACAGACCCCCCCTTAACAGTGCCATCCACAGACCCCCCCACCCCATAACAGTGCAGTCCACAGACCCCCCCACCCCATAACAGTGCCATCCACAGACCCCCCCAACCCCATAACAGTGCCATCCACAGACCCACCCTTAACAGTGCCATCCACAGACCCCCCCACCCCATAACAGTGCCATCCACAGACCCCCCCACCCCATAACAGTGCCATCCACAGACCCCCCATTGCCACTCCAGTACAGTTATAAAATGTGTAATTCAATTAATAATGATTCATGCTGCCCCCTCTGTAGTATAACATTCAATATATCCTACTCACAGGGCTACTGTTATATCGTAATGCAGGCCGGCCGGGCAGACGAGCGGCAGAGTGACTGACTGACGTCACGTGCCTGCGCAGCCTGCTTCATTCATAAAGTAGGCCGGGCAGGCACGTGACGTCAGTCAGTCACGCTGCCGCTCGTCTGCCCGGCCGGCCTGCATTACGATATAACAGTAGCCCTGTGAGTAGGATATATTGAATGTTATACTACAGAGGGGGCAGAATGAATCATTATTAATTGAATTACACATTTTATAACTGTACTGGAGCGGCGGGGCCGGAGCACAGTGAACGCACCGGCCCCCAGCTCCTCCTCCAAGTCGCTCCCCGCTGATACATCGCAGCCTGCGATGCTGGAGCATGACAGGCTGCGATATCAAAAGGTGGCTGAATGCCGTTCCGGTGTGTTCCGCCAGAAAAAAAGCCCTGCTTATGTAAATCAAAACCTTTACCTATAAAAAAAAAGTATATTTATCCAACTTCCAACTGTGTTTTTAAATAATTCCCTCACTCAGTGGGACTTGTCAAGGGAAGCATATTTAAGGCGGGTTTACACTGACCGAGCTAAAGCTGTTTGTTGGGAAGGAAACTTTCATTCCCAACAGTCGGCTGCTCGTTCAGTGAAGGAGAGCGCTGCATTTACATGCAGTGATCTCCTTCACAGTAAGGCCTCATGCACACGACCGTTGTGTGCATCCGTGGCCGTTGTGCCGTTTTCCGTTTTTTTTCGCGGACCCATTGACTTTCAATGGGTCCGTGGAAAAATCAGAAAATGCACCGTTTTGCAGCCTCATCCATGATCCGTGTTTCCTGTCCGTCCAAAAAATATGACCTGTCCTATTTTTTTGACGGACAACGGTTCACGGACCCATTCAAGTCAATGGGTCCGTGAAAGAACACGGATGCACACATGATTGGCATCCGCGTCCGTGATCCGTGGCCGTAGGTTACTTTCATACAGACGGATCCGAAGATCCGTCTGCATAAAAGCTTTTTCAGAGATGAGTTTTCACTTCGTGAAAACTCATATCCGACAGTATATTCTAACACAGAGGCGTTCCCATAGTGATGGGGATGCTTCTAGTTAGAATATACTACGAACTGTGTACATGACTGCCCCCTGCTGCCTGGCAGCACCCGATCTCTTACAGGGGGCTGTCATCCGCACAATTAACCCCTCAGGTGCGGCCTCCCCTTCCTTCCCCCGATCATTGGTGGCAGCGGAGATTCCGATCGGAGTCCCAGTTTAATCGCTCTGGGGCTCCGATCGGTAACCATGGCAACCAGGACGCTACTGCAGGCCTGGTTGCCATGGTTACTTAGCAATATTACAATATTAGAAGCATCATACTTACCTGCTGGCTGCTGCGCTGTCTGTGTCCGGCCGGGAGCTCCTCCTACTGGTAAGTGACAGGTCTGTGCGGCGCATTGCTTAATGATCTGTCACTTACCAGTAGGAGGAGCTCCCGGCCGGACACAGACAGCGCAGCAGCCAGCAGGTAAGTATGATGCTTCTAATATTGTAATATTGCTAAGTAACCATGGCAACCAGGCCTGCAGTAGCGTCCTGGTTGCCATGGTTACCGATCGGAGCCCCAGAGCGATTAAACTGGGACTCTGATCGGAATCTCCGCTGCCACCAATGATCGGGCGGGGGGGGGGGGGGGGGAGAGGGGAGGCCGCACACTGGCCACCAATGAAATTACAATAGAGGGGGGGAGGGGGGCCGACGGAGGCCGCACACTGGCCACCAATGATATTACAATAGAGGGGGGGCCGGGGGGGGCGCACACTGGCCACCAATGATATTACAATAGAGGGAGGGAGGGGGGGGGGCCGCACACTGGTCACCAATGATATTGGTCCGGGGGGGCCGCACACTGGCCACCAATGATATTCAAACTGGGGAGGGAGGGGGGTCTGCCCCCTGCTGCCTGGCAGCCCCTGATCACTTACAGGGGGCTATGATACGCACAATTAACCCCTTCAGGTGCGGCACCTGAAGGGTTAATTGTGCTGATCACAGCCCCCTGTAAAAGATTGGGTGCTGCCAGGCAGCAGGGGGCAGTCATGTACACAGTTCATAGTATATTCTAACTAGAAGTGTCCCCATCACTATGGGAACGCCTCTGTGTTAGAATATACTGTCGGATCTGAGTTTCACAATGTAACTCAAATCCGATGGTATATTCTAACATAGAGGCATTCCCATGGTGATGGGGACGCTTCAAGTTAAAATATACCATCGGATTGGAGAAAACTCCGATCCTATGGTATATTAACTCCTGACTTTACATTGAAAGTCAATGGGGGACGGATCCGTTTGAAATTGCACCATATTGTGTCAACGTCAAACGGATCCGTCCCCATTGACTTGCATTGTAATTCAGGACGGATTCGTTTGGCTCCGCACAGCCAGGCGGACACCAAAACGACTTTTTTTTCATGTCCATGGATCCTCCAAAAATCAAGGAAGACCCACGGACGAAAAAAGGTCACGGATCACGGAAAAACGGAACCCGTTTTGCGGACCGCAAAAAAAAAACGGTCGTGTGCATGAGGCCTAAGAGAATGAGGGCTAGTCCTCATACAGCTGCACTGTTTCTGGGCAGTAGATTGCTGTTTAGATAGCACAATCTGGTGCCCAGAAACAATAGTTTAGCTCGTTCATCGGGTGATTGGTAGTACATTTAAACAGGATTGATAATATGTTTAAATATCCACAGTTACCTACTCCCCAATGCTCGGTCCACTGTGCTTTGGTCTCCACATGTAAACATCTGGAATGGACAGAGGTCTCTTGTGCTACTACAGTCAATGACTGGCTGTAGTGGCACAAGAGACTCCTGTCCATGTTGGAATTCACATGCAGAGACCGAAGTCCAGTGAAGACATAGGTGGATCTATGGAGCCAGAATCAAGCAACAGGGAGCAGGTGAGTATGCTTTCTTTGACAGGTGCACATGTAACAGGTCAGCCAGTTTCATAGGTACAAATCTGCTGACTGATGCCCTTCATAAAACACTTGTAAATTGGACACCCTCTTTAAAGCTACTTTCACACTTGCGTTTTGTGCGGATCCGTCATGGACGGATCCGTTCAGGTAATACAACTGTCTGCATCAGTTCAGAACGGATCCGTTTGTATTATCTTTAACATAGCCAAGACGGATCCGTCTTGAACACCATTGAAAGTCAATGGGAGACGGATCAGATTGTGTCAGTGAAAACGGATCCGTCCCCATTGACTTACATTGTGTGCCAGGACGGATCTGTTTGGCTAAGTTTCATCAGACGGACACCAAAGCGGAATGGAGACTGAACTGATGCAAACTGAGCGGATCCTTTTCCATTCAGAATGCATTAGAATGCAAACTGATCCGTTTTGGACCGCTTGTGAGAGCCCTGAACGGATCTCACAAATGGGAAGCCAAAACGCGAGTGTGAAAGTAGACTAAAATACAAAAGACAGCCTATCCACAGACTGCATACTAGTTTGTGCCAAATGTACTTCAAGTACACTAAAGGTGTGAATGAAATTGGTCTATTGGCATATCCCTAGAAGCAGCAAGCATTATTCAACATGTGGGTGTCAGCAGGGCCGGCCTTTGGGGTGTGCGGGCTGTGCGGCCGCACAGGGCGCCATAGTAACAGGGGCGCTGGGCGGCCGACAGCTCGCAATGTAATCTGCGGCAGGCGAGGCTGTACTTGTGTTCTCCCTCGGGGCGCCCCCTCCATCTCCCCCTCCCCTGTCTGACCTGCCTGCTGCCCCCGCCGCTGCCAATAAGAAGAGAGACAGGAGGAGGAGGGGAGGGGCTGTGGCCACTGCGCCACCAATGAAGAAAATTGACCTGAATACAAATACAGGAGGCGGGTGCCGGAATCAAATAGCCGGCACCCGACCTCTGTGACAGGGAGCTGCGATCAGCTGCAGTTGAGTTAACCCTTCAGGTGCGGTACCTGAGGGGTTAACTGCCGCTGATCGCAGCTCCCTGTCACAGAGGTCGGGTGTCGGCTATTTGATTCCGGCACCCGCCTCCTGTATTTGTATAAGAAACGTTGGTGGCACAGTGCACCCCCCCCCCCCAAACACCCCAGTATAAGAAACATAATTGGTGGCACAGTGCGCCCCCCCCTAGTATAAGAAACATTGGTGGCTCAGTGGGAAGTGCCAATGAGGGTTAAAAAAAATTAACTCACCTCCTCCAGTTGATCGCGTAGCTGCCGGTCTTTCTTCAGGACCTGTGGTGACGTCACTGAGCTCATCACATGACCCATTACCATGGTGATGGATCATGTGATGTATCATGTGATGAGCACAGTGATGTCACCACAGGTCCTTTGACAGGTCATGAAGAAGGAACAGAAGACGATCAATTGGAGGAGGTGAGTTAATTATTTTTTTATTTTTTAACCCTCATTGGCACTGCCCACTGCGCCACCAATGTTTCTTATATTGAGGGGGGGCGCACTGCGCCACCAATGTTTATTATATTGAGGGGGGGCGCACTGCGCCACCAATGTTTATTATATTGAGGGGGGCGCACTGCGCCACCAATGTTTATTATATTGAGGGGGGGCGCACTGCGCCACCAATGTTTATTATATTGAGGGGGGGCGCACTGCGCCAATGTTTATTATACTGGGGTGTTGGGGGGCGCACTGCGCCACCAATGTTTATTATACATGGGTGTTGGGGGGGCGCACTGCGCCACCAATGTTTATTATATTGAGGGGGGGCGCACTGCGCAAATGTTTATTATACTGGGGTGTTGGGGGGGCGCACTGCGCCACCAATGTTTATTATACTGGGGTGTTGGGGGGGCGCACTGCGCCACCAATGTTTATTATATTGGGGGGGGCGCACTGTGCCACCAATGTTTATTATATTGGGGGGGCGCACTGCGCACAACGATGGGTTAGGGAAATTTCACAGCAGAGTGCACATGCGCTGGGAGCCTCGCCGGCGGTTAGGGTAGGGAAATATTATGGGCCAGTGCACAGGTGCGGTGATTGGATGGATGTTCTCAGCAGGACACCGGCCGACACTGCGCTTGCGCTGGGAGCCTCACCAGCGGTTAGGGTAGGGAAAAAGCACTGGCCCGTACGTAATTTTTCCCTTCCCTAACCGCTGGTGAGGCTCCCGGTGCATGCGCAGTGTCGGCCGGTGTTCAGCTGAGAACATCCATCCGATCACTGCGCCTGCGCACTGGCCCATAGTTTTTCCCTATCCTAACCGCCGGCGAGACTCCTGGCGCATGCGCACTCTGCTGTGAAACTTCCCTAACCTGACGTTGTGCGCCTGCGCGGCGCTGCACACCTCCTCACGTCATGTCCGGTGCGACCGGAAGTGACGAGGGTAGGGAAATCTCACGAAGTAGGGAAGTATGACATTACACCGGCCTTTGGGGTGTGTGGGCTGGTAACTACTTGGTTGGATAGTCAGCCAGCCTATGCCATGATGCCAGCAACAAGCAGTGTTTTTTTTTTTTTTTGGGGGGGGGGGGCGCCACAAGGTTAGCTCGCACAGGGCGCCTGGACACCTAAGGCCGGCCCTGGGTGTCAGAGGCATAGCTGAAAGGATGGTACCTAGTGGCACCTAGGCCAGTGGTGGGCAACCTGCGGCACTCCAGCTGTTAAACGACAATTTCTAGCATGCTTCCTTTATTTCTATGAGAGTTCTGAGAAAAGCAGAGCAAGTATGCATGCTGGCAGTTGTATTACCATATTGTGAGATCATTGTGTGCAATGCAGCATTTATTATCCGTGTACTGTGACATCACTGTTATTTGTGTTTTGTGACATCACTTTGTGCATTATTCCTGTCTAGTTGGGGCTCTGTTTCAGATTTTCCATGGAAACCTAGGAACATTAAGGTACATCTCTGTTCGACCAAAGAATTTCCATAGGTTTTCAAATTTCATGAAACTTGCAATATCCTTCCACAAGCACACCTATTCTTTACAGTAATAATGAAGTGTGATTACTGAATCCAATTATTATTATATTCTTGCTTCATGCTGGAGTAACACAATTATACTGTATATGACTTAGGTTCTGCCTTTGACTACTGGTTTCTATCCCATGAAAGCTCTGCACACTGCTCTAAACCTTCAGTTATTGGGATTTTTTTCTAAAGTCAGAAAATGTATGTATTACAGCTAAAAGCTTTTTGATTCTCTCCATAGAACAGGAGACAGTAAAAATAACAAGTGATTTTCACAAAGCTATTTATTAACCTGCTGTAGTACAGTGTGGATTTCAGACACAAAAGTACAGACTAATAAATGCATTTTAGCAATTTGAAGATGCAGTTACAGGAAGAGTAAGGACGCTATCAATATCTGGGAGGAAAAAAATAGAAAAAACTGTACATTGTTTTATGATTCATTTAGCTTCACTATAAGAGGCACTTCTGTACAGAGATACAGTGATTTCCTTCTCGTAAGTTTGGACATGATGAGGTGGGTACATATTAACACCTGAGATTGTCAATCAGAATTATTCAAAAGATGTGAGAATCCAACAAATTATAGGGGTTCTCAGGACTTAAAGGGGTTATCCAAGACTTTAAAAGACCTCAGAGAGAGGCAAACTTACGGTGGCGTTCATAGTGACCCAGAGACATGCCACATGGTTGACAGGTCACCTCTGCGCCAGCGTGTGCGCACCCAAACTTTCACCAACCAATCGTTTGCCGCCTTGGGGTACTTAAGGCACCTTTTTCGGTGAGAGGGTGTCTGAACAATTAGTTCTAGTCAACTAGTGTCCTTCAAAGGTGTTCTGTATTCGTTTGCCAGTTTACCAACTTCTACCTCTTTCCTAGATTTGACCCTTCATTGCCTGACCTTACCCCTGCCTGATCTCCATACTGACCTTGAGCTGCCCAACCTGACCTTGGACTGTTTATCAGACTGCATGTACTCTGCTTGCCCTGACCTCGGCCTGTCCCTGACTACAGTTTTGCCTGACCCCTCAGTGCTCTACACAGATAACTCTTGAACCCTTTGGGTCAGCCGTAAAGACAAGGGGCCTTAGAAGAAGCCTCAATTTATATCTGTTCAGTTGAATCAATGGTTCTTCACTTACTGTATAACGATTATGACCAAAAAATAAAATATAAAAATGTTCAAATTTGTAATATATCTCAATTACCTTTCTGATATGTATAAAGACGTTAAAGCCCTGAATATAAAACAAAAATAAATTGGCCAGGGGATCTGCTGACCCTTTTAGAGATATTCTTATACTCTTTTTTTTTCCACCATACTTTAGAAAATAAAAAATGGACCTCGATAGGCTGCTACAGGCAACATGGTCATTTTTTTCTCCAAAAATGTTCTTAAATTGTATGAAGCCGATGAACTATTCATTCACAGACATGAATTTTAGAGTTTATGTAAACAGCTAAATATTTTTTGATTTATATCGCTATTACATTCTCGGATTTGATATTTTTCTGCTGGAACATGTTCCCATCCTTTTAATTAGTATTAAAAGAAACATTCAAAGTGGAATTCGGTCCGAAGTTTAGGAAAACTTAGATTCTCAACAAATCCGAATTTCCTGACTCTTTGTGATAACTATGATAACTTTTTGTAACTATGAAACTGACTGACCTGTTGCATGCAGCTGAAGACATCTTTGTTGGTCCCATTTTCCTATGTGTTCACATTGCTGAGAAAAATGAAGTTTTAATACATGCAAATGAGCCTCTAGGAGCAACTGGGGAATTGCTGTTACACCTACAGGCTCCGCTCTTTCTGCAACTGCCGAGCCCTCTGCACTTTAATTGATAGGTTCAGATAGTGTAAACATCACTAGTGCTCAGCAACATGAAGCATTCGAAGAGGAATTCAGTCAAAAGTTTAGGAAAACTTTTTTTTTTAGATTAAAACCGTTCTTTATTAATCTTTATTAATAATGTTCAAAACGTTTTGATAGTGTACACCGATCTTAGTCTATGCCATGACTAAGATTGGTGCCACAATCGAAACGCCTTGGCCGCAATATGGCATTAGCCACTGGCATTTTTAACAATCTTAATTCATACCAAATAATACATCAAAGTTATAATTTCTATACCCTTAATTCCCCCCCCAGTTCCCTCCCAACCCACCCCTTTGTGTTGCGTCTCCCATTATCACGACAGAGGAGGAATATAGGGGGATAATGAAAACATTAAAACAAAAGAGTTTAAATATTCCATTCTCCCCATGCCTTGAGCCATTTATCCTCAGAATTTCTTTGTTTGTATAGAATATATATTCATAGCTTTTAATCTTATCAACAAGACTAAGCCATGTATTCATAGTTGGAGCATTAGATGAAAACCAATCCGGTGCAATCAAAAACCTTGCAAGGATTTACCAAAAGAATCCGTTTGTACTTATGGCACCCCACCTTGGAAAGATCACTCAGAATCCAAGACTCTACCGTAAATGGAATCACAACTTTTAATTTTTTGGTAATATATTTATGCATTGCCCCCCAATATTCTTTTAGTTCTATACAAGTCCAAAGCATGTGTAAATGATCGGCCTCAGGTGAATCACACCGTGGAAAGTTAGAAGTATTTAGAACACTGTGAAATCTTAACCCTCTGTGCTGGCTTTACTATTAGATCATGCAAAAATATGGATGTATCTATATAGAAAAAGGATTTTTCTTTAATACTAGAAAGTGCCGAACGTAGCTGAAAATACCTAAACCAAGATAAGTTAGATACGTTTTCTCTTTGTGCTAACTCCAAAATAGAAAAAAATATGCCCATTCTGAACTACTTGTGCAGGATAACAAATATTATTCTTTTGCCAATACTGATCTCCAACAAATTCGTCTAGGGCTTGTAGATAATAATTATTCCAAAGAGGCATACAAAGCAGGGATCCCTTTATTCCCAGCTAGTCTCTAATGGTACTAAGTTTAGGAAATCTTTGATTTGCAACAAATCCAAATTCCTAAAAAAAGGCAGTGCGACCAGCCAATCCGCAGATAACCATCGACTGTGATGTCACAGCCCTATAAAACGGTCTTCGCCATTGTCCTGTGAGCTGAGAATAGAAAGAGACGTGAAGCGCTCATGTGCTAGGGACAGTGTTGCAGAAAATGATTAATAGAAGAATACTGGAAAGTGAGAGTGCAGGGAGACTTCAGGTAGTGTGCAGGGAGACTTATGCTGTGTCAGTTTTATTTATTTATTCCTACATTTACTTATTCCTACATCAGCTGTAAACTAAGAAATGTAATCCAATACCAATAAGATTATTATTCTGGTGCCAGCGTGCCAATCAATAACATCCAGTCTGCACCCCGGACAGGTCTTAATGATGACCACCCTCATCTTTTGCTCGCTTTACTTCTTCCAAATCATGCTTCAAAAGTCTCCATGTCCTAGAAAAGTCAGCAAAATGCATATTAGGTGATGCGGAAAAAGAGCAAAAGCAGATGACTCGCTGGGGTTGGAGAAGTCGATACATTTAAAGGTCCATTAAAGGTGCCGCATGGACATTATCACTGAAGAATAACTATACAGTGTGATCTTCATTATTAAATAAAAGGCACCTGCAGGTTAATTGGTCGTGTGGTTAATTGGCAGCATGGCCGCAACCCACTCGTAGCATGACCGCTCTGTGGTCGTACCCTAAGGCAGAGTGGCCTGGGTTTACCTGATTTATAGCGATTCTTGACAAATTAATTAGTATGTAATTTCTTGTGGAACTTTGGTGAAGCTGCAGAATCAAATTTTTTAAGACTTTGCTCATCTCTACTTTTAATATATAAATGAAATTCAAAAATGAACACTAAAGTGGAGATTTACAGTCTTAGATATTGATATGAGTGATATGTACCTTTAAACTGACTGTGAAACAAGTATTAATACTTCATTTCTCAATGATTAAGTGGAAACTGTTTGCCAGGTGAATAAGTAAAGAGTAAATGAAAAGCAAGAAATAAATAAACAACATCAGTAGAGTATATAGTAACATAAACTGCAAGGGCCAAAACTAGAATTGATGTCCTGTTGTGGAGATAAGTATACATTATATTTCTGGCACAGTGCAGCATTTTGCCTACACATCAAACTAGTCTGTGTGCCGGCAGTAGTGGAACAGCAGAGACAAGGCACATAAAATATATCTAGTATCTCAGTACTAGGCTTATTCCAACAGATGGTTGTCTCTGCAGATATTTGTCATAGTTTGTGAGCCATCACCGAACATATTGCACGACTATTGTTTTCCCTTTTATTGACTGATTTATCATGCATCATTGAAACATAAGAATATGGTTTTAGGCTTTTTCGGTATATTAGACAGAATGACTGTCATGACTGAATCAATGAAATTCAAAGTAATAAGTTAGCGATGTCCATAGTTGATGTCATTGGTGTTAGATTAGAGCTGAGGTCCAGTTGTTGCCTTATATTATTATTAGAGATGAGCAAATTTTTCAAAATTCAAATTTTTTTGCAGAATTTCATAAAGAAATTTGATTAGTTACGAATTACTTCGTAACGAATCGCATTCCGTTGTATGGAGTAGGCGCTACAAATCTCCTGTTGATTACAGTAGAATCAGCACAGTGAGGTTTGCTTCTCATTGTGACGTCAGTACTTTAAAAGCAGATTTTCATTACTGCAAAGATCAAATGACAGTAAACCACAAGGAATTAAAGGGGTTGGCCACTTTCTGGCTACTTGTGACCAGTGTGGATTTAAGATGACTATAAGGCACTTACAAATATGGCCTTTGTTGATATTCTGTACCGTTTGCTATATTTCGTAAACCATGTGACCTTGTAGGGTAAATCTTCTGTGCTGTCAACACAGAGGTTCTGTCCATAAGATGGCCGCTGATAGAAGTTCATGTGACCAGACAAATCAACTCCATGTGGTGTTTCCTCTGTTCAAATACACTACATCTACACTAAGCTCCCGCCATTTCAAGAGCATATTGCAGGTGATTTGCTAAATCGTTCGACCCTCCATCAGTAGTAATTTTATGGACAGGACCTCTGTGTGGACAGCTCAAAAGGTTTGGTAAACAAGGGGCATACCTTATGAAATACTGAAAATGGAGCAGAATTTCAACAAAGGCTATATTAGTAAGTACCATATAATCATGTTACAAATACATTGGTCAACAGCAACCAGAAAGTGGCCAACCTCTTTAAAAAAATTTGAAGGGACATTTTCTGGCCAGAAGCATTTATTCCCTGTAATTTTTTATTAGCTGCTTGTGACAGCATTGATATTATCTGCGGGAATCTTCTGTGTGACGTTTCCACATCCCAAATACCTTTTGAATTTTTTTTGCACATACACTTCCAAATCCAACGCTACTGTACGTGTGACATACTTTCAAGCATATATCACATTTAAAATGAAGAAAGCAAGCAGTAAGGGACGGGGAAGTAGCCGTGATGCTGATGGTGCACGCAGAGGCCGTGGCACTGGGCGCGTTGAAACTGTGCCTGCTGCCAGAGCACAAGAAAAACAGTCATCCACGATACCTAGCTTAATGTCCCAGTTTGCAGGGCGGCGCAGGACACCACTCTTGAAGCCAGACCAGTGTGACCAGGTGGTCGGTTGGATTGCAGCAGAAAATGCTTCCAGTCGGTTAAGCACCACCTTGTCTTCCACCAAGTCCAGCCTTGATACTCTTTCCTCCCACCATGGAAAGTCTGGCCAAACAAGTGATCCCACACTCGAATATTCCGAGGACCTCTTTTCCTCGCCATTCCATGATTTGGCCCTCTCGCCAAGCACGCTTGAAGAGGGACAGACCTTGTGCCCTGATTCCCAAACTCTTGAGCATCCACAGTCACAGGAAGATGACAGATTACAGTTTATTGAGGTGGATGATGATGAGACACAGTTGCCAATAACTCAACAGCAATTACTGTCTCAAGAGGTTGAGGAAGAGGATGACCTCACCACCACCAGCATGATTCGCCACATGGCATCAAAGCACCGTAATAGGTGGGCCGAACGCCTGGGTCCACAAACTGTATCTGCGGGTCACACCACTGCCTCCTCTTCCCCTGTCCAAGACGAAGGCCCGGATGCCTTCCACCTTGCACCTGGACCTTCGCAAGCACCATCAGCGACCACATCCACTTCTGCGACCCAGCACAGCGTACAAATGTCATACCCCAGCCATTTGAACAAAAGCGCAAGTACCCAGCCACCCCCTCCCACAGGCTATAGCACTAAATGCACAGCTTTCCAAATTACTGGCCCTGGAACTGTTGCCATTTAGCCTTGTGGATACTGAGGCCTTCCGCAGCCTCATGTCGGCGGCCATCCCACGTTACGCAGTCCCCAGCCGCCACTATTTTAGGCATAGTTGTGTCTGATAATGGCCGTAACTTAGTTGCGGCTTTGGAGCTCGGCAAGCTCAGATACATCCCATGCATAGCCCACATGTTCAAACTCTTGGTTCAGCGGTTTATCAAAACCTACCCCAATTTGCCTGAGCTACTGGTGAAGGTGCGCCACGTGTGTGCACATTTCCACAAGTCATCGACAGCTTCAGCCGGTCTGTCAAAGCTGCAGCAGCGCTTGAAATTGCCGGCTCACCGGCTGTTGTGTGACGTAAGAACGCGCTGGAACTCGACGTTCCAAATCTTGGCCAGGCTTTGTGAGCAGCAGAGGGCAGTAGTGGAATACCAGCTGCAACATGGTCGTCGCCTTTCCAGTCAGCTTCTGCTATTCACAAGCGAGGAGAGGGCATGGATGTCTGACCCCTGTGAGGTTTTAAGAAACTTTGAGGAATCCACACAAATGGTGAGCGGCGATAACGCTATTATCAGCGTAACCATCCCACTTCTGTGTCTACTCAAACGCTCACTGCTCACAATTAAGGATGACGCTTTGCATGTGGAAGAGGTGGAAATAGGGAAAGACATTACACAGGGTAATAGCCATACCACCTCAGTTCGTCTTCTCAGCGCAAAATGGACGATGTAGGGGAGGAGGAGGAGGAGCAGGAGACGGTTGCCTCTGCTACAGAGGGTAGTACCCATGGAAGTTTAATTCCATCTGTTCTGCGTAGGTGGGCAGAAAAGGAGGAAGAGGATGAGGAGATTGAGAGTCATCCTCCTGATGACGACAGCAAAGTCTTGCCTGTTGGTACTCTGGCACACATGGCTGACTTCATGTTAGGCTGCCTTTCCAGCGATCTGCACGTTATACGCATTTTAGACAACACGGATTACTGGTTGTTCACCCTTCTCGACCCCCGCTACAAAGAGAATTTCTCATCTCTCATTCCTCTGATGAAGAGGACGAGCAAAACTGTGCAATACTAGAAGATCCTTGTTGAAAAATTGCTCCAAAAATTTTCAGCTGACAACGCTGGCAACAGAGTCCGTAGTTCCTTGGCCAACCGAGGAGGGGAGACAAGGGGGTCACACAGCAGTTCCAACAGAGGCAGGGCAACACTCTCCAAAGCCTGGGACAGTTTCATGACACCCCGCCAGCACCCTCACCCTGATGCGTGGCCCAGTGTCACAAGGAGTGAAAAATTTTGGAAGATGGTGAAGGAGTACATAGCAGACCGTGTTAGCGTCCTCAATGATCCCTCAGTGCCTTACAACTACCGGGTGTCCAAGCTAGACACGTGGCACGAACTGGCGCTTTACGCTTGGAGGTGCTGGTCTGCCACCAGCGTTTTGTCTGAGCGGGTATTTAGTGCTGCTGGTGGCATTATAACAGATAAGCGTATCCGCCTGTCAACTGAAAATGCTGACAGGTTGACTCTTAAAAAAATGAACATAGCTTGGATTGGCCATGACTTCTTGACTCCACCAGAGGAAAGCTGATGAACATAAAGGCACTTTAAATGTGTTTTTTATAATGTACTGAATACACTGTATTCCCATGCACCCCTTCCACCACAAACAAGGGCATATGGTTGAATCTTCCTTTACTCATCCTCCTGTTCCATCATATTAACATGCCTGTTCGTCACATATGATGTCCTCGCATATATGCCCATCACATATAATGTTTTACAGGGTCAGCTCACCAGCAGGCCCTTGCATATAATTTTTTAGAGGGTCAGCTCACTATCAAGCCCTCGCATATAATGTTTTACAGTATCAGCTCACCAGCAGGCCCTCACATATAATTTTTTAGAGGGTCAGCTCACCAGCAGACCCTTGCATATAATTTTTTACAGGGTCAGCTCACCAGCATGCCTTCACCTACAATCTTTTACAGGGTCAGCTCACCAGCAGGCCCTCACCTACAATCTTTTACAGGGTCATCTCACCAGCAGGCCCTCGCATATAATTTTTTACAGGGTCAGCTCACCAGCAGGCCTTCACCTACAATCTTTTACAAGGTCAGCTCACCTGCAGGCCCTCACCTACAACTTTTTAGAGGGTAACTCATCAGCAG
Organism: Bufo bufo; assembly: GCF_905171765.1. Classification (NCBI taxonomy): domain Eukaryota; kingdom Metazoa; phylum Chordata; class Amphibia; order Anura; family Bufonidae; genus Bufo; species Bufo bufo. Next base: position 649,576,244 of record NC_053389.1, read on the forward strand.
GCCCTCACCTACAATCTTTTACAGGGTCATCTCACCAGCAGGGCCGCACCGTAAATCTTTTACAGGGTCAGCTCACCAGCAGGCCCTCGCATTTAATGTTTTACAGGGTCAGCTCACCAGCAGGCCCTCGCATATAGTTTTTTAGCGGATCAGCTCACCTGCAGGCCCGCACCTAAAATCTTTTACAGGGTCAGCTTACCAGCAGGCCCTCGCATATAATTTTTTACAGGGTCAGCTCACCAGCAGGCCTTTACCTACAATCTTTTACAAGGTCAGCTCACCTGCAGTCCCTCACCTACAACCTTTTAGAAGGTCAGCTCACCAGCAGGCCCTCACCTACAATCTTTTACAGGGTCATCTCACCAGCAGGCCCGCACCATAAATCTTTTACAGGGTCAGCTCACCAGCAGGCCCCCGCATATAATGTTTGACAGGGTCAGCTCACCAGCAAGCCTTCGCATATAATTTTTTAGAGGGTCAGCTCACCAGTAGGCCTTCACCTACAGTCTTTTACAGGATCAGCTAACCTGAAGGTCCTCGCATATAATGTTTTAGAGGGTCAACTCACCTGCAGGCCCTCATCTACAACCTTTTAGAGGGTCATCTCAGCAGCAGGCCCTTCGATATAATTTTTTACGGGGTCAGCTCACCAGCAGGCCCTCACCTCCAATCTTTAACAGGGTCAGCTCATCAGCAGGCCCGCACCTAAAATCTTTTACAGGGTCAGCTCACCTGCAGGTCCGCACCTAAAATCTTTTACAGGGTCAGCTCACCTGCAAGCCCGCACCTAAATTCTTTTATAGGGTCAGCTCACCTGCAGGCCCTCACCTAATTATACCTAATAGGTAATTTGCGCGCATGTTGCCTTGCTTGGATGTGGTAGCTGTAGCCGTTTCTCAGGCTCCCTCTCCAGAATCGAACACTGATTTCCCCTTACCCGTGGTCACTGTGGTTGGTACTGAAAATAACATTGAAAGTTCATAGGTCAGACATCCGAATGGATCGTCATCGTCAGGTTATCTTGAGTCACCAAAGCGTCAGCAGGCCCCGCCCATAAAGTTTAAGATGGTGAGATCAGCAGTCGCTTGCTCCAAATGATTTTGAGGTTCACCAGCAGGCCATCAATTATAATTTTTCAAGACTGTGTATGATGCCCTCCTTTATGTGTAACAAAGGGTGTATTGGAGTGCCAGTTCCTTGTAATTTTTGGCAGCCCTTTCACTTAGTGCATAGGCTTTATGAGTGTAGGAGTCCCACTACATGAACAATTGAACCACAATGTGAATGAGGCCCTCCTTTATGTGATATTCAGGTTGTATCGGAGTGCCTCTTGCTTGTCATTTTTAGCAGCACTTTTTCATCTAAAATCGATTTTATCTTTGGTTTTGTGCGTATTATTGTCAGTCTGTAAAAGTGGCGTACTACTCAGACAACATCGTTCCCAGCAGCGACTTGGGAGTCCAAGATGCAGCCAGGAATCCTCCCCATGCTGTTCCCGAACCATTTCGGTGGTGTTTCCATCAGTTTCTGACCTTTTCCTATGAACCAGGCACCCTTCCCTCTTCAGAGCATGGGGTGCCTAGTTTAATGCTTGGGTTCTCCCATTGACTTCCTTTGTGCACTCGAGCATCCCAATGTGTTCGGCCCAAGCCCCTAAGCACCCGAGCACTATGGTGCTCGATCAACACTAATAATCATCTAAATTATAACAAATAAAGTCTTGAAATATCTCGCTTTACATGTAATATGGAGTCTCATATCTCATATATCAGTTTCACCATTTAAGTTGCATTGCTGAAATAAATGAACTTTGCACGATATTCAAATATTTTGAGTTTCACCTGTATACTTAAAAAGTGGGGTCTAACCACTGGAACCCCACCTATTGTCAGAATAGGGACCCTGGTCCACCATTCGTTTCATCTCAAGACCATGGCTAGAAGTTTGAAGGGAGCAGTGATTCACTCCACTTCCATAGCACTTACTGGCATGCCATAGCCCTTTCAGTCAGCTAGAAATTTCTAGGAAGTGTACCCCCACCTAATAAATACTGATGGCCTACCCTAAGGATGGGAACAGCACGTTAAATGGGCTGACATTCAGTTTACATAATCTCATTATGTGCTCTACAATAAAACAGATAAATCAGTAAAAAAAAATGTTGATTTCTCAATTATCTTTCACTTGAGAATAAGGATGGAACAGTGAATTTAGAAAATTAGATTTCTATTCCAAACTCTCCAAAAACAAACCCTGAGTATAGTACAGATATTTGGAGAGGAAATAATTCATTGAAATAGTACAAATGTATGTTAAATGCCGTATTAACATAAAAAGTATTACCATTTGAAAAGTGTACAACTCAGCTCTGGCCCCTATAAGTCTTTTCAAACATGATGTTCCTGTTTCTAAGTAGAGTATGCCTTTTAATGAGTATTAAATCACAAATGTTTGCGCATTGCACATAAATAAGTGGATTTCTATAAGCCCTGCATTGTTAAATTTCTGCCGTATCTGCATTATTTTCATATACAGTATGAAGTAATTTCTCTTCTTCATTAAACTTCATGACTGACATTTGCTTTGACTTTGAAATAAAGCTAATTAGGAATTCATGATTTTAAACAATAGAACAATTGTCTTGTCAGCTACATTGTTAGATCCATTTGACTATACATAGATTATGGTGTTTTCATAACTCGAATAGACTGACAGTGAAATACTGTATCCTATAACCGCGTTTTTTAAGTTTCTATAGAATCCAGATAGATACCGTAGATATTAAGTCTAGAAATAGCAATACATGCTGAAACTATTTGTTGAATATCATTCTTCATTTTGGAACAATGTTTTGTATTTAAATGGAATGTGTCATCAGAAAATGACCCATTGTTTAAATCAAATGTTTATGTTAAAAAAATAGTTTTTTTGTTTTGTGAGTTTTTTTTACAGGTTGAAAGGCCTATAGAGATTTTTCAGCAGTCCTCTCATTAACATTATAACACAAACAGTAGTACAATAAGGAGTAATATATATACACTGCTCAAAAAAATAAAGGGAACACTTAAACAACACAATGTAACTCCAAGTCAATCACACTTCTGCGAAATCAAACTGTCCACTTAGGAAGCAACACTGAGTGACAATCAATTTCACATGCTGTTGTGCAAATGGGATAGACAACAGGTGGAAATTATAGGCAATTAGCAAGACACCCCCAATAAAGGAGTGGTTCTGCAGGTGGTGACCTGACCACTTCTCAGTTCCTATGCTTCCTGGCTGATGTTTTGGTCACTTTTGAATGCTGGCGGTGCTTTCACTCTAGTGGTAGCATGAGACGGAGTCTACAACCCACACAAGTGGCTCAGGTAGTGCAGCTTATCCAGGATGGCACATCAATGTGAGCTGTGGCAAGAAGGTTTGCTGTGTCTGTCAGCGTAGTGTCCAGAGCATGGAGGCGCTACCAGGAGACAGGCCAGTACATCAGGAGACGTGGAGGAGGCCGTAGGAGGGCAACAACCCAGCAGCAGGACCGCTACCTCCGCCTTTGTGCAAGGAGGAACAGGAGGAGCACTGCCAGAGCCCTGCAAAATGATCTCCAGCAGGCCACAAATGTGCATGTGTCTGCTCAAACGGTCAGAAACAGACTCCATGAGGGTGATATGAGGGCCCGACGTCCACAGGTGGGGGAAGTGCTTACAGCCCAACACCGTGCAGGACGTTTGGCATTTGCCAGAAAACACCAAGATTGGCAAATTCGCCACTGGCGCCCTGTGCTCTTCACAGATGAAAGCAGGTTCACACTGAGCACAAGTGACAGACGTGACAGAGTCTGGAGACGCCGTGGAGAACGTTCTGCTGCCTGCAACATCCTCCAGCATGACCGGTTTGGCATTAGGTCAGTAATGGTGTGGGGTGGCATTTCTTTGGAGGGCCGCACAGCCCTCCATGTGCTCGCCAGAGGTAGCCTGACTGCCATTAGGTACCGAGATGAGATCCTCAGACCCCTTGTGATACCATTTGCTGGTGCGGTTGGCCCTGGGTTCCTCCTAATGCAAGACAATGCTAGACCTCATGTGGCTGGAGTGTGTCAGCAGTTCCTGCAAGATGAAGGCATTGATGCTATGGACTGGCCCGCCCATTCCCCAGACCTGAATCCAATTGAGCACATCTGGGACATCACGTCTCGCTCTATCCACCAACGTCACGTTGCACCACAGACTGTCCAGGAGTTGGCAGATGCTTTAGTCCAGGTCTGGGAGGAGATCCCTCAGGAGACCGTCCGCCACCTCATCAGGAGCATGCACAGGCGTTGTAGGGAGGTCATACAGGCACGTGGAGGCCACACACACTACTGAGCCTCATTTTGACTTGTTTTAAGGACATTACATCAAATTTGGATCAGCCTGTAGTGTGTTTTTCCACTTTAATTTTGAGGGTGACTCCAAATCCAGACCTCCATGGGTTAAAAAATTTGATTTCCATTTTTTTCTTTTGTGTGATTTTGTTGTCAGCACATTCAACTATGTAAAGAACAAAGTAGTTCAGAAGAATATTTAATTAATTCTGATCTAGGATGTGTTATTTTTGTGTTCCCTTTATTTTTTTGAACAGTGTATATATATATGTATATATATATATATATATATATATATATATTCATTCTGAGGCAGTGACAGGCCTCATATATGAAGGACGGTATGTATCTCCGAGAATGGTGCAAGAAACCTATTAAGGAGATGCATATCAAAGTTTGCTATGGTGCACCTGAGACGTGCCACCAAGGAACCCGGCCTTGGTGGAGTAAAAGCCGTTAGCTTGTGCATCCACTAGAATAGATAGTGGATGCTCTTGTTAACTAGCATAGCTAGTTTCAGCTAATCCGGGCCTGGCTTTTACTGGGAGTAAGCAAAGAGCTGGGTGCTTACTCTCCACGGTCCACTCTGGGTTTTGAAGGTGGCTCATGTCCACAATTGTGTTTAAAAGTCAGCAGCATGAGCCAGGGTGTGTCTGTTGTGTGAGAGGCTGCAGATCACACCCTGCAAGGTGCGTGTTAAGCAAACACTAGCCTGTGGGTGCTTCTAAAGGAGCCCTGAGCCTGAATGACTTTTTTGTGGGTGACATGAATTGATTACTTGTCCCGGCTACGATACGGCTGAACTGAACTGTAATAATACATATATATATATATATATATATATATATACAGTGGATATAAAAAGTCTACACAAATTTAAATATTTTAGGTAGAAGGAAGAAAAATATAAAAATAAAATAATATGGTTGCATAAGTGTGCACACCCTTAAACTCAGCATGGCACATTTTGACTTGGCAAGATTTGCCCACTCTTCTTTGCAAAAACACCCCAAATCTGTCAGATTGTGAGGGCATCTCCTGTGCACAGCCTTTTTCAGATCACCCCACAGATTCAGGTCTGGGCTCTGGCTGGGCCATTCCAAAACTTTAATCTTCTTCTGGTGAAGCCATTCCTTTGTTGATTTGGATGTATGCTTTGGGTCGTTGTCATGCTGAAAGATGAAGTTCCTCTTCATGTTCAGCTCTCTAGCAGAAGCCTGAAGGTTTTGTGCCAATATTGACTGGTATTTGGAACTGTTCATAATTCCCTCTACCTTAACTAAGGACCCAGTTCCAGATGAAGAAAAACAGCCCCAAAGCATGATGCTGCCACCACCATGCTTCACTGTGGGTATGGTGTTCTTTTGGTGATGTGCAGTGTTTTTGCGCCAAACATATCTTTTGGAATTATCAAATTTTTTTAAAGCACAGAAACCTGACATTTTAACAGTGGTGTGTAGACTTTTTATATCGACTGTATGTATATATATACAGGGAGTGCAGAATTATTAGGCAAGTTGTATTTTTGAGGATTAATTTTATTATTGAACAACAACAATGTTCTCAATGAACTCATAAAACTCATTAATATCAAAGCTGAATATTTTTGGAAGTAGTTTTTAGTTTGTTTTTAGTTTTAGCTATTTTAGGGGGATATCTGTGTGTGCAGGTGACTATTACTGTGCATAATTATTAGGCAACTTAACAAAAAACAAATATATACCCATTTCAATTATTTATTTTTACCAGTGAAACCAATATAACATCTCAACATTCACAAATATACATTTCTGACATTCAAAAACAAAACAAAAACAAATCAGTGACCAATATAGCCACCTTTCTTTGCAAGGACACTCAAAAGCCTGCCATCCATGGATTCTGTCAGTGTTTTGATCTGTTCACCATCAACATTGCGTGCAGCAGCAACCACAGCCTCCCAGACACTGTTCAGAGAGGTGTACTGTTTTCCCTCCTTGTAAATCTCACATTTGATGATGGACCACAGGTTCTCAATGGGGTTCAGATCAGGTGAACAAGGAGGCCATGTCATTAGATTTTCTTCTTTTATACCCTTTCTTGCCAGCCACGCTGTGGAGTACTTGGACGCGTGTGATGGAGCATTGTCCTGCATGAAAATCATGTTTTTCTTGAAGGATGCAGACTTCTTCCTGTACCACTGCTTGAAGAGGGTGTCTTCCAGAAACTGGCAGTAGGACTGGGAGTTGAGCTTGACTCCATCCTCAACCCGAAAAGGCCCCACAAGCTCATCTTTGATGATACCAGCCCAAACCAGTACTCCACCTCCACCTTGCTGGCGTCTGAGTCGGACTGGAGCTCTCTGCCCTTTACCAATCCAGCCACGGGCCCATCCATCTGGCCCATCAAGACTCACTCTCATTTCATCAGTCCATAAAACCTTAGAAAAATCTGTCTTGAGATATTTCTTGGCCCAGTCTTGACGTTTCAGCTTGTGTGTCTTGTTCAGTGGTGGTCGTCTTTCAGCCTTTCTTACCTTGGCCATGTCTCTGAGTATTGCACACCTTGTGCTTTTGGGCACTCCAGTGATGTTGCAGCTCTGAAATATGGCCAAACTGGTGGCAAGTGGCATCTTGGCAGCTGCACGCTTGACTTTTCTCAGTTCATGGGCAGTTATTTTGCGCCTTGGTTTTTCCACACGCTTCTTGCGACCCTGTTGACTATTTTGAATGAAACGCTTGATTGTTCGATGATCACGCTTCAGAAGCTTTGCAATTTTAAGAGTGCTGCATCCCTCTGCAAGATATCTCACTATTTTTGACTTTTCTGAGCCTGTCAAGTCCTTCTTTTGACCCATTTTGCCAAAGGAAAGGAAGTTGCCTAATAATTATGCACACCTAATATAGGGTGTTGATGTCATTAGACCACACCCCTTCTCATTACAGAGATGCACATCACCTAATATGCTTAATTGGTAGTAGGCTTTCGAGCCTATACAGCTTGGAGTAAGACAACATGCATAAAGAGGATGATGTGGTCAAAATACTCATTTGCCTAATAATTCTGCACGCAGTGTATGTATATATATATATATATATATATATATACATACATACCATACTTTTCATTTTATAAGACGCACTTTTTCCCCCCAAAAGTGGGGGGAAACCGTCAGTGCGTCTTATATAGCGAATAGTGCGCTGACACTAATACATCACTGGCCGCTATGCTGCATAGCGCGGACTGCAATGTATCAGCAGGGAGGGAGGAGGGGCTGGAGGCTGGTAACTAGAGTTGACCGGACACCTGGATGTTCGGGTTCGGCAGGTTCGGCCGAACTTGAAAAAAAAGTTCGGGTTCGGGACCCGAACTTCACCCCGAACCCCATTGAAGTCAATGGGGACCCGAACTTTTGGGCACTAAAATGGCTCTAAAATAGTCCTGGAAAGGGCTAGAGGGCTGCAAAAGGCATCAAAATGTGCTTAAGAGCATGACAACTGTTCTGCAAACAAATGTGGATAGGGAACTGACTTAAAATAAACATAAAATACAGAAAATTTTTAAATAACAATCTGGATCTAGGAGTAGGAGGTTGAGGAGACAGTGGATGGGTGGATGTGGCGGTGTAGGTTGACGTGGCGGTGTAGGTGGAAGCGGCGGTGAAGGAGGAATAGGTAGCCAACACTGATTTGTGTTGTTTTTTATTTTTAAATTGGGACATATAACAAAATAAAACAAAGAATAAGTGCACTTGAGTACAAGAATGGATGGTTGAGGCTGGTATAAATGTCAATTCTGCACAAGGTACGGACAAGTCCTGTGAGATCCATGCCTGGTTCATTTTAATAAACGTAAGCTTGTCCACATTGGCTGCGGCCTGTGATAATGCTCTCTGACGTGCTAAACACACGTTCACACTACACACTGGCTGCAGGGCAGGTCAGCACCTCCAACGCTGACAAAGCCTTTCCACATTTGGGCCATGCTAACCCTGCCTTCTCAGGTGCTGGCTGTGCCCCAGCTGCGTTGGCGACCTCCTCCTCTGCCTTCGCCTTGTGCTTCCACTGTGCCCCAGCTGTCAGGTGGGAATGCCATCAGGAGTGTGCGCTTGTAGTCGCGCATCTTCTGATCAGTAACAGATGTTTTCACAAAATTTAGTTCCCTGTCAGAAATGCAGAGCTGGGGTTCATTCACGGCAAAAGGGGGTTCATGTCACCCAGCAATAGAACAGAGGATTTTGAGAGATTTAGGCCCCTGTCAGCAATGCAGAGCAGGGGTTCATTCATGGCAAAAGGGGGTTCATGTCACCCAGCAATAGAACAGATGATTTTGAAAGATTTAGGCCCCTGTCAGCAATGCAGAGCAGGGGTTCATTCACGGCAAAAGGGGGTTCATGTCACCCAGCAATACAACAGAGGATTTTGAGAGATTTAGGCCCCTGTCAGCAATGCAGAGCAGGGGTTCATTCACGGCAAAAGGGGGTTCATGTCACCCAGCAATACAACAGAGGATTTTGAGAGATTTAGGCCCCTGTCAGCAATGCAGAGCAGAGGTTCATTCACGGCAAAAGAGGGTTCATGTCACCCAACAATACAACAGAGGATTTTGAGAGATTTAGGCTCCTGTCACCCAGGCACAGCAGGGGTTTGTATACGCCAAAAATGGTAAAATGTCACCCGACAATTGAAAATACGATTTTTTTCAATTTAGGGCACTAAAAATTACATTTTTTTTTTTATTAAAATGGCTCTAAAATAGTCCTTGTGGCGAAAATAACCTTGCCACTGGGTTTTGGAGGGGCCTGTTTGCCAGCCTCTTGCCTCAGGATTATGGCCCATATACTAACTTTGAAGGAGAAGACAGACCGATCGCACAGCTTAAATCTGTGGAACTGTTTTGGGCCGGAAAGCCATGCTTGCGGTCGGCCAAATGTGAATTCCATGGAATTCAGGATCCCCTGCTCGGATCTGGGTGATTTTTGGATATGTTGTTCAACCAGATCAGAGCTATCCGTGGATGTATACATTATGGGGATATGTGGGGTTTTGAGGTGTTTTCTGTGTTTTGGGAAAAATGTGTGTTTTCTGTCTGTGAGTGATTAAGTTAGCCCATTATGTTTGGTAATTGTATCACAGGCAGAGCCCAATGTGTTTTGGTAATTGTATTTTGTTGATTGCGTCAAAGACAATGCCCATTGTATTTTGTTGATTGTGTCAAAGACTATGCTCATTGTATTTTGTTGATTGCGTTACAGACAGAGGGAAGGGAGTTTTGTGTATAATTGCTGGGAAGGTTTCAATACTCTAAATGCATGTGATTGGCTAAAATATAAACTGTCACAGTCTTTTACAAGGGTCCCAGGGGGAGTGTCTCTTGCTAGGAAACCTGCATAAAAGGCTGAAAAATAACCCATTAAAGAGTTTCTGTTTTACATTCAACATAGAGCCTCGTCTCATGTGTGTGGGGATTGCTATACGTGTATACTCCCCTGGCTATTACTCCTAGCTCTTGTAAGAGCTGTTCCTGTTCCTGGTTCCTGTGGTGGTATCAGTGTTGAGTGGAGTGCTTGGAGTCCTCGAGAAGCACTAGGAGCATCCATCAACGGAGGTACGCAGTAGGGGTGTCAGGAGATCCTTTACATTGGTTGCAAGCGGCGGGATCGTTCTCACAGCCCAGAAGGACAGCTACAAAGTAACATCATTCCCTGGAATTACAATTTGAGGGCAACGCATGTCCCAGTACAGCGACCCTGACAGCAGCAGGATGGAACCAGCAGTGGCATACGATAAGGAATAGCTGGATGGCCAGGATGCATTAAGGAAAAGCATCTGGTACCAGGCCCTGGATAATGTGCAATACCAGCGAGGCGAGAGTCTCCCCAGTGAAGAGCAGCGATTGCAGAAGCAAGTGGCCCTGCGGATGCCCTTCCTGGGAGAGCAGCCCCTGGAGGAATGGGTGAAGGAACTAGAGCACCGGGTATGGCAGGAGCTATGGCTGGAGGATGCCTACCAGGCACTCTGGTGGTATATGGCACAGTATATACCCTGGAAAACTGAGCATAACAAGCCAGAGGGAGAGGAGTTTGATGGTCCTGGCTTGTTATGGGAGTCCTTTGCAGAGTCTGACTTCGGGAGCCCTGCACAGTCCAGACTTCAGGACATTTTCTATGAGAGGGAGGCAGGATTGGGATGACCCCCATGAGGTAGAGAAAGACCTGGCTCACCTAGCAACCCTGGAGTGGGAACTGGAGCAGGACTACCGAGATCTCTTCCACTCCATTGGGAAGGCTCAGCGAGAGAGCAGAGTGTCATACCCAGGTCCAGAGCCCTTCAGCTGGGAGGATATTGTGGAGGTTTACTGGGAAGAACCCCAGGTGGCCGGTGGAGATGGGACCGAGGTCTCTCCACCAGTCCTGCAGGGAATTGGGAGCACAGTCTCCATTCCCCAGCGGCAGGCTGAGTTACAGGGGGCAGAGACAGTCGGTCCTGTCCCCCAGCGACAGAGTGTCCTACAGGGAATAGAGAGCCCAGTCTCCATTCCCCAGCAACAGGACACTGTTTTGGGAGCGGAGACAGTCGGTCTCCCTCCCCAGAGTCTGGAAGTATGTATGGGAGAGGAGCTTGCTACCCCCTCTCCCCAGCGGCAATGTGATATATTGGGAATTGGGAGCCCAGTCTCCATTCCCCAGTGGCAGGCTGAGTTACAGGGGGCAGAGACAGTCGGTCCTGTCCCCCAGCAGCAGATTGAGTTGTTGGGAATTGGGAGCCCAGTCTCCATCCCACAGCAACAGAAGGATTTGTTGGGAATTGGGAGCCCAGTCTCCATTCCCCAAGGGCAGCTTAACGTACCAGGGGGAGACAGTAAGCCCCACAACCGTGCAGATGGGACCGTGGTCTCTGCACTCACAGCACAGGGGGTAGGGACAGTCGGTCCTGTCCCCCAGCAACAGTGCTGTTTAGCCAAAGGGGAGACAGTCGGTCTCCCCCCACAGCAGCATGGTGGTTTATCTAAAGGGGAGACAGTCAGTCTCCCCCTCCAATAACCAGGCTACAACCAGGCTTCTTCCGTGGTAGCGCTGGCACCAGGGCAAAGTACCGCTGGTCTCTGCCCACTCAGCAACCCACCAAGGCAGTCTACCAGTCCCCCACACAGCCGTAGTGAGGCACATGGACATGGACAAGTTTATCCCTTGCTCAGGTGTAGTAACCATTTATTGTGGGTGGGCTGTACTGATGTTTCTATTTTGTGGGTGGGATGCTGGACTAATAAGGGCACTGACCGGCAGAAGGTCAGATACCCTGTTAGTCTGTTTGGAAAAGGGGAGAAATGTGGCGAAACCAACCTCGCCACTGGGTGGTGCAGAAGTCTGGTTGCCAGCCTCTTGCCCCAGGATTATGTGCCCTCTCATCAGCTAATGCTAAACTTAAACCCCATGGCGATTTGACTGTGTTTGTGGCATCTGAGCGCTGTTCGGATATATTGAGCGCTCAGATCCAAGCCATCTGGGGATAAGTTGAATGTGGGAGTTCTGTTTAGTTTGATAGGAGTTATGTATTTTTGTGTAGTTTTGCTGTTGTGAATAGAGGTATTTTCTGTACCTAGTTGGCTTACCACACCCAGTTAAGCCAATTATCTCACACAGTCTAACTCTGTAAAAACTGGTTTTAGGCAGAAAAGCCATGCTTCCTTTGTTCACAAAGGACTTTTACTAACTTTTGATCCCCTGGTCTAATTCGTGCCATTTTGGGATGTTAAATGTCTGTGTTTACTGTAATGGTTGTGACATTGTATATTTGAATAGTGATGTCTGTCCTATTGTCTCCATGTGTGTATTGGCGATTTCCTTTTGTCCTGAGAGATAATTGAATTACTCCTCGATTGTCTCCAGGACAGAAGACATTGTGTATTCTCCTGCCTGTGATAATTACATCAACCTATTGTGTAAGGTAACCTGCTATGCGGTTGTGTGGAAGCTTGGCTGTGAGCTGGATTGCATCACCTTCAGACCTTGTTCACACCATAGGTAGCTTAGTGGTAGGACCCCTTGCCATGCTGAGTGACCGCGACGTGGTGCATGATCGGCTCCGATATTTTCCTGACAGGAATATATTGGCAAAAGTCTCAGCTTTTAATATCTGCATTTATGACTAGCCAGTATAGTCAGTGGCATATCTGTTTGGTGCATTTTTTCTGTGATTTATATGATTATATTTTCATCCGCACAATGCTCTGTTTTGTGTAGGATGCCTTTGTGGTGCATGTGGACCGCGCCAACATCCTCCACCGTATGCATTTTTTTGCTGGGGATAGTCGTTTGCTGTGGTCCACATGCGGTGGGGCTGCTCCCCTAATGAAAAACACGCTACAGTGTTAGGGGTTGAGCAGCTCCCCCAGAATTGCCACTATATTTCTGTGATTGTGTAATTGTATCACAGGCAGAGGGGAGGATTTTGTGTGGGAGTGTTTTACTGTATTGTACGTGTTTATTGGTTGTTTTTACAAAACCCTGTGGGTTGTACTAATGTGTACCAATGTTATATAAGAACAATAAACACACAGCTCTGGCTGACCACTGCTTGACCCTCAACACAGAGCCTCGTCTTGTTCTTGGGGGGATTCACTGTATGCTGTTAGAGACTGATTGCTAGGAGTGTAAGCTGCTTGGTTGCGTTTCTTATTTGCTAGCAGCTATTCGTGAGGTTCCGTTCGGAGTCTGGAGCATTCCCTTGTATGCCGTAACAGTCTTTGAAAAGGCTAGAGGGATGTAAAAGGCAGTAAAATGTGCTTAAGAGCATGGCAACTGCTCTGCAAACAAATGTGGATAGGGAAATAACTTAAAATTAAATAAAATAACTACAAATTAGAAATTATTAACCTGCAACTCAGAGAAGGAGGTGGATATGGAGTCGGAGGTTGAGGAGGCGGTGAATGTGGTGTTGTAGGTGGAGGCAGCAATGGAGGAGGAACAGGTAGCCAACAATGTTTTTTTTTTTTTTTTTATTGGGGTAGGTAGCCCCCAAAATATTGGGACAAATAAAAAAAAAAGAAAACAAAGAATCATTGCACTTGACTTGAGTACAAGAATGTATGTTTGATGGTGGTATAAAGGTCTATTCTGCACAAGGTACAGACAAGTCTTGTGGGATCCAAGCCTGGTTCATTTTAATGAACGTGAGCTTGTCCACGTTGGCTGTGGACAGGCGGCTGCGTCTGTCTGTAATGACGCCTCCTGCTGTGCTAAATACACGTTCAGAGAGTACACTGGCTGCAGGGCAGGCCAGCACCTCCAAGGCATACAGGGCAATCTCTGGCCATGTGGACAATTTGGAGACCCAGAAGTTGAATGGGTCAGAACCATCAGTCAGTATGTGTAGTCATGTGCACAGGTACTGTTCCACCATGTTGTTCAAATGCTGCCTCCTGCTAACACACTCCATATCAGCAGTTGGGGCCGGCTGTTGCGGCGAGGTGACAAAGCTTTTCCACATGTGGGCCATGCTAACTCTGCCTTCTGAGGTGCTGGCGCTGACACAGCTGCGTTGGAGACCTCTTCCTCCTCCCCTGCCTTCGCCTTGTGCTTCCACTTGTCCCCCGACATCAGTTGGGAATGCTCTCAGGAGCGCGTCTACCAGCGTGCGCCTGTAGTCGCGCATCTTCCGATCACTCTCCAGTGAGGGAATTAAGGACGGCACATTGTCTTTGTAACGGGAATCCAGCATGGAGGCCACCCAGTAGTCAGCACACGTTAAAATGTGGGCAACTCTGCAGTCGTTGCGCAGGCACTGCAGCATGTAGTCGCTCATGTGTGCCAGGTTGCCCAGAGGTAAGGACAAGCTGTCCTCTGTGGGAGGCGTATCGTCTGCGTCCTCCATATCCTCCCAGCCACGCACCAGTGAGGGGCCCGAGCTGCGTTGGATACCATTCCGCTGTGAACATGCTTCATCCCCATCCTCCTCATCCTCCTCGTCCTCCAGTAGTGGGCCCCGGCTGGCCAAGTTTGTACCTGGCCTCTGCTGTTGCAAAAATCCTCTTTCTGAGCCACTTCTAAAAGACTGGCCTGAAGACCCCTGAGATGACCCCTCTTCCTCCTTCTCGTCCTGGGCCACATCCTCTTCCATCATCACCCTAAGTGTTTTCTCAATGAGACGTAGAAGTGGGATTGCAACGCTGATAATGGCGTCATCGCCACTGGCCATGTTGGTGGAGTACTCGAAACAGCGCAACAGGGCACACAGGTCTCGCATGGAGGCCCAGTCATTGGTGGTGAAGTGGTGCTGTTCCGCAGTGCGACTCACCCGTGCGTGCTGCAGCTGAAACTCCACTATGGCCTGCTGCTGCTCGCACAGTCTCTCCAGCATGTGCAAGGTGGAGTTCCACCTGGTGGGCACGTCGCATATGAGGCGGTGAGCGGGAAGGCCAAAGTTACACTGTAGAGCTGGAAAGGGTTATAAAAGTATCTCCAAAAGCCTTGCTGTTCATCAGTCAACGATAAGACAAATTGTCTATAAATGGAGAAAGTTCAGCACTGCTGCTTCTCTACCTAGGAGTGGACGTCCTGTAAAGATGACTGCAAGAGCACAGCGCAGACTGCTAAATGTGGTGTAGAAGAATCCTAGAGTGTCAGCTAAAGACTTACAAAAGTCTCTGGCATATGCTAACATCCCTGTTAGCGAATCTACGATACATAAAACACTAAACAAGAATGGATTTCATGGGAGGATACCGCAGAGGAAGCCACTGCTGTCCAAAAAAAACATTGCTGCACGTTTACAGTTTGCGCAAGAGCACCTGGATGTTCCACAGCAGTACTGGCAAAATATTCTGTGGACAGATGAAACCAAAGTTGAGTTGTTTGGAAGAAACACACAACACTATGTGTGGAGAAAAAGAGGCACAGCACACCAACATCAAAACCTCATCCAAACTGTGAAGTATGGTGGTAGGGGCATCATGGTTTGGGGCTGCTTTGCTGCGTAAGGGCCTGGACGGATTGCTATCATCTAAGAAAAAATGAATTCCCAAGTGGGACATTTTGCAGGAGAACTTAAGGCCATCTGTCCACCAGCTGAAGCTCAACAGAAGATGGGAGTTGCAACAGGACAACGACCCAAAGCATAGAAGTAAATCAACAACAGAATGGCTTAAACACAAGAAAATACGCCTTCTGGAGTGGCCCAGTCATAGTCCTGACCTCAACCCGATTGGCATGACCTCAAGAAAGCGATTCACACCAGACATCCCAAGAATATTGCTGAACTGAAACAGTTCTGTAAAGAGGAATGGTCAAGAAGTACTCCTGACCGTTGTGCACATCTGATCTGCAACTACAGGAAACGTTTGGTTGAAGTTATTGCTGCCAAAGAAGGTTCAACCAGTTATTAAATCCAAGGGTTCACATACTTTTTCCACCTGCACTGTGAATGTTTACATGGTGTGTTCAATAAAAACATGGTAACATTTAATTCTGTGTGTGTTATTAGTTTAAGCAGACTGTGATTGTCTATTGTTGGGACTTAGATGAAGATCAGATCACAGTTTATGACCAATTTGTGCAGAAATCCATATCATTCCAAAGGGTTCACATACTTTTTCTTGCAACTGTATATAAGTATTCCCTTTGCTATCGCACTTGAAAGTTAGCTCTGGGGCCTCCCATTTTTTTTGATCATCTTTGAGATGTTTGTACACCTTGATTAGAGTCCAACTGTGGACACAATTTAAAACGACAAACCTCTGTCTATATAAGGTCTCTCAGATGACAATGCTCATAAGAGAAAAACCAAGCCATGAAGAGGAAGGAACTGCCTGTAGAGCTCATACACAGGATTGTGTGGAGACACAGATCTGGAGAAGGCTACGAAAAATAGCACTGAAAATTCCCAAGATTCGGGGACGTGGCCTGGTCGGGCATGTGAGAGGACGCAGCACTGAGAGGCTCCTGTCCTGCCTTTCTTTTAATCCTCCAACATCCTCCGTCTGCAGAGCTACTTACCGCTTCTACAGACCATGGGCAGCTTCCCCGAGCTGTGCGGTTCCCTCCTGTGCCGGAATGACTCGCACCGGGAAGAAGGAGAGGGAGCAGAGAGACGTCGGGCCTCTGGCAACCCCAAAACAATATAGCGGCAAAACGGAGGTGCGGCCCGTGGAGGTCGCCATCCGCCTGGGTAAATACGCCAGCTCCAACTCTGTGCCCCCTCAAACACTAGTGGTTGACACCCCTGTACCCCTCTTAGGGGAGCCCATGCCAAACCCTTCTGGAGGCTCTGAAAAGGTTCACATTGCCCCCAAAATGGCGGCCTTACAAATCAGCAGGGGGAAAGTTTATACAGTAAAATGGCCCATCCAGTGAAGTACCAGTCAAACTTATGGAGTTGGAGCACTCTGTTACTACTGGAGATGAGCCCACCATTAAAGATATCTTTACTGCTGTGCAACACTGCAGCAGCTCATTACATATTCTTAATACACATATGGGCAGTCTACAGGAAAATGTCTCCCTCATCAGGCAAGACCTCAGGCAGGCGAATGAGAGGATCCAAGAGGTGGATGATAGAGTGAGCACTATTAAGAATCAGCTACCCCCAGTTTAGAGGGATCTCGGCAGAATTATACATAATGTGTTTTTATTAATGTCCAAAACTGACGACCTAGAAAATAGGTCATGCAGAAATAATCTTAGGCTGATTGGGATCCCTGAAAGAGCTGAGGGATCTGACCCAGTGGTGTTTTTTTGAAGATTTGCTGACCCTTAAATTCGGCAAGGACTCATTGTCTCGCATGTTTGCCATTGATAGAGCACATAGGGTGCCATTCTGAAGCTGCTGCACTTCAGGGACAGAGATACTATCCTCAAGAAGGCCAGGGATCATCCTGATCTCCTAATGAAATAAAATATATATCTTTCTGGATTTTTCTGCTGAGGGCCAGCGCAGAAGAGTGAAATTCCAAGATGTGAAACGTCACCTACGGGACTTACAGATTCTCTATTCTATGTGGTACCCTGCTAAGCTGTGGGTGGTAGCGCAGGGAGAAGTTGCATATTTGAAACACCGTTGGATGGGGCTTAGTGGTTGGAAACCAACGAATGCTCCCTCAAAGCTTCGGCGAGCACAGGCTGAATACATCTCCTATGATTACGTGGGACTTTTGTGGATCCCGCTCGGTTTGCAAGGCGCGTCCAATAAGTGCAATATATATTTTTTAACTTGTTACTGTGGTTTAACTCTTTAGAATTAGACCTCTTAGACCTCTGATAGAACTGTAATAATACTAATATTGGTTCACGAGAGGTTGTATACTTTTACTAGAGTGTATACATCTGTTTTAGGCCACTCGGTTGAGAGGAAACATTTTATATAGTACATAATTTGTTTTTATATGTTGCACACTGCAGACTGTACTGCCTAGGAGGCAGGTTAGAGAAGCAACCTTGCTTAATGTTTATTCAAAATATGTTTTTTAAAGTTTTTTTTACTATGCTGGTGCCCGGCTACAGGAAAGTTTTTTGCCCCATATATATATATTTTTTGTTACATTCTTTATGGAACATTTTTCTGGAAAATGTCTTTATGTTTAAACTGTTTATATGGGTTTGGGGATTGGGTGGGTTTAGCGGTGAGACGGGTACACTGATAATCTGATTTTGGATGGAGCGATGGCCAGAGCACCATTCTCGAGATATTTATCCTGGCATGTGTTATCACCATGCAGAATATGGCTGACAAACTTAGAATTGTAGGATGCAATGTTAGGGGACTGGGAGAGGCAGCAAAACGTGCTGTGGTGTTTCTTGCGCTGCAGCATTGTCATCCTGCAGTGATATGCCTGTCAGAGATGCATTTGGTTCCCAACACTACTGTGTGGGCCTCTCATATGACTCGACATTCTCCATGCATTCTAGGGGGGTGAATGTTCTTATACACAAATCTCTGCCATTTACATGTCACTCGTCTCGTATAGATCCTATGGGTAGATACAGTATGTGTGCCTGTATTGTACCTGTTACCACTTTTCCTTTATCCTTGTTGCGGTATATATTCCTCCCCCTATAGTGGTAAAGTTCTGAAAGAAATAATGGCCTATGTTGAGGAGCTCCCTTTGTGTCCCATTCTAATTATTGGTGATTTCAATATTTGCCTGTCCACAAGGTTGGGCAGGATGGGGGCGTTGGGGGCAGATAGAGACACTTACTTTGCCACAGTTCTACGAGAGCTGGATTTGCACGATATCTGGTGAGTGAGAAATCCGAACATACGCCGATTCTCCTATTTCTCCAGCTCTCACCACTCTCTCTCTAGGAGTGACCTAGCTATAGGGTCCCCGGATATGTTGTCTTTGGTAGTGGATGCTACCTACCTGCCGAAAGGTCTATCTGACCACTCCCCTATTCATGTAGTTCTTAAATTGGGTGAAAGGAGACCTTTTTGTGCTGGTACATGGAGGATCAACCCTTTTTGGTTGCAGCTGGTGGATGGTGGGGAGGGTATTGCAGGATTTTTTTTTACTAACAAAGAAGGGTTGGCACCTATGGGAGTGGTGTGGGATGCCTGTAAGGCATTTATCTGTGGACTATACATCCAGCGGATTAGTCAACACAAAATGAGGTCCAGAGACACTTTAAAACAGCTCCAGGTTCTACAGTATTTATGGGGATGGAAAAGATATTTGTTGAACACCCCTCACGTGAGCATGAGACGTCATTGGTGACAGCACAGACAGACCTAAAGAAACATTTACTCCATACCGCTGATAATAGAGGCTTTCTTCTCAAGCAAAAATATTTTGAAGCTGGGGAGAGTTCTGGCAGGCTGCTGGCAAGAATTGTTTGGGCACAAGATAGTCCATCAAAAATACTGTCCATCCAGAGAGCTGATGGATCTTTGGTCACGGCAGACTCTGATATTCTGGCGGTATTCCACGCGTATTATAAAACTCTATATCAGTTTAAGTTAGTGGTGGGCCCCACAATTATAGCAGATTACCTTGCTGGGATCTCTATGCAGATCGGGGTTAGCAATGATGCTTCCTGCCCAGGATCTGGGGAGAGTCCGGCATCCCTGATGCACATGTTCGGGTTGTGTATGGAGCTTTGGAACTTCTGGACTGGCATGCTAACCTGTATTAAAGATACTTATCACATTTTGGTCCCACCTGGTCCGAGGACATGTGTGTTGGGACCGTTGGACATTACAAATTGCAATTCGCACCTGGAGGTGCAGTGTTTGCTCTTCCAGGCCAGGAAATTAATTGCTAAATACTGGCTTAGACCCCGACCCCCTACTAGGGTTAAATTTTTGAACTGAATGGACGCGATTCTTCATCTGGATAAAGGAGTATATAATAAAAGGCAGTGCTTTGCCAAGTTCACAAAAATCTGGGACAAGTGGGTATCTTATAGGATCAAAGCAGCATAGTTTGGCTTAAGGTTGCCTTGGCTGTGATGGGATGAGTGGCCTCGGAGCTGCACGTGGTTTCTGAGTTTGCATATATGATTGACCGGGATTGGGGATGATAGCTATGGTGGGTGATCTGGGGCAGAAGAGTTGAGAGACAAGTTTATCATGGAAAGTGAAGGGGCTAAGACCTTATCCAGGGTGACGGTTCTATCTTTTTCAACGTGCTGACACACGCTACCTATACAAGTGTTATAGTACCTGTCTCATCGCTGGGAGGTGGGCTGTGGGGGGGTAGTTTATTTTATTGTGTTGCATCTGAAAGGGTATATTTTAGTTTCTTTTGCTTTCACTATTGAAATATGGATGTCAATTATGGAAAAAGTCTTGACAATTTTCTGAATGCCAAATTTGATTATCTATACTCATCCCTTTTTTTTCTGTACCTTGAATACTTGTTTAATAAAAAATGTCTGATTTATAAAAAAAAGAAAATTCCCAGGATCATAGTGACCTTCATATTTCTTAAATGGAAGAAGTTTGGAACAACCAGGACACTTCCTACAGCTGGCCGCCTCACCAAGCAAGCAAACTAAGTAATTGGGGGAGACGGGCCTTGGTAAGAGAGGTAACCAAGAACCCAATGGTCACTTTGGCTGAGCCCCAAAGATACTGTGTGTTGATGGGAGAAACTGAAGGTCAACCATCACTGCAGCACTTCACCAATCTGGGCTTTATGGCAGTGGCCAGAAAGAAGTCTTTGCTTAGTAAAAGACACATGAAAGCCTGTCTGGAGTTTGCAAAAAGTACCTAAAGGACATACCGCCCCATTAGGCAGTATCTGCATGCCCAGTGGGGATGATACAATGGAACACATATGTTTTGTGATATCGACTACAAACTTAATGGGCTGTATTTGTATGTTCTTTCAGACTCATTTGCTGATGAAGGTCGTGTTGACTGAAACATACCTATTTTAATGAGTCATTCACCTATTTTTGTGATTCAAAACGGGACTATAACTATATCTATAGCTATATATATATATATATATATATATATATATATATATATATATATATACTGTATATCTATAGAATAGTTACCAACAGTCTCTGGAAAGGGGTGGCGTCAATCATTGCTATAGGCCAGTGATGGGCAAACTGCGGCTCTCCAGCCATTGTAAAACTACAACTCCCAGTATGTCCAGTCTGCCTACAGCTATCAGCCTGCAGCAGGGCATGATGGGATTTGTAGTTTTACAACAGCTGGAGAGCCACAGTCTACCCATCACTGCTATAGGCTATCAATATCTAAATCATAGAAAACCCCTTTAGATTTCTTAAATTTCCCAGGATATGTTTGCAGCTATGCAATAGAAGATGGTCACAGCTCAACCCCTTCCCTCCATGCACAGTGACCACTGTGCGGGTCACAGAGCATGCTCTCAACATGTCATATTTTTACTCTCTGTTTGCTATTGACAATAATTGGGTTCAGAAGGAGGCAAATAAGAGAGTTCACTCTCTGCAGCCTTGTCCTGAATGTAACTTCTTACAAGGTTATCTATGTAAATAGTCTATCTTGAAAACCATTTAAAGAGTGACAGGTTCAGAGCACTTTCTTTACTTCTCTAATCAACTCCAAACATGGGGGTTTTATTTTATAAGAGGTTATTATTAAGTTGGAACACTATTTCACATAAATCTGGCCCCCACTCTCTAGAGGGAAACTGATGACAAAACAAATCCCTTAGTTTCCCATGAGGCCAGTTTTGTAACTGGAGGCATCAGTTTGGCTGCTGAAAGTCTCCCTGAGCTGGGAAGTACGGTTGTCAACCATCCAGAAATTCCTGGTCAGTATGTGAAAATAGGGGACTTTTACTGGTGTCTGAGAAAAAAAAATGCTTCAGTGATTATATATATATATATTTTTTTTAGGCTGACGATACTTTGACAGATCACTGTAATTGTAATTGTCATCATTTTACAGTTTATAGCAAATGCTTGTAATGAGTTCACATGGCTTATGGACATGTATTACTTATTATTTTTATTATACTGTAGATTAGCGCAGTTTTGAAAAATTTGATTTGGCAGCTTCGTCAAAGTTTGCCAAGGAATTTGATTTGTTACAAATTAAAGGGGTTCTCCAGGCTTTTAATATTGATGACCTATCCTCAGGATAGGTAATCAATATCAGATAATCAGGGTCAGACACCCGACACCCCTGCCGATCAGCTGTATAAAGGGAAGGAACGTGCCGTCTCCCATCTCTTTTCCTGCTTGCTGCTGCTATGTCTTTGGCAAAGAGGCAGGCACACGCAAGCCCTGCTGACAGGTGCAACTCTTCACCAAACTAGAGGGTGAAAGCCAGAAGTAGATTTTTTTTCCAGCTATCGTTTACAGGACATTGTAACATGATTGGGTTATTACATTTATTACCCATGTGCCTTATTCTGGGAACGTTTTCTATTTGAAGCACTTTGACTCATGGCTCTTATTTGATTTGCTTTTTAATGCCCAAGGTGGTTATGCCAGCTGCTGGCTCAGGACACAATAAACTAAGCATCTTGTGTGCAGTGCATGAATGCAAGAGTAGAAAAAACTTCTGAAAGCTTAAAAAGATTTTTTTTTGCCTTTTTGTTTTGCAAAAGATATTGCCAGTGAAATCATTTTGATTTTCTCATCGAGACTAAGACCAACAGTCTATTAGCTTATGTGATAGTGTTAGCATAGCAACAACAAACCTGGATGCACAAAAGCAGCTTTTATAGATGCCATATGTCTGTTTACTTGTGTAAATCCTAAAACTAAAAATACGTATTTTTATCACAGGACTCAATTTTAGATTTATCTTAGATTTTTGGGCAAAAAGATTGAAATAATCATTTAAGAATGAAATCTTCTCAAGAAAAAATTTCAAAAGTTCACTTCAGTTATGTACAATGAAAGTGAAACACAGTGGCCTGGAAAAACCTAATTCAACAATTTTCATATCTCAAATAATATCTAGAAATGTAACTGTCGAAAAACAGGTCCCCCTGTTTATATCTTTGTCTAGACTTCTGTTTCTGATGAATCAGTGACAGATAGGATGTCAACGTTTTGAAATGGATGTGTACCTAACTCCAACTTACTGTAATGAAATTCATCTGTGCTTTCTTTGTACTGGATCAGAGGCTAACTGAACCCAAGTGACAATATTTGCTATCATTAGGGAGGTTAGCAGAAATGTTTCTTCGGTATAAATGATAGAACAAAATAAAGTTGAAACATGGCAACGCAAAGACTATGGACACTGTAGATCTTATATATATATTTTTTTTCCATTTGCTTTTTAAATAGAAACTGAAGCAACTCTCTAAACCAGTCATGCTCAACCTGCGGCCCTCCAGCTGTTGCAAAACTACAACTTCCAGCATGCCCGAACAGCCTACAGCTATCAGCCTTCAGCAGGGCATTGTGGGAGTTGTAGTTTTACAACAGCTGGAGGGCCGCAGGTTGAGCATGCCTTCTCTAAACAGTCTTCCACTTCTTGTGTGCTAGAAGCTGTAAGTCCAGGAATGAAGCTATAATGATGCATGAGAGCTAGTGAAGGCAGCAGTGTCCTGCATTGAAAGACCTCACTTCTAGTATGTATTACTGAAAAATAAATATTCGCAGGAGAAAAATCTGAAGCTAAGAGTAGGCTGTAAATCTCTGAAAAATAATGAAGGAATGAAAACTGCAACCTCGAGCATTTTTTACCAATGAAAAGGTGTGCCTAGCTTTTAAAAAATTATATTGGAACCTGCTAAAAGTAGCTGTCCCAGCTAAAGAGAACCTTGTTCTTTCAGAAGTTTTTTCTACTCTTGCATTCATGCACTGCACACAAGATGCTTACCTACTTATACATACCGTAAATTCAACAAGTATTTTTTAAGCTCAGCTAGATTGAAAAGTCTGTGCCAATAGGGAGACACCTGTCAGTAAGCAGTCAAGGCGGGGAGTGATAGGCTGGTGTGGAATCAACCTCATGACTTTTCTTTCAATTCCTCACTTGTTTTAAGACTATAGGGCACATTTTAGGCATTTAGACTCTGGTCTTAATAAAGCCCTGCACTAGAGGTGGAACCGCTTAAGTTATGAAGAGGCGCCGGACTCTACATAACTTTGGCAGATCCTCTGCTACTTCTAAGTGTAAGACAGCTTACATTTAGACCATTTTCTATGCCTAAAATAGGCATAGAAAATGGTAAATGAGATGGGCCTGCCGGCCCATCCCCTTCCCCGCCATTCTACGCCCACTTTTTTAGACCTGGCGTGAGCGGGGAGAAGTCGCAAGTTCTTTGCGCCGCAATCTGCCCAGAAAAATGCCTAACTTAGGCGTATTTCAGCTTAATAAATTACCCCCTATGTTTTTTCCTCTGCTGTGGCATTTCAGAATAAAACATAGTTGTTTGTGAGCAGATTGCCTCTTGGTATTCCATGGTACCGTGGTTCATGCAGCATGATACTCCTGACAGGTCCCCTTTCACCACTTTTCACATTATGAAGTACAGTTGCAGTATAGTTTTTTAAAAGTAAAAAAAATAAACAATTTTGGTATCGCTGCATTCGTATTGAGCCGCAGAATATGGACGTCAGGTCATTTTAGTGCACAGTAAACGCTGTGATGTCAAAACCTTTTCTTTTTTTTTTCTTTTTTTTACCATAAAGAAAATGTGTTTCCTGTTTTCCAATACGAGATATGGTAAATTAAATGGTGGCATTTAAAAATGCATCTTCTCCCACAAAAAATAAGCCCTCATATAGCTATGTGAATGTAAAAATAAAGTAATAGTTATTGGGATGTGCGGGAGGAAAAATCAAAAATGCTAAAATTAAAATAGGCCTCAATGCCAAAGGGTTAAGGATAAACTGTTAGGCCTCTTACACACAAACGTGTTTTTTTTTCCCGTTTACGTTCCTATTTTTGCATTCCGTATACGGAACCATTCATTCCACCTTCCATTTCCGTATTTCTGTTTTTCTGTTCCGTTCAAAGATAGAACATGTCCTATTATTGTCTGCATAACGGACAAGGATAGTACTGTTCTATCAGGGGCCAGCTGTTCCGTTTCGCAAAATACGGAATGCACACGGACGTCATTCATTTTTTTTTGCGGATCCGTTTTTTGCAGACCTCAAAATACTGAAAAAGTCATACGGTCGTGTGCAATAGGCCTTACTTTCTCAAAACTCAGTGCTGATTAATTTTTTTATATATATTTATAGTTGTTGGAGCTTAGTTTTCTGATACAGAAGTCATAATTTCCTGCACAGGACATACTGTTGAAACATAACATATTGCCACAAGAGAAACCTTTAGAACATAGTCCATAGTTATGGGGGGAGCACTCTCCCAGCCGGCCATTCTCACTAGTATTGACTGTCAGGGTTTTACATGCAGATACATGGTGGCCATCATTCACTGGTGGGCAGAGGGGCACTCATCTCATGACTACTTCAAACTTCTAACTGTGAATTCACTGTATTCATTAAAGGTGTAAAACTACATTTGTTTCACTAATTAAAAAATATATATATATTTTTTTTTTTCCGATGGTAGATTTTTTATTTTATTTCAGATGTTGCACAGCTCTTGTGTGAGCTGCTTCTAGTCTTTTAACAGCAGTTCAGAGATATGTCCTTCAGCAACCACATGGACATAGGAACCAGGTGTCTGGAGGTGACATTTATTTCTATGGAAAAGCTGTGACCGTCACCTTTTTAACCCCTTAATACAAAATGCCGTACATGTACAGCATTATGCATCCGCAATTGTATGGAGCAAGCTGCTGTGTTGAGTCTGTCCAATACACTGCAGGTGCTGGCTGTTTCATACAGCAGGCAACCAGCCACAATGATGGGGAATGACGATCCCAGATGCTGTATTCGACGCTGATAGCTGCATCTGTGGAGTTAGACAGAAGGATGCGGCTCCCTCTGCCTGCCAATCTAAGCCACTGTAGTGAATTTACGTGACCCCGATTGGTTACCAAGGCAACTGCAAAGCTGCTAAAGCCTTTCAAGCTTACCATGGTAATCTGCCTACTGAACTCTGCACGAGGCATAGCTCAGCAGGGATAGTGAAATAATCCTATTTGCAGTGTCTCGGATTGGGTTGGCCCCAACGCTACACTGGGTCCCCTGGACACTGTTGAGGTGTCACCACTTGTTGCTGCTTTCCGGAAGGAATGGTAAGGCTTAGTGCATCCCAGAGGGAAAAAGGTCCAGAAAGTCAGGGTCTACAGTAACCAGGGTGCTTCTTTACTGCAGGGATTCAGGTGCAAAAATAATACAGGCGAGGCATAAGGCTGGCTCTCCAGTCTCCTCCTTGGCAAAAGAAGGGTTTGCTGCTGAGAAAAAGGGCTGAGCTAGCAGTACATCTCTCTTAGAAGGCTGGTACCCTGGCCAAATCCTGAAGGTCCACGGTCTGTAGCTCAGTAGTCCAGGTTGCTCCTTGGTCACAAGGCTAGTGACCCATTGTCTGCAGCTCAGTGTCTTCTTCGGGTTACTCATGCAGACTGGCATAAGTCTAGAGGCCCTGACTATAATCTTTATATACAGTTTCTAGCTAGACTGGAACCTCCTAGTGGGAAGGCTGGAGAAGCTCAGCACAAACAGATACATTGTAACACTTTTGGTCTCTCATAGACATTCATTAGAGCTTCAATAGCAATGGCACAGCAGTTTTTTCCAGACAAAAACAAGTTTCCAGACATAACCAGCTTCTCATTAAAAGTCCCAAAAGTCTCTCAGTATTCATTAACCCTTTCCACAGAGCCTCGCAAATACAGTGCAAATGAACAAGATACATATCACAACATACATATAAAATGTAGTTGCACAGTATTCAAGAGTGCAAGTTAACCCTTTCAAGAGAAATAGAATAAGAAGTTTAAACTTTGCATAGGGGAAACAGGGGAAAATGTCCACAAATGTCCAGACTTCACAGTACCCCTAGTCACAACATTTTCATCGTATTAGATCTCTATTAGGGTAAATAGGACATGGGATCAAAAGATCCCATTTAATAGTTATTAAATAAAAATAAAAAGGTTAAAAAGCACCAAAATATTAAAAGTTTAAAACACCCCCCTTTTCCCAATTTTACATATAAAAATATATAAACTATAAAAAAATAAACATATTAGGCATTGCTGCGTCTGAAAATGTCTGAACTATTAAAAAATAAAAAAATTCCCTGTGGTTGAGAAGGCCATAACAGAAAATTAAAAAAAAAACACATAATTTGGCATTTTTTTGTCATCTTGTCCCCCACCAAAAAATGGAATAACAATGATTAAAGGGTTTCTGTCACCCCACAAAACTCATTTTTTTTTTTTGGGATCGTTAGATTCCTCATAGCGCGATATAGGAGAATATAATAGTCTTACTTACTTTCATGCTGCCGATTCTTTATAAAACGAAGTTTTATAATATGTGAATGAGGGCTCTACCAGCAAGTAGGGCGTCTACTTGCTGGTAGCTGCTGCAGAAATCCGCCCCCTCCTCTTGTTGATTGACAGGGCCAGCCGGGATCTCCTCCTCCGGCCAGCCCTGTCGGCATTTCAAAAATTGCTCGCCCGTGTTGAATCTGCGCAGGCGCTCTGAGATGAGGAGGCTCGTCTCCTCAGAACTCCCTCAGTGCGCCTGCGCCGATGACGTCTTCTCTTTCGGTGATGTCATCGGCGCAGGCGCACTGAGGGAGTGCTGAGGAGACGAGCCTCCTCATCTCAGAGCACCTGCGCCGAATGACCAGAGGCGCGCGATTTTTGAATTACTGACAGGGCCGGCCGGAGGAGGAGATCACGGCTGGCCCTGTCAATCAACACGGCGAGGGGGCGGATTTCTGCTGCGGCTACCAGCAAGTAGACGCCCTACTTGCTGGTAGAGCCCTCATTTACATATTATAAAACTTCGTTTTATAAAGAATCGGCCGCATGAAAGTAAGTAAGACTATTATATTCTCCTATATCGCGCTATGAGGAATCTAACGATCCAAAAAAAAAAAAAAAGAGTTTTGTGGGGTGACAGAAACCCTTTAAAAAGTCGTACATACCACAAAATGGTAGCAATAAAAACTACAGTTTGTTACGCTAAATAATCAAGCCCTCATACAGTTCTGTAGACTGCAACATTAAAAAGTTATCGCTGTCTGAATATGGTGATGCAAATAAAATTTTCAAAGGTTATTCTTTTTTTTTAAATTTAAAAAAATAGAAACTATACAAGTTTTGTATCGCCGCAATCATTTTGAGCCACAGAATAAGGATATCCTGTCATTTTTAAGACACAGTGAATGCTGTGATGTAAAAACCCCAAACTATCTTGGCGGAATTGTGGTTTTATTTAAATTTTACCCCATGAAGAATTTTTTTTCTGTTGGCATCTTGTCCTGTAAAAAATAAGCCCTCATATGGCTATGTGAATGGTAAAATAAAAAAGTTATGGCTATTGGAATGTGGGGAGGGAATATAAAAAATGTAAATAGGCCCAGTCTTTAAGGGGTTAATGGTCAATTTTATGCTATCTTTCTAATTGTTTATAATATTGGTGTTACCGTTTATTGTTATACTACATGGGGTGAAAATAAAATTACAGCTGAGAAGTGATTTTGACAGAACAGGAAGTGTCAGTTTATCATGAGAGTCAGTGCTCAAAGTAAAAAAACTGCAAGATTTTTTTTTTTAATACAGAACATTGTCAAAAATATTGTAAACATGTGTTTAAATAATAGGTCATTTGCTGTTTATTTATTTCCTTTAAGCTCTATTAGCCATAAGGTCAGTATTTTGGAACTAATAGATGACAGACTCGATTTAAGATGACAGTTTACTTTTTGTACAAGTACTACCGTATTTTTCACTCTATAAGACGCACCTTCCCAAAAGATGCAGCTAGGTTTTTGAGGAGGAAAATAGGAAAAAATATTTTGAACCAAAAGGTGTGCTTTTGGAGGATTTTGAACTAATGGCGGTCTGTGGATGACACTATTATGGGGATCTGTGGATGATGCGCTGTTATGGATCTGTGGAGGACACACTGTTATGGGGAATCTGTGGATGGCACTGTTATGGGGGGATCAGTGGATGGCACTGTTATGAGGGGGATCAGTGGATGGCACTGTTATGGGGGAATCAGTGGATGGCATTGTCATGAGGGGGATCTGTGGATGGCATTGTTAAGAGGGGATCTGTGGATGGCATTGTTATGAGGGGGATCTGTGGATGGCATTGTTATGAGGGGGATCTGTGGGTGGCACTTATGGGGGATCTGTGGATGGCACTGTTATAGGGGATATGTGGATGGCACTGTTATGGGGGATCTGCGGATTACACTGTTACGGGGGTATCTGTAGATGACACACATATGGCATCTTATGCGATATATGTGTCATGCACAGATATCCCCCATAACAGTGTACAGCTGGTGGCAGTATTTTGTGTGGGGGGGGTGAAATGTATGCCCCTTTAATGACACTTGAGCAATGGATACAATTGAGACATGGGAACGTGCCCTTTTTGACAGTGGCAAGTGTCCTTTGTCTGATATTTGTTTTATTGCTGCCTATGTCGGCCCTAATTATCATGTCTCTTATGTTTCTTGCCCTTTTATAACAGATCATCGGGGGATTCTGGAGTTCTGAAACGGTGGGGTAAGAGGACTTAACTACATTCCAATGTTTGTACATGATGGATCACATTAATAACATCTTACCCCACCGTTTCAGAACTCCAGAATCCCCCGATGATCTGTTATGTTTCTTTTTTGCAACATTGTTCTCTTTGCAGTGCAATTGAAACTTATCCTTCAGAACGTCATCTCTGTGAAGATTAAACAAGAGATGTCTACTTATACTGTTGTTGACATGTCTCCCCGGCACCGTGATGTCATCATCACATGACCATAGGCAATGTGATGTCATCATCACATGACCATGGGCGGGCTATTTAAGTTTGTTTGTTTGTGCTTTCACATATACTGCTGCTCACTTTCTGTTTGAAAAAGACACCTGTGAGTGTCGAAACGCGCATCACACGAGTGACCAATAAATCCTTTTGAGCAAATAAAATTGGAGTGCCGGTTTTTCTTCGTTGTGCAGACTTCGGGATTACATCCGCAAGACCGAGCACCCGCCGACTAACGCGCAGAGCTGCCTGACCTCACTATACACAGATGACAGGATTGGTGAGGTAATTGAGGCGATTTGTGTCGTCACCAGTGCACCGGTCCTCGGCTGTCTGTGCAGGGCTGCGCACAGGCGTAGGGCTCTCTGTGATGTCACGCTGTGCGCAGCCTTGCACAGCCGACAGCAGATGCAGTCAGATCGCTTTGGAGGAGAGAGGAGCGGAGGAGCGCAGAATCCACTCCAGGAGCAGGAAAAGTGTTTATTTTATTTTATACTTAGGCTGATGGACACTGGGGGTTGGTGGGGGCACTGGGGGCTGATGATGGAGAGGTTGATGGGGGCTGATGAGAGGCACTGGGGGCTGATGAGAGGCTGCTGGTGGCTGATGAGAGGCTGCTGGTGGCTGATGAGAGGCACTGGGGGAAGATAAGAGGCACTGGGGGCTGATGGAGAGGCTGCTGGGGGATGATGAGAGACATTGGGCTCTTATCTAAGGTCTGATTGGGGGTCATTCATATTGGGGTCTGAGCTGAGGTCTGATTGGGCGTCTGATATGAGGTCTTATTGGGGTTTTATTAACATTGGGGATCTTATTGGGGCTGATAGCTGAGGTCTGATTAACATTGGGGGTCTGATTGGTGGTCTGACCCGAGGTATAATGAAAAATATATTTTTCTTATTGTCCCTCTCTAAAACCTAGGTGCGTCTTATAGGGCGAAAAATACGGTACTTGCTTGCTCCTTCTCCGGATCTCCCCTACCCCTTGTGTACGCCACACGCTGTGACGTCACACGGAGGCACTGCCACACTAGGGTGAGCCCCGGTCTCCTTCCTGAACTGCAGAGCGGTGACCACTTCCAGCCCTGAGTCCAGCTGCCCTGAGCACTGATCCTGAGCCTGCTGGAGTCTTCAAAACTGTAAGTATTTACAGTCATTCACTGTAAGCTATATTATATATATTACTTGTTTTATGTGAGTAAGGGTGCTGGGTGGTTGGAGAAGGGGAGGGATGGAGAAGGGAGAGGGAGGGGTGGATGGAGTGGTTAGTAGTACATTTGTATACGGTATTTGTCTTGCTTCATAACATCAATATCCGTTATAAAACAAGGAAAAGGTGGGCGTGGATGGTGAGCTGATTTGGTGGTGCAATGGGCCACTTGACTGGATTTTCCCCCCAGGACTAAGGCTGCCAGCCCTCCCCTGATACACCAGCAGTTGGGGCAGTGTGTAGCAGGAATAAAGCACTCACCACAAGGCCTTCATACTTAAACCCAACCACTGTGGGATCCAAACAGAAGCTGGATTTATTGCTCAAGCTAATACGGTTCCGGGTGCATGGCTTGATGCGCGGCATATTCAGACACTAGAAGTTTGAGATCCTGTGTAGGACCTGTGTTTTACCCTATCCTGTCTGGATAAATCCTTCAACATTCCCACTACCTACAGGAAAAAACATTATATTCACACTACTCCTTATAATAAAAGATCCACAAAAGGTAAATTTGTACTGCTCTCTATGGACCCTACATACTGCTGTCAGTGGTTTTGCATGGTGAAAACTGCTGACAGACTCCCGTTAAGTGCAGCCTGCATACTTTAAGAAAGTCTCTGTGAAGACAATATGCATCATGGAAGAAAACAAATTGAACAAAGGTACTATACAACTGCTGCATGTTGCAGTGGTATGTAATACATATACGTAACACATCATGAACACAGCCTCTGTATCATTCACTTCAGAAAAATCTTCAAAGTATTTTTTTTCTATAAGGAATACTTTCTAAGATTACTAAGATCTCTAGAAAACTAAAGAATGGAGGTTGTTATCGAATGACTGGCAGCAGAGATCTTGAATGTTGTGAGGAATTGATTTGGGAAGTATTTTAGAAATTTATATTACAATTGTTTATATAATCAGCTACAATAAGACAATTTCTTGACAAACAACATTTAAAAAAAAAAAAACTGAACAGAAAATGTAAACAGTAAATAAATGAATAAAGTTGTCAGAAACAACATGAGTGAAAGCTTCGCCAAAGTGGATCTCCAGCCAGGTTTAAAAACCTCTACATTCCTTATATCGGTGATACCAGCAGCATATTTATATTATATTTACATATTTTTGATATATCCTAAAAACATTTTGAGAGTTTTTATCACAGATATACAATTTTATGAAAAATACAGCTGTACTTACCCGCCAGTCTGTATTTCGTAAAGTTTTGAGGCATCCAAAGAGCTGCCGCCAACTATCCGTGCCTTTTATGGAGAAGAAAATAAAAAGGTAATGTTCTCCACTGAATAAATGGCCTTGTTTAGGTTTACTTATTTAAAGCTCACTATACACAGAACACCAAACATGAAATATGTTAAGCAGAGTCAGCTCCAGCCCGCCATAAATGATAAAAAAAAAATCGAAATATTCTAACGAGCTTTGCTACATGTCTCAATCCATGATGGAATACAGAGAGCACATACACCGCACGTAGGACACAAGAAACAAGGAGGTGTCAATGCCAAAATGCAACATTCTTGAAATGGCTTTATCTTGGTCTAATCATAGGGATATTGATGATGAACCTAGGAACAGGCTTTTAAGCTATCAGAAGTGGTGAGCATCGGGAGTATCCTGGTTAACAATTCAACACATTTGGTGTTATTATAAGGCAGCAAAAGAATGGGTAACCAGAAGGGGCACATGCAAAATTCCACAAGTAAAATGAAGGAACCGAAAAGGTCAAGTCACAAACAAACATCAACAAGACATGATCCCTTAGGAAAGATGTGATTTAAAACCTTTTCATCCATAGCTTTGCTATCTGAAAGAGAACCAGGAAGAAGGGGAATAGATGTTAGACAAGATTGTCCAAGCAGTCCTGTGAACAACTGACTAGACTTGACATGCTGAAGAGAAATCATTTCTAAATGGCTGAAAATTCTTTTTTAGAATGACCAAAAAGGCAGAGAATCAAATTCACACATAACATGTCAGTGGTGGGAAAGCGACCTAAACATGTAATGTTGGGAATTCATTTTACCTACAATTCCAACTTTTTTAATTCTATCTTTCTATCTATCTATCTATCTATCTATCTATCTATCTATCTATCTATCTATCTATCTATCTATCTATCTAAACGAAGAGCATCCAGCACCTCTATCGTTTGTGAAACACACCTGTTCAAAATCCCATTTTTTGGAAAGAGGTCTTTCCTGGTACTCACAGTCGTATTCAGGATCTGTGCTGTGTGGAACCCCAATGCAGCAATCATATCATGCTATGGGCCTATTTGGTACCTTTCAGTGCCTTCAATGCTATATAGGGGCACACAGAGGTTTTTCCTCTCATGGCTTGCTCCACATTGCTTGCACATGCTATATTAAGGTACATCCGTCATATCTGCTACAGGAGCAGCAAAGTGGATAAGATAAAGGCCTCATTCAGACTGCCGTATGTTTTGTTTTTTTGTGGAATAGGTGCGGACCCATTCATTTCAATGAGGCCACAAAAGATGCGGACAGCACACCGTGTGCTGTCCGCATCCGTTGTTCCGTTCAGCGGCCCTGCAAAAAATATAGAGCATGTCCTATTCTTGTCCGCGATTGCAATTTTCTATGAGAGTGACGGCGATGTGCGGTCCGCAAATTGCTGAATTTGCCCTGAATGAGCCCTTAAAGAGACTCTGCCACCACTTAATGCAGTGCAATCTGAAGGCAGCATGTAATAGAGCAGGAGTTTTACTGTACTTTCTATAAAACTGTACATCAATCTGCTGTACTTCCTATAACACTATACCAGGGGTCAGCAACCTCTGGCCCTCCAGCTGTTGTGAAACTACAACTCCCAGCATGCTCCATTCACTTCTATGGGGGTTCTGAGAACAGGGAAGCAAGTGTGCATGCTGGGAGTCACAGTTTCACCACACCTGGAATCCTGAAGGTTGCTGATCCATGCTATATATCAATCTTCTCAGCTTCTCCTGCTCTATAATAGTGTTGAGGGAAGTTCTTCATCAAGAAGAACATTTATTTGTAAGTAGTGGGAGCAATGATAGGGAGCGGCGATTGCACCGCTCCCCGTCATTGTATTCCTCAGATGCCACAATCATAACTGATCACGGCATCTGATATTAATATTAAGGTCTATAGTAAAAGAAAAAAATAAATAATAAAATCATACTTACCTCATCCATTTGATCACGAAGAGCCCACCGCCGCTCTCTTGATTGAAGATCCAGTGTGAAATCTCGCATAATGCGTGATGATGGGTTGGCGTAGTAACATATGTCACCACGCACGAGATTTTATGCAGAATCTTCAATCAAGATGACGGTGGAGGGCTCTTCGCACTCATATGGATGAGATGAGTATGATTTTAAATTTTTTTTGTTATACAGACATTTTAGGGAAAATTGATTAGTTACCACGAAGCACAAGGAAATTCGGCTTTGCGGCAAATAGAATTTTCGCTGAAATTCGGATCGAACTCCACTTTCGACACTTTTATTCACTCAATACTACTCTATAACATGCTGCCTGCAGACTTGACTGCATTTCATCATGACAGGTTCTCGTTAAGCTAACCTCACCCACCAGAATCCACACGGAAATAGACAGGTGGTGCGGGTTTAAATACATCAAGTCAATATGCTACGAGTTTCGAATGCAGCAAAATCTAAATTAAAAGCTGCATGTAACTCATGCTGATTTTGCAGATTCATAGCACATTTTTCCACAGCTTTTTACATCCTATGTAGACAGACCCTATAAACATTGCAATACGTTGCCTCACAGAAGCATCATATGGTGGTAAATGTGTGCTGCAATATAGGATCCATGCTCACGGCTTTGTGATATATATGGGTCCTTAGATTGAACAGCCACTGACCTATAAATAATGGGATATCAGAGGCCCAGATATAAATCACAGGCTACAGGTGAGTGTTTCACGAGCGTTAGAAAACTGGACACTAGATACAAAAGTTTGTGCCAGATGGTGTACAACTTTAATACAGAGACAGCCACATATATACAAGTCTTTGCATGTGATGACATACCAAATGAAGAGCTGTTAGTATTTTCTATATTCTGTTTACTGCTTGCATATGACTTGCAAAAGCATATGTTATTGCACCTTGACAAATGTCAACTTGACAGAATCTCTTTTAAATAATTGATTTATCAGCTTTAATCTATTACCATGTAACGTTACCAAATTCCCAATTTAGGCTAAGATCACATCACTGTTTAGCTTTTCGTTCGTATGATCCGTCAAATAAAAGAAAAATAATGCATTAGTTATGATCAGTTACCATCAGTTTGCGCTAAAAATAACTCCTCCGTCTTTCTTTGAGTATCAGTTATGATCAGTTTCTGGCAGAGATCAGTTATTTTTGAGAGTAGAAAAAAACCTGCATGCAAGACTTTTTCTCCGGTTTATAATAAACGGAAGGGACAGGAACTGATGTAAACTGATCATTACTGATGCTCAAAAAAAGGGATCAGTTTATTTTTATTTTTAATGCCAGCAAAACGGTTATGTGAACTCAGCCTTAGCAATTTTTCAGAATGGGTGCGGTCCCATTCATTTCACCATGTGCTGTCCGCATCCGTAGTTTTGTTCGGCGGCCCCGCAAAAAAGATAGAGCATGTCCTATTCTTGTCCACAATTGCGGACAAGAATAAGCATTTTCTATGATAGCGGCGGCTATGTGCAGTCCGCAAATTGCAGAACGCACACGGGCCGGTATACGTGTTTTGCAGATCCGTAATTTGCCGACCGCAAAACATTACGGGTGTGTGTATGCGCCCTTAAGATGATAAAAACATTCCAGGCAGCAGATAAATCCCAAGTATTCACGTAATTCAACCTGGTAGAGATAACTTGTGACATTCCATATAGATTGTTAAATGTATTTAAAGAGTTAACCATCAAAACTCCTTGGTGTAGAGAGTCTTATAGTATGAAACCAACATTCTATGTAACTCTTCTACTCTCGACCATGTCTTCTTGTTACAGGCCCTGGTATTGAAAGATTATCAGACAGATCTCTACATTGGCTATTGGCATTCATAGATAGTAACCTAATGTAACCTAAAGGAAATCTGTCACCTCCAAAACTAGCTTCATAGTAAGCATACCACCATGTAAGGTAGGTGCCCGGAAATATAACTATACATTTATTGTGAACATTCAGTAGTCTAATCCTGAGAAATGCCTATTTTTGTGCAAATAAGATTTTTGCACTGTGGGATGGGCTGCTCTGTTCAGTGCACTTGGCTTCCCCTGCGTCATTGATACCAGCTCTGAAATTTCTGAGACTGTCAATCAAACAAGAGGAGGAGGCACTGGTTGACATTACTGGTGGAACAACGGTGCACCAAATAGAGATGCCTCACCCACAGTGCTCTTATTTGCATGAAAAGAAAGGTATGGTTATGTTTCAGGGAACCCACCCTACATTGCAGCATGCTTGCTTTATAACCAGGTTTGGAAGAGAAAGCCCTTTAATTGTCATAATCTTTGCAGGTACTTCATCCCTTTAATTACCTACCCAGAAACCATCCCCAGTTGTATGTGTTTTTCTTATACACAGGCTCCCACAAACGTACAAAATAATTGATATTGTTTCTGACCAGTGAGTTATATAAGAGTAAACCATGTTCTTATGTGCATCCAGGCCTTTTTTGATGTATAGCATTATTTAATTAGCATTGGCAGCAGCTTCCTGGCATGGGTTTGTAAAGTAACATTTATTCTCTTCCATGAATACCCCCAAGACTACTTCTATATCAATTTGCCCACTGTTTTACAATGTAATATGTAGTAGCATTTTGAGTACGAGTTGTATGGAGAAGAAATGGGGCACCCAAAGGCCTACTACTATATACTGGCAATTTCATATAGAAGCATACAGGGGTTTTTCTATGAAATTCTATATGAAAAATATATTGCATGCCATACTATAGAGAAATTCTATGCTAAAAGCATTGCTTCTCAGAAAGTAGATTTTTGCAATAAAGCCCAGTACGAAGGTATACATGCCTCCCACTAACCGTAACCTATTTGTGTTATTGAAAAACTAAAAAAAGTAAAATGTAAAAACATAATCAAACCCTGTACTATAGAATGAAAATGTTGAAGATAGAAAACAAAGTAAGGGAAAAATATACAACATATAAAAAAGATGCAAAGAAAATTATATAGTGGGAAAAAAAGCATGGGCATGTGTATATGTACAGCCATGATAATAGTTGTTAGTAAGAGGCATAATTTAAAATAATATCTCTACTGAGAGTAGACAAGATCGATCAAAGTGTGGGGGGGATATGTATTTTACAACAATGTAACATAAAAATAACAAAAACTATAACCTTGGGGGAATTAAAAAATGCAACAAATGTCTTGAGGAAAGAAAATATTGTTTATTGGTTCATATTATCAGCTAGTGGAAATCTAATTGTAAAACATATTGAGCCTCTCATTGTGCACTGCACCAGATCTCAGGCCAGCACTGTTCTTATGAACAGTTATGAATCTAGTTATAGTTAAAGGAGGGGAGGTTTTACCACTGTCCTCTATGTTTGGAGGTGGGGTAAGGCAGGAGGAGAATACTGGAATCACCAGATCCGGCATATGCCAAACACCACCAGCACCTGCTGGATACTATTCACAATAATGGAGTCTGTCGGGATTCAACATCAGTTCAGGCATTTTTTCCAGACAAGGTATTGCTGCATACAGCAATCTTTTACCTTAAATTTTTGCTGGAATCTCTTGTTAGGACTTCTGCACCAGATGTGCACGTAGCCTAAGGGGTACTATGGGTGGCTCATAAGATTGGAGCCGCAGTGCAGTTCATGGTCGGGCTGATAGGACTGCAGACACAGTTCATGGAGGAACATGAAAAGACTGCAGCAGTTCATGATGGTGGGTGAGGGGATGTGGGTGGTAAGTTTGTAGCTGTCCATGATGGTGTGGAAAAAGTTTCCCAGTAATAATCCAGACTTGCAGTGCATAAATGGCTTGTTGGTGGTAGATAAGATTGAATGGTACATTTTTTTTCTTCATTTGTAGGTGAAAAAAGGGCGGGGCAGGGATGGCCAGGGCAGTAGGAGGGGACAGGGCAAGGGGGCCTAATTCAGATTCTTGCTATGGAGCCCAATGATTTCTATGTTTGCCCCTATATGGTAGATGACTAAACAGGTAGAGCTACATACTTATGCTTTTATATGCATTTATTGCAACTGCCTTAGTAGCAGTGAGGGGTTGTGTCTGGTAAGGCAGGTATTTTCCTCCCAGCATGTGCGGCTGGGCTGGTTTCTAGAGGAAAATATTCTGCACTGTGCTGTATGTAGGTATCACACAGCAGCATATATTATGTCTAGGATTCCACAGGCTCAATGCAAAAAGCTGTATGGTATGCATGGGGTCCAACTATGTGAAGGGAAGTCGTGCACACAGATTACTAAATATCGAGCATCAGACCTGCTAAATGGCAATAAATATGAAAATCATTGAGATTTAGCAGTCACTTTCAGAGCTATGAAGATAAATTTGGTAGATCCTCCATGAAAAGATATAGTTCTTAAAAGTAGCGAAGAAATCTAAGGCTAATGCAGGATACAACAAGCCAAAATACTGTTACCAGTCAGTTGCAATGAAATATATTCCTTAAAGGGGTTATCCAATACCATGTCCGGGCCCCTCACAGAGAATATACTTACCCCACGCCCTGCACCGCTCCTGGTCCCAGCACCGGCGCTGCTGCTTCTCTCCGTGTGCCGATGAAAAACATCCGGTGTCAGGGGGAGCAGCCAATACAGTGGCTTAGTATGGGGGGAGCACAGTGGTGTTACTCCAGGTGCCAAACAACAAGCGGGCGCCCAGCATCAGCGGGTTCAGTGAGGCCTAGGCTGAAACTATTAAACAGTGACTGTTTCCAGCAAAATAACGACGGACCAGGGAGCCATAGGCACCAGCCTTTGGTCTGAGAGAGCCAGGTGCACATGCACTGACAAGTCTCCAGGGTGCGCACACACTAATGAGTCACCAAGATGTCTGAGCCCTGTCATCTCATGGGCCGTAGGCCTAAACCAGCCTGTGGATAGGATGCTGTGGATAGAACACGCATAAAAGCAGCATAGGGAAAGGGTGATTTGAGGGGGGATTTTAGTCAGTAGGTCTGGCCCACCTGGGGCCTAAATGTGAATCACTTATTATATTATATAGTATTATTATTGGTAAAGGTTAGGAGGCGCAATAATTGGCTTGCCCTGGGTGTTAGCAAGCCACGCTCCCAACTAACTTAATATAACATCTTTGTTCATTTTGTTTTTATTTTGCAAGAATATTCGATTTTTTTACAGCTTAAGCTACTTCTCGGCCAATTCAAACATATCATTAATAAAACACAATGTTTACAAAAAGAACAATGCTATTACACAACGACACAGAACAGACATCTGTTATAGTTGGAATATTTCATCAACGAAGTATTATTCCATCTGACTACATCGACGGGTTCCAAGCAATGCTGTCCAAAGAATAGATGCCTAAATCCCACACTTAGTAATAAAATGCAATGTTTCAGATTTATTTTCACATACAGAAAGCCTCACATCCCTTCTTCCTACATGTCATAATTTCTATCAAACTAATAGAAACCTCATTAAATAGGCTTTTTTGCCCCTTCTTTCATTTCTCATAGCACAAATAAACACTACAGATGCTCTCTTCATCATGCCAGACCTCCTACAGAATGTATTCAAGAGGATTTGGCTTAAAAAAAGAATAATGTTCTTTCTTTGTGATGATTTCTTAGAACACTATAGGATATTTTAGTAGCATTAGCTGTTATTTGTACTTATTTCAAACTAGAGACTCACTTTATTCCAAAAATAAAAAAGAATTGGCAAATATTGGCAAGTCAAGGCCTGGTTCACATAAAGTGATTGTGGTGTGGGTGAGAGCTGAATAAATAATTAAACGTATCACTAAACCGCCAATGAGACAAATATGATTATATACATGTACTGGGCCAAAGTAAGGGGGACCCTGGCAGGTCACCTTACGTTTAATTTAAAGGCTCTTTCCAGGATTTGTTGATCAACAGGGTTTGATTGACACAGGTTTTATAAGCTTCGCTGCCAGAACCAGACACCAGAATATACCGGTCCAGGTCCCCATACTGTGTAGTGGCTGTGTCTGGCTACTGCTCCCATTCATGTGAAATCAAGTCTAGATCTATCATATGACGGATGCTAACAGCATTATTTCTAACAGCAAATCCAAAGGAATTTGTGATAGAGGCTCTGAGTGATGTATCTCCTTGGCATGGGGATAATGTGAAAGTGGTTTACCCCGACTATTCTTTATGTCCTTACCTTCAGCTTATTTGTGCTCCAAACTCTACAAAATTGAAGCAACCCACTACTGTACCACTGGATTCTCTGGTAGACCTAGGCTCTTACTTAAAAAGGGGATGAAAGCTGGACTGTCCAAAAGATCCCTTTAGACATCTTAGCAACATTTCATCTGAAATGCAGATACACTCGACTACTCGAGGATTGCTAAGCAGTTAATATGTGATGTTGCAAAGGATAAAAAATCTCAGTTTTGTGATGAAGATGAGACAGTAGATCAAGTTCCTTTAAGGGTGTGACTTTACACTCCAACTACATTCATTTTCAGTGCTGAATTCCATTTTGTCTCTTAATAATGGCCTCCAAATTAGAAGACAACGCCATTTGTAGTTGCCTTAGGAGCCATTAGTCACCACTTCTTATGGGTTGATTCATGACCTTATCCATGATACTGTATTCCCACCCACCACATTTACTATAACTTTTACCAGAAAGTAGCGGAATTTATAGCTAAAGTCTACACCAGCCCGTTGCTTGCATAGACTTAAGTTTATGGAGCATGGCAGGGCAGAGATGAGCTTGATTTGTTAAGAGGTTTCTCAAGCCAGTGCAGGGAGATCAAGACTGGCATATGGATGCACCAGTCTTGATATATCTCCCCCAATATCCCTGGGCAGCAGATCGCTCTTTACACAGCAGGATGATGATTGAGGTGTCTGTATGAACAATGTCATCGGGTGATCTGCGGCACCTTTACACAGACATATTATTGGGAATGAGCATTTGAACGAATATTCGTTCTCAATAATCTTCCCGACAATTGGGCAGTGTAAATGTCTTTCTGTTACCTAATCACAG
This sequence comes from Bufo bufo, assembly GCF_905171765.1. Classification (NCBI taxonomy): domain Eukaryota; kingdom Metazoa; phylum Chordata; class Amphibia; order Anura; family Bufonidae; genus Bufo; species Bufo bufo. The sequence continues at coordinate 649,617,353 of NC_053389.1, forward strand.
ACTCCATCCTACTATCAACTTTTGCTGTGTTACTTTGATAATCACACCTTTATCAGTATAGTAAACAGAAAGAAGGGAATTCTTCACTGAAGCAGTTAGACCTATAGGTAGAGATTAGGGATGAGCAAATCTACTTTGGATGCTTCATCTGAAGTCTATTGGCATAAAAATTTGTTGCAATACTGTAATACTTAGAATGTATTGGCTCCAATGAGCCGAAGTTATTACTTCACGAAGTCTCGCGAGACTTTATGTAATTACTTTGTGAATTAATTATTACTGCAAAAAACTTTGACACCGAACTCACTCCCGCTCCGTACAGTATTACACCAAAGTTTTATGCGAATCGACTTTGGATGAAGCATCACCTTTTCAGTTAGACATTAAAAGGTAATCACCACTGAGGACGCAAATTTTTTTCCCCATCAAATTGGCTAAAAAATCTCTCTTTCTCTCCCTGTTTCTCCCAAATTGAATCACAAAAAGATTGGACTCAGTGGAATCAGAATTTTTCATTTTTTTAATCCAGGTAAAATTTCTGAATTTTAGATTTATTTTGCTTATCTCTACGCATAAGATAAACAATATTCAAGCCCAAGGAAATACAAATGCAAACTACTCCTTTCATAAAGCCTAAATGAGTAGGGAAATTAGCAGGAAGAAGTATTCTTATTAACACTTGGTCCTGATAATTAGAGATGAGCAAATTCCATTCAGCCGGTTCGCCAAATTCTTAAAAAAATTTGGTTTGATCCAAATTTCTTTGCGGCAAATTGCGTTACAAAATGTCTATTTCCTGACTGCAGAGAGCCTTTATAGTGGTGTAGAACACTGTGCCTTGCAGTAACACGCATAGTGAGTCTGCAGATGACATGCAGATGACAGACGTCACTCTTAGAATCACTGCACACTTCACTTATTTGGGCAGTCATGGGGCCAAAACTGACCAAATAACTCAAGTATGAACTCAGCCTTACAGGTCGATGTTAGCGTCAAGAAGAAGCGCACTCCTTTTACACCATCGTCAGCTGATTCCACATAGATGTCTACAGAACCTGTTCTGATGTCACTGATTATTTTGCCCTTCCTCTGATCCGTCAGAACAATAACCCCCAAATAAAGGATCCTGTCGGTGGAGCATCCACCTTCACTCGGTCAGCATTTGGTCAGTAATCCATCAGTATTGCTAAAGCCAACAAAAAAAAAACAAGAGTGGATCCAAAACAGAGAAGACATGGTGGAGGATGAGGAGGCAGAGGTGGACATTGTTGCAGGACCAACGGCTTGAGAACGTGGAGGCGGAAGCGGCGTCACCTGGCCAAGTTGCTGGTGTGGCTGGGCAGGAACCACATTTACCCAGAGGCCCATAAAGGACATGTATTGTCCTTGAACAGTTAAAGATACCGACCAATTTTCCCAAAAAAGGCTGTATCACAATCAAATTTCACCAATGAATGGCTAATCGACACAATTCGGTCCATACAGAAGAAAGTCTACAACAGACTCGGCAACCTTTTTCAGATGGTGTGCCAATTTAAAAAATAAATAAAATTGATGCGTTCAGCGTGCCGAGAAATACAGGAAAATCATATAATACAAACTGAACTGTATGTGACATAAACCAAATTATCAGTTTAACTTACCATTCAGTGTGATCCCTGATTTTCTTAGATTTGGTTCATATGAGGAGACTTTGAGCTAGACACAGGTCCCTCTGCAGTAATCCTGCTTCATGAGGGGCAGAGGACACCATTCATATGTGAGATTTGTTCACATAAATACGTCATCCCAAAGACTGGCATGCAAATGCAATCTTCCAACTGTCAAGTTTCTCTAGAAGTGATCTCTAACACATGAAAAGGGACTGTGGGGGAGATTTATCAAAACTGGTGTAAAGTAGAACTGGCTTAGTTGCTTATAGCAACCAATCAGATTCCACCTTTCAGTTTTCACAGCCCATTTGTAAATTGAAAGGTGGAATCTGATTGGTTGCTATGGGCAACTAAGCCAGTTCTACTTTACACCAGTTTTGATAAATCTCCCCATGTGTTTTCTTTGGATGTTTCAAGTGATGTACATAGCTTTTTACTGCTCCTTTGAATCCACCTAAGGGACAATATATGGGGCACCCCTCCACCAACCATGCACTTACTGACAGTGGTGGGGAGGACAGCCCTCACTCAGTCATTTTAAATGAGGGCTCACCATTGTCAGTAAGTGCATGGTTGGTGGAGGGGCCTCCCATATACTGGCGTCCAATACACTGACCCCCCTTCCCCCCCAGTAATAATCAGAGCTTAGCCCCATGCAGGCTTACTATCCTCCCACTCAGTTGTCAGAATCTTGCATCCCATTATCCCCACATGCCCCCCAGCAATCAGAAACAGCTTCACCATCTCCCCCCCCTCCAGTTATCACATGGAGGCTAACCATCCACACCCACCCACCCCCAAAATAGTCAAAAGCTTGCTCCCCATCTTCCCACATTTCTAAACAGCAGGCATACCAATCTCTCCCACCCCCAAAGTTGTCACAAGTTTGCTCCCCACTGTCCCACCATCCTCTCCATACCCTCAAATTAGTCACCATGCTCCTTTACCTTATCCCCAAGCTCACCAGCTTCCTTTAATCTGCCTGCTCCAGGGTAACAGATAACAGCAGCAGCAGCGACCAAAAGTGTGAGGGGTAGGCAAAGGAGACGTGCCCTGCATGGCGCATCTCACATTTCTTCATTTATTAAAGGCACAGCGCAGTGTATCGCATCGCTACACAGCCAGCTAGCCCATGAGGTAGCAGAGTCTATTCTGCTGGGTGGCGTGGTGGTGTAGCCACCACAAATTACAGTGGTGTGCAAGTAAAAAGCAGCCTGCATGCCATCTTTGGCACTGTATGACAATGTAAATTCACATCAGAACGGCTAATAACACGTACCTATTTTTCCCATTAATACACCCCAACAATAGCTGTATAACAATGTCTGTTCACTGCAGACCAGCTAATAAGACGTATTCTTTTTCCTATTAATACATCCCAAAAAAATAAATATAATGATCACAATTCACCGCAGAACAGCTAATAGGACGTACGTATCTATCCTATTAATACACCCTGTAAATGGCTGTGGTACAATGGTACTTCACCGCTGAACAGCAAATATATTTTTTTGCCACTAATACACACCAAAAAGGGCTGCAATTTTCCCACTTTACCACACAACGGCTAATAAGCCCTTTTTTTTCTTCCCCTAATACAGGCCAAAAAGGGCTTTAGAACATACAGTATAACTGCACCGGTGAACGACAAATAGGCCCTTATTTTTTTTTTACACTTATACAGGCCACAAAAGGCATTAGAACATATAACTGCACCGCTGAACGTCAAATAATATATATATTTTTTGCCACTAATACACGACAAAAAGGTCTTTAGAACATATAACTGCACTGCTGAACGGCAAATAGGCCCTTATTGTTTTCCACTTATACAATCCACAAAAGGCTTTAGAACATATAACTGCACCGCTGAACAGCAAATATATATATTTTTTGCCACTAATGCACGTCAAAAAGGGATTTAGAACATATAACTGCACTGCTGGACAGCAAATATTTTTTTATTTTGACACTAATACTCGACAAAAAGTGCTATAATTTTCGTACTTCACCCCACAATGGCTAATAAGCCCTTTTTTCCCACTAATACAAGCCAAAAAATGTTTTAGAACATATAACTGCACCACACAAGGGCAAATAAGACATAGAAATATTTCCTTGTAATAAACCCTGTTAATGGCTGTATCAAACAGCACTTGCACCCCAATAACAAGAACGGTTTGCTGGAATTATAGAGCTGTATAATGGCAATTTGGTTCCCCAGTCAGTGCAGCAAGGTGTAATAGGATTGTTCCTATTACCTAGTCAATAACCTCCCCTACTGAACCCTGTTCTACAGAAATGCTGTGGAATGATTCCTCCCTATCCTATCCTTTCCCTACACCTTGAATAATCTTTCCCTGTACTTGTAAATTGTTTTTTTTTAGCACAATGAAGTCTTTCCTAGCACTGTCCCTAGCGCCTGCTGACATCTCTCCCTGCACTAAGTACACTGGGCAATGGCAGAATACGAGATGGCTGAGGCTATTTATAGGGCTGTGACATCACAGGTCTGGCTGGCTGCTGATTGGCTGCATGCATGGCATTATGGGTGATCCTGAGTTCCCAGAGTTCCTTGCTTCATGTCCTCACACATGCAGCAGCCATTTTAGGAAAAAATGCAATTCGTTACCACAAAGCATTTGGAAATTCGGATTCGGTGCGAATCAAATTTTTCCTGAAATTCGGATCGAATTCCACTTCGTCAACTTCGATTCGCTCATCTCTACTGATAATTGCCCTGTGTAAAGGTACCACTGATAACTCGATGAATGAGTAAATACGGGTGAAAGTAACCTTTATGCAGACACTTAAAAAATTGTTTCTGGGCAGAATAATCATCTTGTGTAAACAAGGATCTGCAAACCGAAACATTGATTCTCTATGGAATGGAATGATCGCAACAGCTATACAGCAGAGGTGATTGCTGCATATGAATGCAACTTTCACCACCCCTAATAAATAGGTGATTACCGAGAATGAACAGTTAGTTTCCGATAAATGCCTGTTGTGTGAGCTTGTATAGAGGGATCTTAACACATATTAGGGAAGGAGTAGGCATGGAGACGCAGTCTGAAAGAGAACATCTATAAAAATAACATAAAACATTAAAGACTTGGTGAGCAGCTGTAACTAATATTCAATATTTAATAAAAAATACAAGGGTTTAATAAATCACACTCAGTAATCAGTTTACACCTCTATAACGAATAAATAGTTATATGATTAGGTGCACTACTGTGTTTTGCCAGTGTAGGGAGAGGTTGCTGTGTGGAGCAGGGACAGGCTGTTAGGGACACCAAACACTACCTAATAGGACCACAAAAGTCCTTTTAAGGACTGGTATAGGTGTGCTATCGATAGGTGTGATACACAGAGGGGTGCATATACTTTTATAATGAGTCAAAAACACATATATCTATATAGTGATCACCTGGAAGTCAGGGGCCTAGGGGCTAGGGGCTTACTAGGGCCATTTTTATATAGGGTAAGGTTCCGGACGGGGTCGCTCTTATCAGGGCGGGTGGTCTGTGGTTAGGCTATCAGGGCCAGAATAACACCGCCCTGTAGGGCAATATCAGGGACAGTTCTTTGCCCACCCTGTCCTTTAATACCACATCATCATCTAGCCCAGGGATAGATGTTTTTTGCTTTACCTCCGAGATTCATGGATGTGCACTGGAACCTCCCGGATTGTGGTAGGACATATGGTTTCTGATTTAGTGCCGCCGAGCACTTGTTATTGCCTACCACATCTATGCTTTTTGCTTAACTTTAATAATTTTATTTATTTTCATTTTGAGGGATATCTTTTCCATTCACACTTCCGCAAAATCAGTCCGCATCCGTTCTTCAATTTTGCGGAATGGGTGCAGCCCTCTTCATTTTCTATGGGGCAGGAATGTGCTGTCCACAACTGCATTTGCGGATCCGCATCCGCGGATCCTCACTTCCGCATCCGTGCTTCCGTTTCCGAAAAAAATAGAACATGTCCTATTCTTGTCCGCAATTGCAGACAAGATTAGGCATTTCCTATTATAGTGTCGGCGATGTGCGGTCCGCAAATTGCGGAATGCACATTGCCGATGTCCGTGTTTTGCAGATCCGCAAAACACTTACGGACATGTGAATGGACCCTCATAGTAACATTATTAAAGGTTACGTTTTATCTTTATGTATATTCTAATGGATTGCCTTCCTTGTACAATGTTATAATATACTTTCTATGTTAGAAAGTATATTATAGTGCATTTGTATTCTGCGGCAGTTGTGTGCGGTTCTGCTGCGATACTGCAGATATATAGAGGGACAAGCGTTATTGGAACAAATTATTTCTACTGGTGTGATATACCAGTCCCCCCCCCAAAAAAACTGATTGAAGCGTGGTGTTATATACCAATATACTTTCTTTATAATGCATTTGGGTACTGTATAGTGCATTTACACATGCGCGTACGCGAAAATTGTATCGCCGATATTTAGCCTTTAAAAAAATAATGAATGGAGATCGCAAATTCGAATAATACATCTGGTATGTCACTGTCCATGTTGTGGGACTATTTGTGCACTTCTAGTAATTATTTCTTGGCTGCAAATATGAGCTGAAGGTTTTTCAGGTTCGCCTGCCATTAAAATGAATGGGACCCGCCGCAAACATCTGCCGGGACGGTTTGCGAACGTGATCAAATGTTCGCAAACCGTACCGGCAGATGTTCGTCCATCACTACTAGAAATACCATTTGAGAATTATACTAGTTGTCCTTGGGATTTTCATCTCCCAATGGTGATGTTAGCCCAGGGCTGCAAAACCAAGCTCTGTGTATGCTGCGGGCTTTTTACAGGATGTATGCTTACTATAATGTCATTGAATATGTATTAATCATTAAATACAGGATAGTCACCAATACAGTGTTAGAAAGAAAATAATAAATCTGTTATTAAAAATAAAGTACAAATTCCACATATTATCTGGCCAAAATTCTATCACAAAAAAACAAAGACCACCACCCTAATTGAATAGACTGTAAGTAGAAAATGGATTATACTGACATGCAGTATTTTAGATTTGCTGTCGTAAGGGGATGAGGTATGTATGAGCCATTTAGTTTGTAGGTATAACACAAGGTTTCTGATGAAAACCCAATGATTTATTCATCTAAATAATAACAACTCTAATCTCAAGGGCAAAAAAATAATCGTGTTCACTAATGGTGGCTTTATAGCCGTTCATAAATCTCTGAAAGTGGATTAGGTTGAAACTCATTGAAACTCATCTCTAGCCTTTCATTTGCAGAATGCCGAACTGAACAAAATAATGCAATGGAAATACGTATGATATGACCAAGAAGATAGAAAGAAAATCAAGAAGAGCAAAATGTTGAATATATCTTTTTTACTGTTTTCTGCCATCTCTACAGAACAACTTTACATATATAGAGGACTCACAGGGCCGTTGTGCAGAGCACTGAGTTATTTGTGGTTTTATGAGCCTTTCAAATGAAGAGAGAAATAAAAATGTTTGCAGAGTCATCAAACTGGGAACAACTTATTTTTGCTTTGTTTTTTTCCGAAACTAGAAAAAAAATGGATCGATTTGTCGAGGTAAGTAGAACCTGAAAGGAAGCCATTATCATTCTTCTCATACCATGTACCAACAGAGGACCCAAGATAGATTTTAGGAAGAAATTTATAGATGGAGATAAAACATCCATTGCTCTTCTGCCGTTGATCTGCTCATTTCAATTATGGATTGCGATACAAAGAAAAAATCTGTACTAAATGTTTCTACACAAAAGAGAATTGAGACACAACATTCAGCTATAACACTTTTATATATTATCCAGCTGGAGCATCATAACCAAGCTGATGTCTGCAGCTGCAGACACTTGGGTCATAAAAAAGCTGGAAACACCATTGGGGGTCACAAAAGTCAAATAAAATGGATGTAGACAAATTTATAATAGCGTTTCCAATAAAGTGAAAGACAAGAGAGAAAAAGAATATGAATCCTAGGAGACCACAAAGTGTCATACACAAATTTTTATGTCAATTGGAGCACTTTTGAATCAGGTAGGATCGATTCAACCAAGTCAACCGATTTGGTCGTATCAAAACGGAATAGAATTTTGAGCAATTTGTTCATTTCTAGTTTCCAAGACTGTCTTTTTTTAAAGTGAAACTCTACACTGAAACCATGTTACACGTAACATTGGACAGGAGCATACACAAAACATAAGGGAGATGTAATGAGAGTAATACCCCCACTTTTACACCCTGTAAGTCTATGCTTACTAATCAACACTGTTGGGTAAGAAACATTACAAGAACTAGGACATCCAGACTGACAGGATTACACATTACAAGGACAACCATTCATGGGGCATCATGGTAACATACTGTACTATATTACACTATATACTATCCAATGGTCTCAGCTTGTACATATTGTCTAATGTAACTGTGTTTAAGGGGTTTCTAATGGTAATGGTAATTCGGTATGTATAGTTTTGTATAATGACGTCTGCAAGTTGTGACTGTCTATATGTATGCATGCATGTATGTATGTACAGTATGTATGTATTGAGCTTGCCTGTGTGTGCTTACATGACTTGAATCTGTTTAAATGTGTGTATCCATATCGCTGACATATGTTCGTATGAGTGCGCACAAAAATACACCCATAGTCTGGATACCTTTGCCATTTTTTTCTCTTGTTCAAAACAGATCTATTTTTTGACAAAGAGTATACAAATATGAAAAAGACATCTACCTATTTTACCCAATAAAAGACTGAACTCTGTGAACCTGACCTCATAGGGGTTAAAGATCTTTATTTTGGTCATGGAGCTTCAAATCCCCTACTTCCCCTGTGATGCGTAAAGCCACCACTAGAGAGCTAGAAGTTGACTAGAAGCTTTTTTTAATGTTCAATTGGAGCAAAGTGATTCAGGCAAAAGAATTGTATTATTTAAAGGGGTCCACAGGGTAGAGGATAAACGTATAATCACTGGGGGGTTAGACTGCCTTGACCTGTGGGTCCTGATTCCCTTGTTTGAATGAAGCAATGGTCACACATGCACATTACCACTCAAGCCCCTGTCTGTGGGACCAAGTTGTTCATGGGCCGACCCCTCTAATTCTAAAAAAAACAAAACTTCATGCCAAAAAATTATTAGGAAATTAATTTGCAAATCATTTTGTGCACTTTAATTCTACACAATTGTGTAAGTATAGGTGCTTCGTTAGTGTAATGGTGCATCTTACATAACTAACATATCATCATGTCCCTATAGATACATACAAATACTCTACGAGTGCTATGCTGACTCAACTGAGGAATTCCGGATCCCCGACAAATTTAAGAACTGATTAGGCTGTACGTGTTTGTTGAATGCAGATTTCTACATCAATGTCAGTGTGAGAAAGTAGGTCACATACTGTGCGTTCTTCCTTGAGAGCTTGCATTTGGAAAATGCTTAGAAATATAGTTTCGTGCATGTGTATTGTCTTCAGAAAGGACTTGAGCCTTCCTAAGCAGGATGTTAATGCCTGTCATCACCCAACTTGCTGCAGGGCTGCTGCACTTAAAACTGTAATTAACATGGATTTTCTAAATAAATAAAGTCAGCACTATTTCTGCACATATCCTCAGGAGAGCACCCATGACCTAGATCTTTATCTGTTTATGACATGATACAATTCATTTGGAAATATTCCACAATGGAATCGCAGGTAATTGTAAGATTCTTCGGCTATTGTCATACTGAACCTCTTCTAGACAGCAAGAATTGAAAAGAATACAGAATAGCTTCCTGTTCAGTTTTTGCTTCCAAAAATCAATCGTCTTTCCTTCATATTTGTGCTTCAGGAGGATAGGTGTTGTGGTCACTGAAGCATTTTTAATGAGGAACAGCTTCTGAAAAGGGTAGGGTTCATCTTTTTTATCATCCGACATGATAAAAATAGCTAAAACACATTAAAAAATAATTGAAGAAAGGAAGTATTTTTGTTCCTGTTAAGCAGTATGGGGCAAAACAAATGGAACCGAGGGAATAAAAGCAATTTGTCAAGAGATACGGAGCTGAATGGCTTTAAATTACTTCTCAACCAGTAGTACTAAAGTGTGGGTGTCCGCTCTGATCTCAAAGGTACATTTTATATACTGTATTCTGGGAAAGCATTCAACTTCCTTGGCTACAAATCTACCTTATTTGTTATTTCTCCACCAAAGCCATGCTTCACAGTATCTATTGTATAAATGATACTTACTATTACTTTTGAATATACAGCATTTCGAGGCCTATGAGGAATCCCGCCATTCTTTCCTCTGGGAGATGAAGCCTAATTTCACACATAGTTAGCAAGCAGCTCTCATCAGTAGCAATACCTATATACTTACTATTAGTTATGAGCAGCAGGGGCAATATTCGAATTTGTGAACATTTTGTAGAATATTCATGATATATTCGCGAATTCGAGATTATATTCTTGATTGCGAAAATTGCCAATGTAATATTCAAGTAACGTGTGCGAAATGCAGGCGTGGGTCACTTTTGCTACATTTTTCAAGCTGCTAGAAGTTTCCTGAGACTGGAGAAAATGGTTGGCATGGCAGAACATTACAATAGCTTTATATGCAGATAGAGTGCTCCAATATATTTGCGCTTGCGAATTTTCAGCAATAGTAAGGGGTAGGCAACTTTTCTATTAGTTGCTAGGGATGTTGCTAAGCTGTGACAAAGCCTCCTCATTGGCCCACAAGCTAAAGGAAGGGAGGGATGATCACCTGATGTGTACTGTGTTAAAAAAAAAAAGAATATTCGATTTTACGAATATATAGCGCTATATTCTAAATATTCCAGAATTCTCGAAGTGCTGATATTCGCGATTAAAATTCGCTATTCGAATATTCGCGCTCAACACTACAAACTATTAATATATTTTACTATTTAAAAATTAACTTCCACAGTATTTACTCTCTTTCTGTCTACATATATATATATAAATACTATATACTATATATCGTAAAATTACAAGTTTCATAGTAACATACAAACATTACTAATCTGTTTATATACTTACTATTTCAATACATATTTGTAACTATTTACAATTTCTTATTCTCACTATTTTTTTAAATTTTAACCCTTAGTGACCATCAATACATCTTTTTATAGTAGGTGTCACTAAGGGGCCTTGGGTCAGGTCACTGAAGGCGGTGGCCTAGTCTAAGCGCGGCTCTCCTGTGTAGTGGAAAGCGGGGACTCAGCTCTCACATATGAGAGGCACTTCTGCTCTAAAGGCGCAGACCAGCAGAAGCTCCAATTTGGGCAGTTTAACTCTTTAGAGGCTGTGAACAATAACACCCATAGCATGTTACAAAGTAGTTGTTGTTTTTTTCAGTTACAAAGGAAGTGGACTTCCATCGGCAACCCACAAATGAGATCATGGGGTACTGATGTCTCTGCACACAGGTCGGGGTCTAGCAAAGGCCCTTGTGGGACTATTAAATGGTTAAAAAATAAAAAAAGTTTAATTAAATAAAAAATTCTAAGTAAAAAAAATACATATTTATCCCGTACGGTGACAACTAAAACAAAACAAAAAGGATGCCAGACTTACTACTTTTTACTTATTTGCCTCCTAAGATGAAATAAAAACCAATAATAAAGTGTCATGTACCCCAAAAGGATACCAATGAAAATTACAAGTCTTCTCTCAAAAAATCAAGCCTTCACACAGCTCAGTAGAAAGAAGATTGAGATGCAGCCATGCACATTTTCTATCTTTTTAAAAAGGGGTATTTATTGTCAAAAGTAGTAAAACATTAAAAAAAACTTATATGTATTTGGTATTGGTGTACTCATACTCCCCCCAGAATAAATCATGTTATGTATACCGAAAAATTAACACTGCAGAATTTATAATTATTTATAACATAAAAACTCAGTATCGGTATTGCTGCTTTTTTGCCCCCATCTCCCTCCCAGTAAGAGTTAATCAGTTATGTGTACCCCAAAATAGCACTATTAAAAACTTGAATTTATTTTAAAAAAAGTTATAGCTAATGAAGGCAACGGAAAAAAAAACCACTTGGTCATTAAGGCTCAAAACAGACCAATCACTAAGGGGTTAATATAGAAAACCAATTGTCCTAATTTGTTCGCACAGTTTCCTGTATGTCATTGATAATGATAGGAAAACTTTTTCAACACAGATGGGAAGAGAAATGTAAAAAGAGGACACGTCATCAACCATTAACGTGTCACTTTCACTAGAACATGCAGGAATATGGAGACTGTATTGTGTATTTCTAGGGCACTGTGACACAAAAAAAAACTGTGGTCTACTTAGAAGACCACAAATTTCTGTGACCCTATCCCATCTCCAAAATGTATGAGATACATTATGAAAATTATGCTAATTCACTTCTTCCCATGGTGGATATTTTTCTCTATCAGGTACACATAGCAGGAGTAGACATATACAGTGAACTTTTTGAACTGTGCTGGAAACCCTTCTTTGATGAAGGACTCACAAACACATCTGAAATCACTGTAAGGAGCCTGCACTGAGGATTAGTGATGAGCGGCAGGGGCAATATTCAAATTCGCAATATTTCGCTAATATTTGGGTGAATATTCGTCATAAATTTGCGAATTCGAGAATTTGCCATTATTTTCTTGATTGTGAAAATCGGCAATGTTATATGCGCTTATTGAGTGTGCAATGCAGGCGTGGGTCCCTTTTGCTACATTTTTCAAGCTGCTAGAAGTTTCCTAAGACTGGAGAAAATAATTGGCATGGCAGAAAATTACAATAGCTTTATATGCAGATCGGCAATTAATGATGTGCATATTATGGCGCAATACGTGCAACTTCACATTTCAGCAGGTCTGACTACATATTACTGATTGGTGCACTAAGTATTGTTGTGACATCACAGCACTTTGTATATTGCATGTATGTATGGACAGCAGAACCTATCACACTACCTAACACCCTGCACTGGAACCTACCAGCTACACTATATCACTATCTAACACACTGACTCTCACCCACTAACTATCTGTATTTATATATATAAGCTAACTATCTATCTAATGTAATGACACAGCAAAGCATAGAACACAGCAATGACATTGCTGTCTCTCTAAGGCCTCTTTCACACGGGCGTTGCGGGAAAATGTGCGGGTGCGTTGCGGGAACACCCGCGATTTTTCCGCGCGAGTGCAAAACATTGTAATGCGTTTTGCACTCGTGTGAAAAAAATCGCGCATGTTTGGTACCCAAACCCGAACTTCTTCACAGAAGTTCGGGCTTGGGATCGGTGTTCTGTAGATTGTATTATTTTCCCTTATAACATGGTTATAAGGGAAAATAATAGCATTCTGAATAAAGAATGCATAGTAAAACAGCGCTGGAGGGGTTAAAAAAATAAAATAAAATTTAACTCACCTTAGTCCACTTGATCGCGTAGCCCGGCATCTCCTTCTGTCTCCTTTGTTGAACAGGACCTGTGGTGAGCATTAATTACAGGAACAGGACCTTTGATGACGTCACTCGGTCATCACATGATCCATCACCATGGTAAAAGATCATGTGACGTACCATGTGATGACCGGAGTGACGTCATCAAAGGTCCTGTTCCTGTAATTAATGCTCACCACAGGTCCTATTCAACAAAGGAGACAGAAGGAGATGCCGGGTACGCGATCAAGTGGACTAAGGTCAGTTAAATTTTTATTTATTTTTTTTAACCCCTCCAGCGCTGTTTTACTATGCATTCTGTTTTCAGAATGCTATTATTTTCCCTTATAACCATGTTATAAGGGAAAATAATAATGATCGGGTCTCCATCCCGATTGTCTCCTAGCAACCGTGCGTGAAAATCGCACCGCATCCGCACTTGCTTGTGGATGCTTGCGATTTTCACGCAACCCCATTCACTTCTATGGGGCCTGCGTTGCGTGAAAAACGCAGAATATAGAGCATGCTGCGATTTTCACGCAACGCACAAGTGATGCGTGAAAATCACCACTCATGTGAACAGCCCCATAGAAATGAATGGCTCGGTATTCAGTGCGGGTGCAATGCGTTCACCTCACGCATCACATCCGCGCGGAATACTCGCCCGTGTGAAAGGGCCTCAGAACTGCAAAAAAATTCAGAAAATGGCTGCTGGGGAGGTTCTTATATAGTAAGGGGTAGGCAACTTTCCTATTGGTTGCTAGGATTGTTGCTAAGCTCTGACAAAGACATTGCAGCCTTCTCATTGGCCCACAAGCAAGAAGCAGGGAGGGATCATGGGTTCAGATGAAAAAAAATCAAGAATATTCACGAATACGAATATATAGCACTATATTCTAAATCTTTGAAAATTCTCGATGGCGATATTCGCGATTAAAATTCGCGATTAAAATTCGAGATTCGAATATTCGCGCCCAACACTACTGAGGATAGTATAGAATAACTCTTTAGTACCGAACCTCCATGCCTGCCATTGAAAGTGGAGCTTCTAAAAGAGAATGCTTCCATACCTTCAGCATGTCATAGAACAAGCCCATTTCTGGTGGATTTGCATGGACTTCCATAAAAATAACTTCTGTATGCCTCTGAATAGAATCAGTGGCTACAGAGGTATAGTAGAGGGTTCATAGGACTTTATGACAGCCCTGTCTCGTCTGTACAAAATGGCTTATGTGCATGACCCCAGACTGCAAAAAATATTAATATACAGTGCCCTTGGATTAACTGTCAAAGTCCTAGAATTTGGGCTCATGCCCACGAACATAAAGGCTCTGTGCACGTATTGTGAACCACAAACGGCAGGTTTGCAAAATATACAGGCACTGGCCGTGTTCACTCTGTGGTGCAGATGCAGATCCACTGACTTGAATGGTCCGCAATCCACAAGATACATCCAAAGATAGAACATCTCATGTCTTTTGAAAAGCAGAGGCAAGGATCAGAAGCCCATGGAAGCACTACCAAGCACTTCCGTGGGCTTTCAGGTCTGTTCCTCTACACCGGAAAAGATAAGATATGTCTTATCTCTTGCCATATTTTGCGGATCATGGACCCATTCAAGTCAATCTGCAACACAGAGGGCATGCCGCAGGTGCCAGTGCATTGCAGATCGCTATCTTCGGTCCGCAGCCTAGGCATGGAGCCCTTACATTCATGGACATGAGCCCTTAGAGTGTTGTAATCTAATGAACCAAGCATGCATAACTTATTCATGGTTTAACCTCAGAATAAATCTTTACTTCGTTAATACAAGCAATGTTAATGTTAAAGTTTTTGAAAATGGTGAGGAAAAAGGCTTGTGATTAGGGATGAGCGAACCCGAACTGTATAGTTCGGGTTCGTACCGAATTTTGGGGTGTCCGTAACACGGACCCGAACCCGAACATTTTCGTAAAAGTCCGGGTTCGGGTTCGGTGTTCGGCGCTTTCTTGGCGCTTTTTGAAAGGCTGCAAAGCGTCATACTACTTGGCCCAAGAGGCCATCACAGCCATGCCTACTATTGGCATGGCTGTGATTGGCCAGTGCACCATGTGACCCAGCCTCTATTTAAGCTGGAGTCACGTAGCGCCGCACGTCACTCTGCTATGATCAGTATAGGGAGAGGTTGCAGCTGCGAAGTTAGGGCGAGATTAGGCAGATTAACTCCTCCAAAAGACTTCATTCTGTGATCGATCTGCAGCTGTGGATCATTGAAGTGCTATTATTGACTTGCTCACTTTTTGAGGCTGCCCAGAGCGTTTTTAGATCACTTTTTTTCTGGGGTGATCGGCGGCCATTTTGTGACTTGTGGTGCACCAGCACGAGCTATCACCAAGTGTATTTAACCATCGATAGTGTGGTTATTTTGTGCTATATCCTACATCAGCTGCAGGCTGAGCCTGTGTCACCGAAGTGCATTTAACCATCAACAGTCTGGTTATTTTTTGGCCATATACTACATCAGCTGCAGGCTGAGCCTGTGTCACCGAAGTGCATTTAACCATCAACAGTCTGATTATTTTTTGGCCATATACTACATCTGGTGCAGGCTGAGCCTGTGTCACCCAAGTGCATTTAACCATCAACAGTCTGATTATTTTTTGGCCATATACTACATCAGCTGCAAGCTGAGCCTGTGTCACCCAAGTGTATTTAACCATCGATAGTGTGGTTATTTTGTGCTATATCCTACATCAGCTGCAGGCTGAGCCTGTGTCACCCAAGTGCATTTAACCATCAACAGTCTGATTATTTTTTGGCCATATACTACATCTGGTGCAGGCTGAGCCTGTGTCACCCAAGTGCATTTAACCATCAACAGTCTGATTATTTTTTGGCCATATACTACATCTGGTGCAGGCTGAGCCTGTGTCACCCAAGTGCATTTAACCATCAACAGTGTGGTTATTTTTTGGCCATATATTACATCAGGGGCAAGTTGAGCCTGTCACCCAGCGCCTAAAAAATAGACCTGACATTTCTATTCAACCAAATCTGTACTGTTTTAGCTGGTCAAGTTATTTGTATTGACCGTAAAAGCACAAATTTTTTCTTTCTGGGTTGAAAAAGCATTCCCAAATTTCCCATTCTCAAAATAACTAGTTTCTGGTATTTGAGGCCTACTTGAAATCTATCCCAAAAAGAAAATCTTACATTAAAGGTATTGATAGTGTCATTCAGAAAAACCTAAGACACACGCTAGCGTGCTGATAGAAGTGTGATTCTGTGATTAAACCTATACCTGTCACACAGCGCAAAAAAAAACTGGTCTCACATCTCTATTCAACCAAATCTGCACTGTTTTTGCTGGTCAAGTTATTTGTAGTGACCGTAAAAGCAGACTTTTTGTTCTGGGTTGAAAAAGCATTCCCAAATTTCCCATTCTCAAAATAACTAGCTTCTGGTATTTGAGGCTACTTGAAATCTATCCCAAAAAGAAAATCTTACATTGAAGGTATTGATAGTGTCATTCAGAAAAACCTAAGACACACGCTAGCGTGCTGATAGAAGTGTCATTCTGTGATTAAACCTATACCTGTCACACAGCGCAAAAAAAAAACAGGCCTCACATCTCTATTTAACCAAATCTGTACTGTTTTAGCTGGTCAAGTTATTTGTAGTGACCGTAAAAGCACACTTGTTGTTCTGGGTTGAAAAACCATTCCCAAATTTGCCATTCTCAAAATAACTAGTTTCTGGTATTTGAGGCCTACTTGAAATCTATCCCAAAAAGGATATCTTACATTGAAGGTACTGATAGTGTCATTCAGAAAAACCTAAGACACACGCTACCGTGCAGATAGAAGTCTGATTCTGAGATTAAACCTTAACCTGTCACATAGTGCAAAAAAAAACAGGTCTCCCATTTCTATTCAAGCAAATCTGTACTGTTTAATCTGGTCAAGTTATTTGTAGCGACCGTAAAAGCCCTATTTTTTTTCTGGGTTGAAAAACTATTCCCAAATTTGCCATTCTCAAAATAACTAGTTTCTGGTATTTGAGGCCTACTTGAAATCTATCCCAAAAAGGATATCTTACATTGAAGGTACTGATAGTGTCATTCAGAAAAACCGAAGACACACGCTACCGTGCAGATAGAAGTCTGATTCTGTGATTAAACCTTAACCTGTCACACAGTGCAAAAAAAAAACAGGTCTCACATTTCTATTCAATGGTCTGCCGGGTGTTCACTCCAAGGTCATGGAAGTCACGCCTGCGGCCACCCCGTTCTCCGAGGGATATGTCCTGAAATCCAGCTGAAAGCTGCAGAACATCAGTCGGAGGTCTCTCCACTACTGGCGGGCCTCTCTGGCGCCCTCTTCCCACAAGCAAAGGCTCGGCTGGTGGCTGCTGGGGTCTTTCAATGCGTCTAGGTTCTTGAGCCTCTTGCTCCGGTCCAGGCTGTCCTTGGCTGGGCTGCCCCCTGGCACGTGCTCTTCCGCGGGCTCTGGCTCGTCCACTCATCTTCTATTCCTGAGAGGATATAAACCGCTAATAAGGTCAATCTGCCGCCTAGCAGCTCCGCCGTGGCACAATCACCTCAGAACTCGCACACTGGTGACTTTAGGTATCTTCACTGGTCACTTTGAGCAGAATGATGACATCCGAGTCACGGCACCAAATGTAACCCTCTTTTCCTTGCACCATCTGCGACACCTCCAGCTTTCACACTCACTCGGTCACCAGCTCCTCCAGGCATAAAGTCTAAGTGGACTCTAAGGGACGACACTCAGGTCTTCTGTGGTTTAAAGCTTTATTGAGGTGTAGTGCACTTGGCTGGAGCCTGTAATACAACAGGGAAACACTGCCACTATGTGGTATACAGCCAGGTCACCAGCCCACCTATATCATAACAGGCAGTCATTATATTACATTCCCACATACATGTTACAGGATATAACAAAGCATACAGAAAAATGAACAAGAGAAAATCATTTACAAAGATATTGCAGCAGGGTGACCTGGAATACAGCATGTCTTGCAGCCATTTTAGGAAGAACACATGTCTCTTTAACTGTACATCATCTAATCAGCCTAGCATGTGCTGCAGGGTTTAAAGGCTGCTAAAAAAACATACAGTCACCTCTTTACATTCTACAGAACTATTATGGGTATATATTATAACTTTTTACAATAGATAAATGAACTTTAGCTTTAGAGAACTTAGACAGAGATCCTACCTCCTTCACAGTAAATGTCTGCACTGAGGAGACCAAGCCAAGTAGCAGAATACACAGGGGGCTTTCTGGAAGAGTCCACTGTAAAGACTCTGTCTGTTAAAACTTTCCTCAGTTATCTAATAGCACATTTGAAGAGGTTTATTTAGCATGTCCTGACTCTCTGCTAACAGCTTATGAATATATGGAACTATATTTAACATGTGATCATTGCTGCAGCTCCTGTATATTGGTATGACCCTATTGCAAACCTGCAGACTGGATATTTGGTGAAACTTCATGTGGTTCATATCGACTGTACTACACCACTGACTTGGTGCCTGGGCCTAAATATGTGACAGTGGCCTGTTCCAGTGGTGGGTGACGTGATGCCTGATTCTCTGCTATGACATGAAGACAGATTCTGTGCTGACATAAGGCCAGATTCTCTGTTACAGGACCTCTCTCCTCTGTCTGGGTGCCGGGGCCTAAATGTGTGACAGTGGCCTGTTCCAGTGGTGGGTGACGTGATGCCTGATTCTCTGCTATGACATGAAGACAGATTCTGTGCTGACGTAAGGCCAGATTCTCTGTTACGGGACCTCTCTCCTCTGCCTGGGTGCATGGGCCTAAATGTGTGACAGTGGCCTGTTCCAGTGGTGGGTGACGTGAAGCCTGATTCTCTGCTATGACATGAAGACAGATTCTGTGCTGACATAAGGCCAGATTCTCTGTTACAGGACCTCTCTCCTCTGTCTGGGTGCATGGGCCTAAATGTGTGACAGTGGCCTGTTCCAGTGGTGGGTGACGTGATGCCTGATTCTCTGCTATGACATGAAGACAGATTCTGCGCTGACATAAGGCCAGATTCTCTGTTACGGGACCTCTCTCCTCTGCCTGGGTGCCTGGGCCTAAATGTGTGACAGTGGCCTGTTCCAGTGGTGGGTGACGTGAAGCCTGATTCTCTGCTATAACATGAAGACTGATTCTGCGCTGACATAAGGCCAGATTCTCTGTTACGGGACCTCTCTCCTCAGCCTGGGTGCCTGGGCCTAAATGTGTGACAGTGGCCTGTTCCAGTGGTGGGTGACGTGATGCCTGATTCTCTGCTATGACATGAAGACAGATTCTGTGCTGACATAAGGCCAGATTCTCTGTTACAGGACCTCTCTCCTCTGCCTGGGTGCCTGGGCCTAAATGTGTGACAGTGGCCTGTTCCAGTGGTGGGTGACGTGATGCCTGATTCTATGCTATGACATGAAGACAGATTCTGTGCTGACATAAGGCCAGATTCTCTGTTACGGGACCTCTCTCCTCTGCCTGGGTGCCTGGGCCTAAATGTGTGACAGTGGCCTGTTCCAGTGGTGGGTGACGTGAAGCCTGATTCTCTGCTATGACATGAAGACTGATTCTGCGCTGACATAAGGCCAGATTCTCTGTTACGGGACCTCTCTCCTCTGCCTGGGTGCCTGGGCCTAAATGTGTGACAGTGGCCTGTTCCAGTGGTGGGTGACGTGATGCCTGATTCTCTGCTATGACATGAAGACAGATTCTGTGCTGACATAAGGCCAGATTCTCTGTTACAGGACCTCTCTCCTCTGCCTGGGTGCCTGGGCCTAAATGTGTGACAGTGGCCTGTTCCAGTGGTGGGTGACGTGATGCCTGATTCTCTGCTATGACATGAAGACAGATTCTGTGCTGACATAAGGCCAGATTCTCTGTTACAGGACCTCTCTCCTCTGCCTGGGTGCCTGGGCCTAAATGTGTGACAGTGGCCTGTTCCAGTGGTGGGTGACGTGATGCCTGATTCTCTGCTATGACATGAAGACAGATTCTGTGCTGACATAAGGCCAGATTCTCTGTTACAGGACCTCTCTCCTCTGTCTGGGTGCCAGGGCCTAAATGTGTGACAGTGGCCTGTTCCAGTGGTGGGTGACGTGAAGCCTGATTCTCTGCTATGACATGAAGACTGATTCTGTGCTGACATGAAGCCAGATTCTCTGCTATGGCATGAAGAGACTGATTCTGTGCTGACATGAAGCCAGATTCTTTGCTATGGCATGAAGAGACTGATTCTCTGCTGACGTGAAGCCAGATTCTCTGCTATGTCCATTTGATATTGGTTCATTTTTATTTATTTAATTTTTATTTTAATTCATTTCCCTATCCACATTTGTTTGCAGGGGATTTACCTACATGTTGCTGCCTTTTGCAGCCCTCTAGCTCTTTCCTGGGCTGTTTTACAGCCTTTTTAGTGCCCAAAAGTTCGGGTCCCCATTGACTTCAATGGGGTTCGGGTTCGGGACGAAGTTCGGTTCGGGTTCGGATCCCGAACCCGAACATTTACGGGAAGTTCGGCCGAACTTCTCGAACCCGAACATCCAGGTGTTCGCTCAACTCTACTTGTGATACATTTTAGGTTAATATAAGACCTGTCTGGGGTTCAGGTGTTTCATTGAGTTGTATACAGTAGCTGTAGATCAATTTCTAGGGGGTCTAGAGGACCAATGCTCACATTTTCTTATGAGTTCTGCTAAAATTTTGATTTACAAAGATTTACCTTGGACATATTATACATGAATATAGTGGGCTCTGTGGACAAGATGCTGTATGTGTACAGTGATCCCTCAAGATACAATGGCCTCAGGATACAATATTTTCAACATACCGTTCAATGTTTTTTTCTGACCTATCGTAAGTAGAGTTGAGCGGACACCTGGATGTTCGGGTTCAGCAGGTTCGGCCAGACTTAAAAAAAAAAAATTCGGGTTGGGGACCCGAACTTGACCCCGAACCCGAACCCGAACCCCAACCCCAACCCCATTGAAGTCAATGGGGGCCCGAACTTTTGAGCACTAAAATGGCTATAAAAATGGCATGGAAAGAGCTAGATGGCTGCAAAAGGCAGCAAAATGTGCTTAAGAGCATGGCAAATGCTCTGCAAACAAATGTGGATAGGGAAATTAATTAAAAAAACATAAAAGACTTTAAAAAAATAAAAATTAGGAATGATGTAGGAGGAAGAGGTTGAGGAGGTGGTGAATGAGTGGATGTTGTCGTGTAGGCTCACGTGGCGGTCTAGGTGGAAGCGGCGGCAAAGGAGGAATAGGTAGCCAACACAGATGTGTGTTATTTTGCATTTTTATATAGGGGTATCCCCCAAAATATTGCGACATATAAAAAAAAAAAGGAATAAGTGCACTTGAGTACAAGGATGGATGGTTGAGGCTGTTTGAACTGTCTATTCTGCACAAGGTACAGACAAGTCCTGAGGGATCCAAGCCTGGTTCATTTTAATGAACGTGAGCTTGTCCACGTTGGCTGTGGACAGGCGGCTGCGTCTGTCTGTAATGATGCCTCCTGCCAAACTAAATACAAGTTCAGAGAGTACACTGGCTGCAGGGCAGGCCAGCACCTCCAAGGCATACAGGGCAAGCTCTGGCCATGTGGACAATTTGGATTTGAAGTTGAATGGGGCAGAACCATCAATCAGTACGTGTAGTCGTGTGCACAGGTACTGTTCCACCATGTTGTTCAAATGCTGCCTCCTGCTAACACGCTCCATATCAGCAGTTGGGGCCGGTTGTTGCGGCGAGGTGACAAAGCTTTTCCACATGTCGGCCATGCTAACCCTGCCTTCTGAGGTGCTGGCGCTGACACAGCTGCATTGGCGACCTCTTCCTCCTCCCCTGCCTTCGCCTTGTACTTCCACTTGTCCCCCGGCGTCAGTCAGGAATGCTCTCAGGAGCGCGTCTACCAGCGTGCGCCTGTAGTCGCGCATCTTCCGATCACACTCCAGTGAGGGAATTAAGGACGGCACATTGTCTTTGTAACTGGGATCCAGCAGGGTGGCCACCCAGTAGTCAGCACATGTTAAAATGTGGGCAACTCTGCAGTCGTTGAGCAGGCACTGCAGCATGTAGTCGCTCATGTGTGCCAGGCTGCCCAGAGGTAATGACAAGCTGTCCTCTGTGGGAGGCGTATCATCTGCGTCCTCCGTATCCCCCCAGCCACGCACCAGTGATGGGCCCGAGCTGCGTTGGATGCCACCCCGCTGTGAACATGCTTCATCCCCATCCTCCTCCTCATCCTCCAGTAGTGGGCCCTGGCTGGCCAAATTTGTAACTGGCCTCTGTTGTTGCAAAAATCCTCTTTCTGAGCCACTGCTAAAAGACTGACCTGAAAGTGTTAGAGATGATGCCTCTTCCTCCTCCTCGTCCTGGGCCACATCCTCTTCCATCATTGCCCTAAGTGTTTTCTCAAGGAGACATAGAAGTGGTATTGTAACGCTAATAACGGCGTCATCGCCCCTGGCCATGTTGGTGGAGTACTTGAAACAGCGCAACAGGGCACACAGGTCTCGCATGGTGGTGAAGTGGTGCTGTTCCGCAGTGCGACTCACCCGTGCGTGCTGCAGCTTAAACTCTACTATGGCCTGCTGCTGCTCGCACAGTCTCTCCAGCATGTGCAAGGTGGAGTTCCACCTGGTGGGCACGTCGCATATGAGGCGGTGAGCGGGAAGGCCGAAGTTACGCTGTAGAGCAGACAGCCGAGTGGCGGCACGATGAGAATGCCGGAAGCGCGAACAGACGGCCCGCACATTATGCAGCAGCTCAAACATATCGGGGTAGTTGTGAATGAATTTCTGCACCACCAAATTCAGCACATGCGCCAGGCAAGGTATGTGCGTCAAACCGGCTAGTCCCAGAGCTGCAACGAGATTTCGCCCATTATTGCACACCACCACGCCGGGCTTGAGACCCACTGGCAGCAACCACTCATCGGTCTGTTGTTCTATACCCCGCCACAACTCCTGCGCGGTGTGGGGCCTGTCCCCCAAAAACAATCGTTTCAGAACGGCCTGCTGACGTTTACCCCTGGCTGTGCTGAAGTTGGTGGTGAAGGTCTGTCGCTGACCGGATAAGTAGGTGGTAGAAGAGGAGGAGGAAGCCGAGTAGGAAGAGGAGGCAACAGGAGGCAAAGAATGATGCCCTGTGATCCGTGCGCCAAACAGCTCTCCGCCTGGGGCCCAGCTGCCACTACATTTACCCAGTGTGCAGTTAGGGAGATATAGCGTCCCTGGCCGTGCTTACTGGTCCACGTATCTGTGGTTAGGTGGACCTTGCCACAGATGGCGTTGCACAGTGCACACTTGATTTTATCCGATACTTGGTTGTGCAGGGAGGGCACGGCTCTCCTGGAGAAGTAGTGGCGGCTGGGAACGACAGCAAGCGACATGAGCTGTTAGAAGCTGTCCGTCTCCACCAGCCTGAATGACAGCATTTCAATGGCCAGCAGTTTAGAAATGCTGGCATTCAGGGCCAGGGATCAAGGGTGGCTAGGTGGGAATTCAAGCTTTCTATCAAAGGTTTGTGAGATGGAGAGCTGAACGCTTCCGTGTGAAATGGTGGAGATGCTTGGTGACGGAGGTATTGTTGTTGGTAGCACATCCTCTGTTTGCTGGGCGGCAGGTGCCAACGTTCCTCCAGAGGCAGAGGAAGAGGCTGAGGCAGCAGCAGAAGAGGGAGACCTTTCTTGGTTTTGAAGGTGCTTACTCCACTGCAGCCCGTGTCTCGCATGTAGATGCCTGGTCATGCAGGTTGTGCTAAGGTTCAGAACGTTAATGCCTCGCTTCAGGCTCTGATGGCACAGCGTGCAAACCACTCGGGTCTTGTAGTCAGCACATTGTGTTTAGAAGTGCCATGCCAGGAAACTCCTCATAGCTGCCTTTGGTGTGTTCGGTCCCTGGTGACGATGGCCAGTAGCAGGCGAACTGTTTTGGCGACGGCTGCTCTGCTTTTGCACCCTGCTCCCGCTTTTGCTACGCTGTTGGCTCGGTCTCACCACTGCCTCTTCCTCCGAACTCAGAAAGTCAGTGGCACGACCTTTATTCCATGTGGGGTGTAGGACCTCATCGTCCCCTGCATCGTCTTCCACCCAGTCTTCCTCCCTGACCTCCTTTTCATTCTGCACACTGCAGAAAGACGCAGCAGTTGGCACCTGTGTTTCGTCATCATCAGAGACGTGCTGAGGTGGTATTCCCGTGTCCTCATCAGGAAACATAAGTGGTTGTGCGTCAGTGCATTCTATGTCTTCCACCCCTGGGGAAGGGCTAGGTGGATGCCCTTGGCAAACTCTTCCAGCAGAGTCTTCAAACAGCATAAGAGATTGCTGCATGACTTGAGGCTCAGACAGGTTCCCCGATATGCACGGGGGTGATGTGACAGACTGATGGGCATGGGTTTCAGGCGCCACCTGTGTGCTTTCTGCAGAAGACTGGGTGGGAGATAATGTGAACGTGCTGGATCCACTGTCGGCCACCCAATTGACTAGCGCCTGTACTTGCTCAGGCCTTACCATCCTTAGAACGGCATTAGGCCCGACTAAATATCGCTGTAGATTCTGGCGGCTACTGGGACCTGAGGTAGTAGGTTCAGTAGGACGTGTAGCTGTGGCAGAACGGCCACGTCCTCTTCCTGCACCAGAGGCTCCACCAACACCACCACCACGACCATGACCTCGTCCCTTATTAGATGTTTGCCTCATAGTTAGTGTTTACAAAGCAAAGTAAAAAGTGGTTAAGTGTGTTAAAAATTATTAACCGCCAATATAAACCCTGATGTAGGGTATTGCACTCAATAATTTTTTTTTTAACTCTATATGACAGCTTTATTTCTGGCCTAAACGTGACAGTCACTTATGCTTGTCTAATCCTAGATGTGCAGTACATTAGAGGTTTTTTTCACCCCAGTAACCAAAAAGCCGTATTTCTGGCCTAAATGTGACACTCACTTATGCACGTCTTATCCCAGATGTGCAGTATATTAGAGAGTTTTTTCACCCCAGTAACCAAAATGCCGTATTTCTGGCCTAAATGTGACAGTCACTTATGCATGTGTAATCCCAGATGTGCAATATATTAGAGGCTTTTTTTCACCACAGTATGCCAAAGCCGTATTTCTGGCCTATATGTGACAATCACTTATGCACGTGTAATCCCAGATGTGCAGTATATCAGAGGCATTTTTCACCCCAGTATGCCAAAGCCGTATTTCTGGCTTAAATGTGACAATCACTTATGCACGTGTAATCCCAGATGTGCACTATATTTAACAGATGTATTTTTTTAACCCCAGTAAGCAAAAAGCTGTATTTCTGGACTTGCAGACATGCAGATAGCCTGTGCTGGTGCACTATAGTTGCATAAAATGGCTTGATAATGTATTGATATTGACTAACTGAAGAAAAAAAAGTTCGTTTTCAGTAGTAGTTGGCTCAAGGCAGGCTTAAAAAAATTGTGCACTGCACCAACAAAACACATTTTCTGTAGATCGCTGAGTACAAAAAACAGTTCTTGATAAGATTTCTCCCTGATCTCTCCCTCACAGCAGCTGCAGCCTCTCCCTTCACTAATCCGATCAGAGTGACGGGCGGCGCTACGTGACTCCAGCTTAAATAGAGGCTGGGTCACATGCTACAGTTGGCCAATCACAGCCATGCCAATAGTAGGCATGGCTGTGATGGCCTTTTGGGGCAAGTAGTATGACGCTTGTTGATTGGCTGCTTTGAAGCCTTTCAAAAAGCGCCATAAAAATCGACGAACACCAAACCCGAACTTTTACGTAAATGTTCGGGTTCGGGTCCGGGTGTCGAAAACCCTAAAGTTCGGTACGAACCTGAACTTTACATTTCGGGTTCGCTCAACTCTAATCGTAAGTTGAAAGTAGACTCAATATACAATGCCTCAGACTCAGATCCAACCAATCAAGGCCATTTCTCTGGTAAAATAGCTTTATTAGATGCTAGTTAGCAGTTGTCCCTGACTGTTATATGTAAGGACTTGACTTATCTGTCTTAGTTTGCTGCTTATTTTTCTTAAATCTTCATATTCTCTTATCTAGGATTACATTTTGGGGCTATGGAACCGATTACTCAACTTACAATGATTTCACCATACAATGGTCATCCTAGAACCAATTAATATTGTTTCTTGAGGGACCACTGTATAGAGAGCAATATACAGTTCTGCTGCCATTATGTAGCAGTAGTCTTCACGATCAGCACTGGATCATCATATCAGAAAATATGCAAATATTAAATATGATGTGATGTTTCAGACCTCAGGACTGTTGCTGCCATATCCAAGAAGGCAAACAGAGAAAGGCCACCTAGACAAAGCGTCTCTTTAAATTACCTTGAATTTACATGAATTAGCAATGTAAAGATGTTAACATTCTGGACTGTCAAACTAACATCTTTGGGAAGATCTATGGGGGCATTTTATTTTTCACTTGAATTTTAACAAGATAACATGCTTACAAGTGATGTAATGTGCTCAGGTGGTGTATGCTCATAAACTGGATTTACGAATAAGGTTCATTAAATGCTCTGTGGGCTAGAACAATAAGCCACATTGATGTTGAGTGGAGACACTTGATGGATGAAAATAACCTATCATCTAGATCAGTGATTTCCAATCTTATTACCACAGGGGAAATCCTGAAAAATGTTTTCAGTCCTGTCACTCCTTTTTTTTAAGTCTGCCTCAAAAAATCTTAGCGCAGAGGTGGGTAAAGCATTATTTAACCCCTTCCCGACAGCCTCCGTACATGTATGGCGCAGCTGGAAGTGACTTACCGACAGTTGCCTTAGATGTACAGCGCTCGGATTCAGTGGGTTCAGAAACTGCGCCAGCTCGATCAACTGCGGGGGACCTGCTTTTATTGAAAGTCGAGCCACTGCTGCGGATATTGATGAAAACACTGATCCTAGCGCATTAACCCTTTGTATGCTGCGGTCAACGTCGACCACGGCATGCATAGGGTTTGTGGAGGGAGGGGGAGCTCTCTCCTAACCCATTAGATACTCACACTGTGGTGAATTTGACCCAATAGCTGGTAAGGCAGCCAGATGCATCAATTGAGGGGCTTGCCTTCTATGGAAGCCTATAAGACCCAGCCACTGTATTGTAATGCAATGTTGAGGGGATAAGACCCCCAAAAGTTAATACCTCAAAGTGGAACACAAATAAAAAGTAAAGAAAAAGTTAAAAGATTATTTGTTTTCTTTTTTAAATAAAAAAATGAAAAGTTTAAATTAAAAAAACACCATTTCCCCTCATCATGACCTAAAATTTAAAAAATAAAATAAAATAAAGATAGACATATTAGGTATTGTCACGTCTGTAATGACCTGCTCTATAAAAGTATCACATGATCTACCATGTCAGATGAACGCTGTAAAAAATAGCTATTTTTGGCCACTTTTTCCTTTCATAAAGTTTAGTAGTGAGTGATCAAAAAAATACTATGTACCTGACAATGGTACCACTGAAAATATCACCTCATCCTGCAAAAAATGGGCCCCTACACAAGATAATTGGCTGGAAAAAAAAAATGGCTCTCAGAAAATGGCAACACAAAAACAGCATTTTTTTGTTTCAAAAATGTATTTATTGTGTATAATTGCTAACAAAAAAAAATTATCTCTACAGATGAATGTAGTTTATGAGCATTACATTACTACGTCAGCTCGCACGAGATTTTGCGCGGGATCTTCAATCAAGATGGCCCCGGCGGCCTCTTCGTGCTCAAATGGATGAGGTGAGTATTTTTTTTTTTAACGCCATTTCAGGGAAAATAGATTTTTTACCACAAAGCACGAGGACAGTCGGCTTCGCGGCAAATCAAATTTTCCCTGAAATTTGTTTACCTTAATCCTAGTTCTAATAATGAAATGTGTTTTTAATGCAGATTGCATTAACATGAAAAACCTAATGTAAATGTCACTGCTGAGACACTGCTCCTCTGCATTTTAGTCTGCCTCTCATCTCCCTACATGTGCCATCTAAAAGATAAACTGTTGCCCATAGCAACCAAAGTACAGCCTTTATTTTTGCCAATAGCAACCAATCAGAGCATAGCTTTAATTTTATTACAGCACTTATCAATCTGCCTCTCATTGCATGTTGTCAGAAAATAAGGTCCTTTGTGATTGAGTGGAAATCTCCCAATGTGTGCTGTCTAAAAGGCAAACTGTTTGCTGCCTATAGCAATCCATGATTCAGCTTGATTACTAATGTAACTGTAGCTGTTTAGGCACGGCTTCTCACTCTGCCTCTCATCTCCCTTGCATTTCAGATTACCTCTCATCACCTTACATGTGCTATATAAAAGACAAACTGTTGCGCATAGCAACCACAGACAGCTTACAATACGTAACACCTATGTTTACCAACCTGTGGCTCTCTAGCTGCTACAAAATTACAACTCCCATCATGTCCTGATGACTGCAGGCTGTTAAGGCGTAATGGGAGTTGTAGTTTTGCAACAGCTGGATAGTTTGGTAAAAAAATAGGTCTACACTATTGTAAGAATCTCTGTAATAAAATAAAAGCTGCACCGTGATTGGTTGATATGGGCAAAAATGAAAACTGTGCTGCAACTCATTGCTATGTGCAACAGACAATTTGCGTTTTAGACTGCATATGCAGGGGGATGAGAGGCAGACTGAAATGCAGAGGAGATGTACAGCATTAGTAAACCTGCCCCAATGCATTGTTTTCACCTTCTACCTATACTTTTTTATGGAGTCAACCCCTCAGCAGTATTCTGCACTAAAACATATGAGCAAAGTGTCAGGACTAGTGATGAGCGGCTGGGGCAATATTCGAATTCGCAATATTTCACGAATATTTGGTAGAATATTCGTCATATATTCACGAATTCGAGATTATTTTCTTGATCGCGAAAAATCGGCAATGTAATATTTGCGTAATGTGCGTGAAATACAGGCATGGGTCACTATAGCTACATTTTTCAAGCTGCTAGAAGTTTCCTGAGATTGGAGAAAATGGTTGGCACGGCGGAACATTACAATAGCTTTATATGCAGATAAAGTGCTCCAATATATTTGTGATTGCGAAATTGGCACTAATGATGCGATTAATTTGGCGCAATACGTGCAACTTCACATTTTAACAGGTCTGACTACTTATTGGTGATTGGTGCACTAAGTATTGTTGTGAACTTGTGACATCACAGTACTATGTATGTATGTATGTAGCATGTATGTATGGACAGCAGAAATCAGCTACACTATATCACTATCTAACCTACACTGACTATCTCCCACTAACTATCTGTATTATACACTGCTCAAAAAAATAAAGGGAACACTTAAACAACACAATGTAACTCCAAGTCAATCACACTTCTGTGAAATCAAACTGTCCACTTAGGAAGCAACACTGAGTGACAATCAATTTCACATGCTGTTGTGCAAATGGGATAGACAACAGGTGGAAATTATAGGCAATTAGCAAGACACCCCCAATAAAGGAGTGGTTCTGCAGATGGTAACCACAGATCTCTTCTCAGTTCCTATGCTTCCTGGCTGATGTTTTGGTCACTTTTGAATGCTGCCGGTGCTTTCACTCTAGTGGTAGCATGAGACGGAGTCTACAACCCACACAAGTGGCTCAGGTAGTGCAGCTTATCCGGGATGGCACATCAATGCGAGCTGTGGCAAGAAGGTTTGCTGTGTCTGTCAGCGTAGTGTCCAGAGCATGGAGGCGCAACCAGGAGACAGGCCAGTACATCAGGAGACGTGGAGGAGGCCGTAGGAGGGCAACAACCCAGCAGCAGGACCGCTACCTCCGCCTTTGTGCAAGGAGGAACAGGAGGAGCACTGCCAGAGCCCTGCAAAATGACCTCCAGCAGGCCACAAATGTGCATGTGTCTGCTCAAACGGTCAGAAACAGACTCCATGAGGGTGATATGAGGGCCCGACGTCCACAGGTGGGGGTTGTGCTTACAGCCCAACACCGTGCAGGACGTTTGGCATTTGCCAGAAAACACCAAGATTGGCAAATTCGCCACTGGCGCCCTGTGCTCTTCACAGATGAAAGCAGGTTCACACTGAGCACATGTGACAGACATGACAGAGTCTGGAGACGCCGTGGAGAACGTTCTGCTGCCTGCAACATCCTCCAGCATGACCGGTTTGGCATTGGGTCAGTAATGGTGTGGGGTGGCATATCTTTGGAGGGCCGCACAGCCCTCCATGTGCTCGCCAGAGGTAGCCTGACTGCCATTAGGTACCGAGATGAGATCCTCAGACCCCTTGTGAGACCATATGCTGGTGCGTTTGGCCCTGGGTTCCTCCTAATGCAAGACAATGTTAGACCTCATGTGGCTGGAGTGGCTGGACTAGCCCGCCCGTTCCCCAGACCTGAATCCAATTGAGCACATCTGGGACATCATGTCTCGCTCTATCCACCAACGTCACGTTGCACCACAGACTGTCCAGGAGTTGGCAGATGCTTTAGTCCAGGTCTGGGAGGAGATCCCTCAGGAGACCGTCCGCCACCTCATCAGGAGCATGCACAGGCGTTGTAGGGAGGTCATACAGGCACGTGGAGGCCACACACACTACTGAGCCTCATTTTGACTTGTTTTACGAACATTACATCAAAGTTGGATCAGCCTGTAGTGTGTTTTTCCACTTTAATTTTGAGGGTGACTCCAAATCCAAACCTCCATGGGTTAAAAAATTTGATTTCCATTTTTTTTTTTCCGTGTGATTTTGTTGTCAGCACATTCAACTATGTAAAGAACAAAGTATTTCAGAAGAATATTTAATTAATTCAGATCTAGGATGTGTTATTTTTGTGTTCCCTTAATTTTTATGAGCAGTGTATATATAAGGCTACTTTCACACTAGCGTTCGGGGCTCCGCTTGTGAGTTCCGTTTGAAGGCTCTCACAAGCGGCCCCGAACGGATCCGTCCAGCCCTAATGCATTCTGAGTGGATGCGGATCCGCTCAGAATGCATCAGTCTGGCACTGTTTGTCCTCCGCTCCGCTCAGCAGGCGGACACCTGAACGCAGCTTGCAGAGGCAAACGGATCCGTCCAGACTTACAATGTAAGTCAATGGGAACGGATCCGTTTGAAGTTGACACAATATGGCTCAATTTTCAAACGGATCCGTCCGCCATTGACTTTCAATGTAAAGTCAAAACGGATCCGTTTGCATTATCATGAACAAAAAAAAATATATATATATATATTTTTTTTTGTTCATGGTAATGCAAACGGATCCGTTCTGAACGGATCTAAGCGTTTGCATATAGGTGCAGATCCGTCTGTGCAGATACCAGATGGATCCGCACCTAAACGCAGGTGTGAAAGTAGCCTAATCTAACTAACTAACTAACTATCTAATGTAATGACACAGGAAAGCAGAGAGCACATCAATAACACTGCTGTCTCTCTCAGATCTGCAAAATATTGCATACATGAGCTGCTGGGGAGGTTCTTATATAGTATAGTGTAGGCAACTTTCCTATTGGTTGCTATAGAGATGTTGCTAGGCTCAGACAAAGACATTGCAGCCTTCTCATTGGCCCACAAGCAAGAAGGGAGGTTCAATATTACAAATATATATCACTATATTCTAGATATTTGCAAATTCTCAAAGTGCCGATATTCGCGATTAATATTCGCTATTCGAATATTTGTGCCCAACACTAGTCAGGACAATAACTTGTGCAATAATTTACATGTACTGTATTTATTTACATAAAGGGTGAAACTCATTGAAACTAGTTTATATATGATTTAATTTTAGATCACTGAAAAGAAATGAATTTATTGGTTAATTATCATTTCATAATAGTTGTTATAAATGGTAGAAATTTACAAAGGACCAATTAAGAGTGCTTGAAGATGTGTTCAATTAGTACTTTGTCCAAATGCAGCCTTTTAATTATTAATGCATGCTAAGTGCTCCAAATTTCACCGATCAAAACATCTTCCTGATAAATGTACTTAATACTATGGAAAATTAAAGCTTTGATACAGTTTGTGGCAAAATTCGCACATAGTTTATCACATAACATAAGAATTGCACATTGTCTGGTAGTTACATATAGAAACTAAAATCCTACACATAAAGCTAGCTATATGCACCACCACACCAATCAAAAAGTAAGCTTCATTTTATAGCCAAATTCTATACTTGAGATGAAAAGCCAAATGCAAGCTATACGCATTAGATAACTTTTGGCTGTATGCCTGTTTGGCCAACAGCTACAGTATCTCCTTAGACCCCTCCATACACATGTACATTTGGCTTAACTGAGCATTCATGTATCCTGAAAAGGAAAAGCGGGGAACGCCACTGTCAGACACCTTTGGCAGCGTTGCCTTATCTCTCCGAAAGAGGATCAGAAGTTGAAGTCCTTGCCTCCCTAACATCTACTATAGGGAGACAGTTGGGAGTACGCAATACACATTAAAAGGATTGTCCCACAAAAAATATTCTGCAGTTTTCAAACCAGCACCTGGATCTGAATACTTGTAATTGCATGTAATTAAAAATTTAGCATAGCAACTGAGTTATTCAATAAAATACATCTGTATAGCGCCACCTGCAGTTTGTTTTTTTCCTATTTCTTTGTCCGGTTCACTGAGATGGCCGCACATGCTCAGTGTCATCCTTCAACTGCCTCCTGAGCTGTGATAGGGAGAGCTGAGACACGCCCCCTGAACTGCAGCAGAAAAGACACTCCCCTTGAGCTCTCAGCTTGATATCAATCTATTAGAGCAATGAATGGGGAGATCTCTGGATCCATGTCAGGTACAGGGATGGTTCTAGCTTTGTTAGAAAGAGATTGTCATGTCCTAAAGGATTTTCATTTTTTACATCAGTCATGGGATAACCCCTTTGAATGGTCAGCGCAGCGGTCCTGCCAAAACTGGCAGGTTTGGGTAACCTATATCTAATATTTATGGTCTGGTTTAATCAGAGACATAATAATGTAAGTAACAGATGCCAAAATGTCATGTAACATGATGCCAAAGATTTTCCAGTGATGCCCCTTTCTGAGCTAAATGATTTATGTTATTCTCCTGTCCATATCTTTCAATCAATTGACATCACTTTCTATTCCATTGACCACAAGGGTCTAGTCCAGATAAATCCCAAATATTGTGGTCACATACTGGACCTAGGAGGAAACAAGGCAGGAAGCGTTTATAGAAAATAACTCTAAGCCCTCCAAGTAATATGGATTGTGATGGAACATATTACAATTATTTTGTCTAGCGGATTCATATGCCACCATGTAAAACTGAAGGCATACAGAGGTACAGTACGGGCCCATACATTTCTCTGTGCGCTGTATTACAGATCTATACAACATGGATCTGTAAGGCTCTGTTCACACTACTAATAAATGGAAGCCACAACTATCACGGCGGACAGT
This sequence comes from Bufo bufo, assembly GCF_905171765.1. NCBI lineage: Eukaryota > Metazoa > Chordata > Amphibia > Anura > Bufonidae > Bufo > Bufo bufo. The sequence continues at coordinate 649,650,938 of NC_053389.1, forward strand.
ATCTCAGATATAAAGACAACCAAATAAACAAGTGTCTAGGCGAGATGCTGGGAAATGGTCACCTCCTAGCATATCCCTGACTTCTGTCCCTACGTTGCTAAGCCCACATTCAGACCTTGATGGTAGGAATAATGTGTCCTCGTGCCTGGACTGCAAACACCCTAGAATCCCTGAGATGGTGAAAGGGGAGAAAGGGCAGAAAACACACAAACAGCCAAGACCGCAAATAACAAAAACAGAAACCAAACTTATCTGAGCTGGAACAGACAATCCTTCCTTCTTCCTTGAATCCAAGGCCAGACTGAATTCTATAACCCGTGCGGCCCTCTGGGAGTGAAGGCAATTTAAGCCAATGACCCCACCCAGAGCACCTGAAGGAAGGCGGATCCAGCATGATTCCAAAACAAAACAAATGGTTAGATACGTGCTGCCAATCTGACAGACCTCCGCACACCGTCCGAGCAGGGCATGACAACAACACTACCACATCCATTATTTCTTTCCTTCAACTCATCAATTTGATGCTATATTACTGCTCCCATCAAACATGACTGTGCCAGTGAGAGAAGTGTGGACACAGAATAATATGTGCATGATCCATATGTAGAGGAAAACGTGGTGCTGAGTGCAGAGCTATGGATTTTGTTAGGTTGCCAAAGGGGATTTTTTCCATCTGAGAATTGTCTGTTTCAAGTCATTGCACTGTTAAAAATACATATTCCATACTTTCATATAATTGTCCAATAATTCAGAATAAATGGACTTTTAATAAAGCCTAATTGGTGTTTCCCTTGTCTGCTGTTAGTCATTAATATTTCAATACATTGTGCAGTATCATACTGGAGCATGAAAAAACAACTAGTATTAAATAAGCCATTGGACAATGGAAATAAAGCAACAACTGGTGCAATAGTAGATAAGTAGGGAAGGTCTGATGAGCATTTCCGGCTGTCTGCACTACTAAATGGATCTCTTAATCACTGGGCACCGTATGGATTTATAATTCCTTATCCTGGCATGCCATTAGCTGGTGCAGGGAACTGCATTACAATCTATATTCAATGTAATTCATTACTGGGTAAAGCACTGCTTTATTTTTCTCCTTTTTACTTTATACAGACAATATAAACCTCAAAGTGCACGAGGGCAACTTACTTGTTCATACATAAAAGATCAACTGGATCCCACAGTTTAGGCCTGGTTAACATCTGCATTGTGCACTTTGGTACTCTGTTCTGGTTATGTATCTGGAAGCCCGATGCCGTCTTATGCAACCTTTTTTGATCAGCCGAAAGCAAGCATACATGCCAGAAAGCAGCTGGATCCCCACCAGACCCCCATTCTCTATAATGTGAACCGGCGGGGATCCAGCCACTTTCTGGCACAGGGCACAGTGGTATCTGTCTATGCCAGAAAAAGTTAACTATCAGTCTGGAATAATGAATTTCCCTCGCCGGAGCCCATACATTTGAATGATGTACGGAGACGGAATGGTTACACTGCCTTGTAACAGCGATAAGACCCTCAAAATTTGAAGCCCCATAGTGCTACCAAAAAAAAAAAAAGTGTGTTAAAAAATAAAAAAAACTAACATTTCATGTGATAAGTAGAGATGGCCCGAACTATCCGACGGCGAACAGTTCCCGGCGAACATAGCTTGTTCGCGTTCGCCTCTGCCGGGCGAACACATGCGATGTTCGGTCCGCCCCCTATACATCATCATTGAGCAAACTTTGACCCTGTACCTCACAGTCAGCAGACACATTCCAGCCAATCAGCAGCATACCCTCCCTCCCAGACCCTCCCACCTCCTGCACAGCATCCATTTTAGATTCATTCTGAAGCTGCAGTCTTAGTGAGAGGAGGGAGACTGTAACTGCTGCTGATTTAATTGGGAAATCGATAGCTAGGCTAGTGAATTCAGTGTCCACTCCAGTCCTGAAAGACTCATCTGATCTCTGCTGTAAGGACAGCGTCCTGACAGCACCCCAAAAAGCCCTTTTTAGGGCTGCAACATTAGTCTGCTTTTTTTTTTTCCTTTATATACATATTGCAGTTGCCTGGCCTGCCTGTGTGTGAGGAGCTGCAGGCCCACAGACTGTAGTGTGCCCACTGCCAGTGCTCACCCCTGTCATTCCGTGTGGCACAGGACTTTGCTTAAAAAAAGGCACTTAATTTTTACACTTTAATCTAAGGTTAGTTGCCTGCCAGTGTGTGTCAGGCTGACTTCCACTGACTGTAGTGTGCCCACTGCCAGTGCCCACCACTCATACCGGCTGGCACAGGACTTTGCATAAAAAAGGCATTTAATTTTTACACTTTAGTGTAATTTCAGCTGCTTGCCTGCTGCTAGTGTGTGTCAGGCCGACTTCAACTGACTGTAGTGTGCCCACTGCCAGTGCCCACCCCTGTCATCCCGTGTGGCACAGGACTTTGCTTAAAAAAAAGGCACTTCATTTTTACACTTTAATCTAAGGTTAGTTGCCTGCCAGTGTGTGTCAGGCCAACTTCAACTGACTGTAGTGTGCCCACTGCCAGTGCCCACCCCTGTCATCCCGAGTGGCACAGGACTTTGCTTAAAAAATAGGCACTTAATTTTTACACTTTAATCTAAGGTTAGTTGCCTGCCAGTGTGTGTCAGGCTGACTTCCACTGACTGTAGTGTGCCCACTGCCAGTGCCCACCACTCATACCGGCTGGCACAGGACTTTGCTTAAAAAAGGCATTTAATTTTTACACTTTAATGTAATTTCAGCTGCTTGCCTGCTGCTAGTGTGTGTCAGGCCGACTTCAACTGACTGTAGTGTGCCCACTGCCAGTGCCCACCCCTGTCATACCGAGTGGCACAGGACTTTGCTTAAAAAATAGGCACTTAATTTTTACACTTTAATCTAAGGTTAGTTGCCTGCCAGTGTGTGTCAGGCTGACTTCCACTGACTGTAGTGTGCCCACTGCCAGTGCCCACCACTCATACCGGCTGGCACAGGACTTTGCTTAAAAAAGGCATTTAATTTTTACACTTTAATGTAATTTCAGCTGCTTGCCTGCTGCTAGTGTGTGTCAGGCCGACTTCAACTGACTGTAGTGTGCCCACTGCCAGTGCCCACCCCTGTCATACCGAGTGGCACAGGACTTTGCTTAAAAAATAGGCACTTAATTTTTACACTTTAATCTAAGGTTAGTTGCCTGCCAGTGTGTGTCAGGCTGACTTCCACTGACTGTAGTGTGCCCACTGCCAGTGCCCACCACTCATACCGGCTGGCACAGGACTTTGCTTAAAAAAGGCATTTAATTTTTACACTTTAATGTAATTTCAGCTGCTTGCCTGCTGCTAGTGTGTGTCAGGCCGACTTCAACTGACTGTAGTGTGCCCACTGCCAGTGCCCACCCCTGTCATACCGAGTGGCACAGGACTTTGCTTAAAAAATAGGCACTTAATTTTTACACTTTAATCTAAGGTTAGTTGCCTGCCAGTGTGTGTCAGGCTGACTTCCACTGACTGTAGTGTGCCCACTGCCAGTGCCCACCACTCATACCGGCTGGCACAGGACTTTGCATAAAAAAGGCATTTAATTTTTACACTTTAGTGTAATTTCAGCTGCTTGCCTGCTGCTAGTGTGTGTCAGGCCGACTTCAACTGACTGTAGTGTGCCCACTGCCAGTGCCCACCCCTGTCATACCGAGTGGCACAGGACTTTGCTTAAAAAATAGGCACTTAATTTTTACACTTTAATCTAAGGTTAGTTGCCTGCCAGTGTGTGTCAGGCTGACTTCCACTGACTGTAGTGTGCCCACTGCCAGTGCCCACCACTCATACCGGCTGGCACAGGACTTTGCTTAAAAAAGGCATTTAATTTTTACACTTTAATGTAATTTCAGCTGCTTGCCTGCTGCTAGTGTGTGTCAGGCCGACTTCAACTGACTGTAGTGTGCCCACTGCCAGTGCCCACCCCTGTCATACCGAGTGGCACAGGACTTTGCTTAAAAAATAGGCACTTAATTTTTACACTTTAATCTAAGGTTAGTTGCCTGCCAGTGTGTGTCAGGCTGACTTCCACTGACTGTAGTGTGCCCACTGCCAGTGCCCACCACTCATACCGGCTGGCACAGGACTTTGCATAAAAAAGGCATTTAATTTTTACACTTTAGTGTAATTTCAGCTGCTTGCCTGCTGCTAGTGTGTGTCAGGCCGACTTCAACTGACTGTAGTGTGCCCACTGCCAGTGCCAACCACTGATACCGGGTGGCACAGTAGCTTGCCGATAAATAAGGCATTTAATTTTTAGACAGTAGTCTAAATTCAGTTGCTTGCCTGCTGCCAGTGTGTGTCAGGCCCGCTTCCACTGACTGTAGTGTGCCCACTGCCAGTGCCAACCACTGATACCGGGTGGCACAGTAGCTTGCCGATAAATAAGGCATTTAATTTTTAGACAGTAGTCTAAATTCAGTTGCTTGCCTGCTGCCAGTGTGTGTCAGGCCCTCTTCCACTGACTGTAGTGTGCCCACTGCCAGTGCCAACCACTGATACCGGGTGGCACAGTAGCTTGCCGATAAATAAGGCATTTAATTTTTACACTTTAGTGTAATTTCAGTTGCTTGCCTGCTGCCAGTGTGTGTCAGGCCCTCTTCCACTGACTGTAGTGTGCCCACTGCCAGTGCCAACCACTGATACCGGGTGGCACAGTAGCTTGCCGATAAATAAGGCATTTAATTTTTAGACAGTAGTCTAAATTCAGTTGCTTGCCTGCTGCCAGTCAGTGTGTCAGGCCCTCTTCCACTGACTGTAGTGTGCCCACTGCCAGTGCCAACCACTCATACCGGGTGGCACAGTAGCTTGCCGATAAATAAGGCATTTAATTTTTACACTTTAGTGTAATTTCAGTTGCTTGCCTGCTGCCAGTGTGTGTCAGGCCCGCTTCTACTGACTGTAGTGTGCCCACTGCCAGTGCCAACCACTGATACCGGGTGGCACAGTAGCTTGCCGATAAATAAGGCATTTAATTTTTACACTTTAGTGTAATTTCAGTTGCTTGCCTGCTGCCAGTGTGTGTCAGGCCCGCTTCCACTGACTGTAGTGTGCCCACTGCCAGTGCCAACCACTGATACCGGGTGGCACAGTAGCTTGCCGATAAATAAGGCATTTAATTTTTAGACAGTAGTCTAAATTCAGTTGCTTGCCTGCTGCCAGTCAGTGTGTCAGGCCCTCTTCCACTGACTGTAGTGTGCCCACTGCCAGTGCCAACCACTCATACCGGGTGGCACAGTAGCTTGCCGATAAATAAGGCATTTAATTTTTACACTTTAGTGTAATTTCAGTTGCTTGCCTGCTGCCAGTGTGTGTCAGGCCCGCTTCTACTGACTGTAGTGTGCCCACTGCCAGTGCCAACCACTCATACCGGGTGGCACAGTAGCTTGCCGATAAATAAGGCATTTAATTTTTACACTTTAGTGTAATTTCAGTTGCTTGCCTGCTGCCAGTGTGTGTCAGGCCCGCTTCCACTGACTGTTTTTCATAAAAGGCAATTCCTGATATGGGACGTAACAGGGATTAAACTGATGAGAATAATACTACAGAAAATACCACTCATATCGGTGGAGGGAGCCAGCGTTTTTTTAACCATCTCCCCGTTCAAAAAATCTATTTAATAAATGGCCCCCAGATTGGGGATGTTAGAGGGATTAAACTGATGAGAATAGTACTACAGAAAATACCACTCATATCGGGTGTGACAGTAAATTGCACGGCGCAGATGCAGTCACCGTGGTTTAAAACAGAGTGGAGGGAGCCAGCGTTTTTTTAACCATCTCCCCGTTCGAAAAATCTATTCAATAAATGGCACCCAGATTGGGGACGTTAGAGGGATTAAACTGATGAGAATAGTACTACAGAAAATACCACTCATATCGGGTGTGACAGTAAATTGCACGGCGCAGACGCAGTCACCGTGGTTTAAAACAGAGTGGAGGGAGCCAGGTTTTTTTTAACCATCTCCCCGTTCGAAAAATCTATTCAATAAATGGCACCCAGATTGGGGACGTTAGAGGGATTAAACTGATGAGAATAGTACTACAGAAAATACCACTCATATCGGGTGTGACAGTAAATTGCACGGCGCAGACGCAGTCACCGTGGATTAAAACAGAGTGGAGGGAGCCAGCGTTTTTTTAACCATCTCCCCGTCCGAAAAATCTGTTTAATAAATGGCCCCCAGATTGGGGAGTCGGGGACGTTAGAGGGATTAAACTGATGAGAATAGTACTACAGAAAATACCACTCATATCGGGTGTGACAGTAAATTGCACGGCGCAGACGCAGTCACCGTGGATAAAAACAAAGGGGAGGGAGCCAGCGTTTTTTTAACCATCTCCCCGTTCGAAAAATCAATTCAATTGACCTTTCGGGGACCCTTGGTGTTGTACGTGGCTGGGTGGAGGAAGAAACCTTCAATGACATCACCGGGACGTGGCTAGCTTGGTATCCAACCTTGTGCAAATGGGGAGTTTGCGGTTGTGCAAATGCACTGTTTGCGGTGCATTAAAAGGGGAGTTTGGTCTGTCAATGTCTGTGATGCGGGCGTAACCCTTACACTACCTGATCGATACAACATCATACCTGATCGTATACACACACTGGATGTTTTAAAGCACGTTATTCCAAACAATTTAGGAATGTTAGTTGATTTATGCCCTTTATGGATTAAAACCCGACTCTGCGTCCACTACGTAATTTTCCATGGGAGTTTTGCCATAGATCCCCCTCCGGCATGCCACAGTCCAGGTGTTAGACCCCTTGAAACAACTTTCTCATCACTATTGTGGCCAGAAAGAGTCCCTGTGGGTTTTAAAATTCGCCTGTCTATTGAAGTCTATGGCGGTTCGCCCGGTTCGCCAGTTCGCGAACATTTGCGGAAGTTCGCGTTCGCTGTTCGCGAACTGAAAATTTTATGTTCGCGACATCACTAGTGATAAGCAGCCAAAAACCTTTCCAGCAAATTAACACTCCAAAAGTTAAATGGTGCACCTTCCTTTCTGAGCCCTACCATGTGCCCAATGGTCCATGCCCACATTTATGCCTATGAATTAAAGTAGTGTGTTGTGAGTCTCAGATGTTGTGAGTCTCATTTTTTCAAAACATATGTGGGGTCTAAATGTTCACAAAACCCCTTTGTAAATTCTCTGAGGGGTGTGGTTTCCAAAATGGCATCACTTATTGGGAGTTTCTTTTTTTAATTTAATCTCTGAGCCTCTGCAGTTATCAGTCAATGCTGTATAAATCACCACACTAGGCCTCAAATGCACATGGTTCTCTTTCTTTTCTGAATCCTACAGTGTGCCCTAACAGCAGTTTAAGACCAGATACGGGGTATTGTTGTACTTGGGAAAAGTTATCTAGCAAAATTTGGAGTGCTTTTTCTCCTATTACCACATGTGAAAATGAAGCATTTGAGGTTAAAATTACATATAATTAAAATATAATGTCATTTTAAATTTCTGGGTGGTTTCTATTATGTAAGTCCCTCACAGTCACTTCAAAACTGAATTGGTCCTTAAAAAAGTTGGTTTTGTAAATTTTGATGAAAATTTGTCATGAAAAAAACTGTCTCAGAATCACTTGGATAAATAATAGCATTTCAAAATTACAAGTCAGATTTGCAAAAAATAGGCTTTATCAGGAAGGTGAAAACCGTCTGTGTCTGGAAGGGGTTAACAGGTTTTTTCCAACTAACTTAAAAAAGCTCAGCCATTAGATTTTGAAAAATGATTTGGAAATGCTTCTTTTCAACATTATTGTCTTACCAGGGCCTCAAGTCCCCATTTGGTTTTTGAAATCCATTGCTAATGGAAACATTTACCAGTGGATCTTGTTTTAGTTAGTTGTCTATGTGCACTTTAAATCTCTGGCGGTTCCTGGATTTCTCCACTACTAGTATCTTTTCTACACATGCACAGAAACATATGCTCATTGCCGTTGGCACTTTTCTTCCCTGCTGATATAGATATCCTATGCAGTCCTATCGCTGGCCATATAGTGCTTATTGGGGGATCCACAACAGGCACCTTTTTACTAGTTTGCCTAGTCTAACATGGTAGACATGGCATCACATCAGGGCATATACACAGCCCAACTTATTTTTGTATAGACTCCAGTGCAGAGAACACTACACAAAAGTAAAGATTTTTACCAAAATGACAGTTTTTTTTTTAAAGTGTATCCTAAATGTGGCCCCATTATAAAATAAGCATGTAACTTTAGGGGGGAAAGCTAATTTTAAGGGTTTTCCAGGATTTATTGATGACCTTTCCTCAGGATAGGTCATCAATATCAGATCAGCAGGGGTCTGACTCCTGGCGCCCCCACAATCAGTTTTATTCACTTGCTCTAGTGCTGGAACCAGGCACTGGAACTACACCGGGGTGGTCACTGTGTAATAGTTATGCCGCAGTAACCAGACACGGCCATTACACAGTATACAGGGCTAGTGAAAACAACTGATCAGCGAGGGTGTCTGGAGTCGGACCCCTACCAATCTGATATTGATGATCTATCCTATGGAAAAGTAATCAATAGGTAAGTTCTGGAAAACCTCTTTAACTGATCAACAGACTGAACACCTGCCCTCTTAGAATATGTCTGGATATGTACAACGTCTACTCTAACAAGTCCGAATTGTGGGCTAAGGCTTGTATGATTAGCAGTGTAATGTACACTAAGAACAAAATGGATAATCTGATTTTAATGACCGGTAAGTAACCTATGAATAACCTCCTCTCCCTGTATGTAGACTGTGTATTATATGATGGCATATAATAAGAGCGTGAGATTTCCATAAATATGCCCATAACTAATGTTTAATTTAAGGAAATTTCAGCTAGAATGTAATTCTTTCTGTTCTATATTTAGTAAGATGATTTTAATAATTAAAGAACATAATCCTAGCAAAGATACATCCCCATATGTTCTTTTTACCAGTGCACCTAATTTTCATCCACATAAGATGATGCAGAAAATTACTGCACCTATGTTGTCTTCTATGTCTTAATCTTTCATAACTATAGAGTGTACATTAATCATTGCCCAGAGCCAACTAGAAGAGGGAATTTCCTTTTAAGAAACGTTATAGTTGGATTAAATAGAATCTGCCACCATGAAATATATTACAGTCTGCAGGCAGCATGTTATAGAGCAGATTGATATATAGTCTCATGGGGAAGCATTCAGCAAAGTTTGTAATTTATGCATTTAAAGGGGTTACCAGGAATTGTATACCGGTGTCCTAGCCTCAGGTGTTCAAAGAGGTTGCAGCACTCTGTGAGTGTTTTGACCTCTTCCTAGGCCAGTGACGTCACCGTACACCGGTCACATGGCCAGTTCTATTCAAGTGAACAGGGCTGAGCTGCAATACCAAGCACAAACACTATACAATGTACGTCACTGTGCTTGATAAGCTGTGAAGGGACTGAAGCACTCACCAGAGCTCCTCTGAGTGTAGTGACCTCTTTAAACGACTGATCGGCAGGGATGCCAGGAGTTGGACCGATGCCGATCTGATATTGATGACCAATCCTGAGGATAAGCCGTCAATAGGAAGTTCCTGGATAACCCTTTGAAATATCAGCTTTTTCTGATCTCAGTAGCAATGTAGGTGGTCCTACACAGTCTCTTCCATGTATAAATATGTATACTGAGATAGCTATCAGTCACTCATGGAATTGCCACTCGACTGCTGAATGGGCAGATTTGAATGCATAGATTACAAGTTTTGCTAAATCTTTGACTACATATCAATCTGCTCATCTCCCCCTGCTCTATAACCTGCTGCCTTCAGATTGTCCTGCATTTTCATAATCACAAGTTATCTTTAAGATGTTGTCCTATGCCAGCTATTTCTTCCTTTTCTTCTCCATTTCCTACATTTGCAAATAATTTTCCCAGACTTGTGAATGTAACTGTGTCTATTTAAGTAGGGACATGGCTTGGGAGGTAAATTGCTCTGTAGCTATAGAACTAGGATAGGAACACAAAAGAGAGAAAAAAAAAACTGCATCGGGCGCCAAAAGCCTCAGAAGTAATAGCCCACTTGTAGCTAATGGCTAAATGTGGGGTAGCTCTACTATAGCTTTTAAAATCACAACGTTTGTATAAACAAGCAGAGTTACCTTTTTAAAAACCAATAGTGGATTAAAAACGCAGTGAGAATATAAATAAAAGTTTCAAGTAAAAACTCACTTCACCCAGGAGGGGCAGGGTGGGATAAAGCACATAACACCCACTCTGCTTCCTCCTGCGCCTGGGTCGCCTGTAGGATCGTCCGGAAATAACGGCAGTCACAAATGGTACATCTGGTTATTTTCCTTTTTTATTTGCACAGGGTAGGGGTAAGAGCAGGCTTAACGCGTTTCGTGGTCACTGGGATCCCCTTCATCAGGAGCATGAGTACATCACACATATTAACAGGTATTTATACAGGTAAAAAGGTGCCAAAAACAGGAGAAAGTGATGTCATTTCCGGTCTGCGTTCCAGAGTGGAACGCATTGTAACCGGCATGAATTTGAGTTAGTTACGGTTTGCGTTCCAGCGTGGAACGCATCGGAACATATCTCAGCTCGAAGTCAATTTGATGTGTGTGCCGGAGGGGAAGTGACATCACTACCGGTCTGCGCTCCAGCATGGAACGCATTAGGACCGGCGTAACTTGGGGTTAGTTCCGGTTTGCGTTCCAAGGTGGAACGCATCGGAACACACTTCGGCTCAAAAACATATTGGCTCGTTCTGAAACGATATGGGTGAGTGTAAGATCGTCCTATGTGGTATACTAGGGACATTTTCACTGGCCACGGCACTTGAACTGGGGGTAACTACTGGCTCAAACAAGAAGTGACATTAGTTTCGGTGTGCGTTCCAGCAAATGAGTATTTTGACCACATCATCCTCTTTATGCATGTTGTCTTACTCCAAGCTGTATAGGCTCGAAAGCCTACTACCAATTAAGCATATTAGGTGATGTGCATCTCTGTAATGAGAAGGGGTGTGGTCTAATGACATCAACACCCTATATTAGGTGTGCATAATTATTAGGCAACTTCCTTTCCTTTGGCAAAATGGGTCAAAAGAAGGACTTGACAGGCTCAGAAAAGTCAAAAATAGTGAGATATCTTGCAGAGGGATGCAGCACTCTTAAAATTGCAAAGCTTCTGAAGCGTGATCATCGAACAATCAAGCGTTTCATTCAAAATAGTCAACAGGGTCGCAAGAAGCGTGTGGAAAAACCAAGGCGCAAAATAACTGCCCATGAACTGAGAAAAGTCAAGCGTGCAGCTGCCAAGATGCCACTTGCCACCAGTTTGGCCATATTTCAGAGCTGCAACATCACTGGAGTGCCCAAAAGCACAAGGTGTGCAATACTCAGAGACATGGCCAAGGTAAGAAAGGCTGAAAGACGACCACCACTGAACAAGACACACAAGCTGAAACGTCAAGACTGGGCCAAGAAATATCTCAAGACTGATTTTTCTAAGGTTTTATGGACTGATGAAATGAGAGTGAGTCTTGATGGGCCAGATGGATGGGCCCGTGGCTGGATTGGTAAAGGGCAGAGAGCTCCAGTCCGACTCAGACGCCAGCAAAGGTGGAGGTGGAGTACTGGTTTGGGCTGGTATCATCAAAGATGAGCTTGTGGGGCCTTTTCGGGTTGAGGATGGAGTCAAGCTCAACTCCCAGTCCTACTGCCAGTTTCTGGAAGACACCTTCTTCAAGCAGTGGTACAGGAAGAAGTCTGCATCCTTCAAGAAAAACATGATTTTCATGCAGGACAAAGCTCCATCACACGCGTCCAAGTACTCCACAGCGTGGCTGGCAAGAAAGGGTATAAAAGAAGAAAATCTAATGACATGGCCTCCTTGTTCACCTGATCTGAACCCCATTGAGAACCTGTGGTCCATCATCAAATGTGAGATTTACAAGGAGGGAAAACAGTACACCTCTCTGAACAGTGTCTGGGAGGCTGTGGTTGCTGCTGCACGCAATGTTGATGGTGAACAGATCAAAACACTGACAGAATCCATGGATGGCAGGCTTTTGAGTGTCCTTGCAAAGAAAGGTGGCTATATTGGTCACTGATTTGTTTTTGTTTTGTTTTTGAATGTCAGAAATGTATATTTGTGAATGTTGAGATGTTATATTGGTTTCACTGGTAAAAATAAATAATTGAAATGGGTATATATTTGTTTTTTGTTAAGTTGCCTAATAATTATGCACAGTAATAGTCACCTGCACACACAGATATCCCCCTAAAATAGCTAAAACTAAAAACAAACTAAAAACTACTTCCAAAAATATTCAGCTTTGATATTAATGAGTTTTTTGGGTTCATTGAGAACATGGTTGTTGTTCAATAATAAAATTAATCCTCAAAAATACAACTTGCCTAATAATTCTGCACTCCCTGTATATATATATATATATATATATATATATATATATATATATACACAGATACGCATACAGCAAGGAGGGTACTCTATAAATGGAAAAAATAAAATGTGTGCATATTGTAGAGGACAAAAGAAGTAAAATGGCATAGATTATACAAAAATTGTACAGAGATCATGGACACATAAAAGGCAATATATATGTGTGTATGTAGAAACACGAACATATTCTTGTTCCTAAGAGAACATACATGTATACATATAAGGGGGTGTACCCTGAACATTTAGTCGCGTGGAGCTCAATAGAGTGGTAAAAATATCGCTAAAAGAGCACTAGAAAATGAGATGCATAAAACATACAAGATGCATAAAAATTGTATAAAAGATATATATGGAATAGATAAAAAGTTTTTTTGATAAAAAATATTTCATCGGGGTGATCGCAAAATGAAAAGTAAACCATAGATATGTGTTGTTTTTACGCGAAATAGATGGATCTGTGATGAGTGGTGCATATAGGTGGTATGACAATACAGATAGCTTTTCTTGTTTTTTCAGTTTGTTTTCTAATGATTCTATGTTATCAAGAATAACGTTAAGTTTTTTTTATTTGTTTTTTGTTATATATATATATATGTATATATTATTAACGTCATGATATTCAGAGGTACTGGTTAATAATTTTAGTGTGTTAAAGCCATAGATCCAATGCATTTCCTTCCGGCAGAGTTGTTGGTACAAGGTGGTTATGTGTTCTATAGGTGAAACTTTTAGTGTTGATGGATCCCTGTTGTGTTTTTCTGAGTAATGGCGGGACACGCTGTGGGTTAGAACGCCTCGTCTGATGTTGGAGCGATGCTCGTTCATTCTCTCCCTGACTGTTTGTGTGGTTCTACCGACATACTTCAGTTTGCAAGGACAAGTTAGTAGATACACCACATTTTTTGTACCACAATGTAAATCTTGTTTGATATTCCATGTTTCATTTGGGGCCTCTTTTGATGTATCAATACACAGCTCTTTGGTCCCATGAGTGATCATGGTGAAGCATAGACACTTTTTGAGTTGACATTTCCGTTTCCCTATCCTACTTGCGTCTCGAGTGGTTCCTAGTGGCAGAATCACTTTTTTAGTCTCTAGTTTAGGGCAGGATGGAGCAATAAAAATTTTGAGAGTTTGGGCTCTTCTGAATGTAAGAGACGGTTGTCTGGGTAGGGAGTCCCTTAAAATTGGATACTTTAAGAGGATGCCCCAATGTTTAGTTAATATCTGTCTGATATTTTTATGTTTAGCATTAAAACGGGTAATGAGGTTGTATTGATATTTCTCATTGGTTTTGATTTTTGGTCGGGTGGATTTAAGAGTGGCTTTCTGATTTAGGGTGCATACCCTCTTTGCGGTAGCATTAATTAGTCCTTTGGGATAACCCTATTCTTTGAATCTGCTTTTGAGGATCTCTAGTTGTTCAGAACTAGACAGATTTGCCATTCAGAAAAGTGGGGAAACTGTTTAAAACCTCCTGTGGGAGCTGTAATGGTGGCCATACTGATTGTCACACTGCCTTTTAGCTAAAGATAACTAAAATATTTTATTTTGTCTACTAATTCAAGAGTCAAAGTAAATGGGAAGTTAAAATATACAAATTTAGTTCTAAAACGCATGATAAAATATATTACTTATGCAACACTGATGACTTTGTTACAAGTACTCTAGGGCCCAAGCTTTATAGGGGTTTTGTCACTTAAAGGGGTTCTCAAGGAATTAAGAAAATGAAAATACTTAAATATTACTTTAAAATAAATATATTCCCAAATACCTTTCATCATTTATAATGGCTCGTTTTGTTTGGGGAGCAATCATCAGAGGAAACAAAATGGCCGCCGTCCTATTAGTACATACAAAACCTGTCCTAAGCACACAGCAGGACAAGTTACTTCAGAAAACTGAGGTAAAGAGCTGCCTCATCCTCTTCTCTGCTCTGCTTGTCAGGGATTATGATCCTGTATACAGCTAATAAGAACTTTAGCTGAATCTCTGGGGAATTTAGTTCATGAGGAGACATGAAGTACAGAGAGGACAGACAGGACAGACTGTGGTAATGGAGACTGCATACAAGTGCTGCTGCTCATTATCTTCTCATGTCTCCTCGTTATCTCCATTCCCACAGAGATTCACCTGCATTCAGAATTATAATCCCTGACAACTAGAACAGAGAGGAGGATGAGGCAGCTCTTTACCTCAGTGTTGTGAAGTAACTTGTCCTGCTGTGTGATTAGGACAGGTTTTGTGTGGACTAATAGGACGCTGGCCATTTTATTTCTCCTAATGATTGCTCCCTAGACAAAACAACCCATTATAACTAATGATAATGTCATGCCCCGTCCTGACGGTGTGCGTAGGTCGGCCAGAATAGCAGCACGAGTTTAGTGTTTTGTTTTGGAGCTGTGCTGGATCCGCCTCCCATCAGGTGCACTGGGTGGGGTTATGAGTTTAAATAATACTCCACCCCAGTGCTCTGAGCGGATTATATTAAGCACTTTGGTCTTGGAAGCTAGAAAGGAAGGTTGTCTGTTCCAGCGCAGAGAGATAAGTGTGGTTTCTTGTTTGATTGTTTGGTGTCATCTCTTCCATCCAGGTTCTGTGCGAGCAGGCTGCTCCTATTTCCCCTCTTCACCATCTCAGGGAATTTAGGGTGTTTCAGTCCAGGCACGAGGACACATCATACCTACCACAAAGGTCTGCATGTGGGCTGAGCAGTGCAGGGAGAGAGGTCAGGGATAAGTTAGGAGGTGACCCTTCCCCTGCCTCTCGCCTAGAGCCTGGTTGGTGGTTTAACTGTTAGTCTGAGTGCACGTCCGCCGTGACAGATAAGTATTTGGGAATATATCTTCTTTCTTCTATATATATATATATATATATATATATATACAGTACAGACCAAAAGTTTGGACATACCTTCTCATTCAAAGAGTTTTCTTTATTTTCATGACTATGAAGGCATCAAAACTATGAATTAACACATGTGGAATTATATACATAACAAACAAGTGTGAAACAACTGAAAATATGTCATATTCTAGGTTCTTCAAAGTAGCCACCTTTTGCTTTGATTACTGCTTTGCACACTCTTGGCATTCTCTTGATGAGCTTCAAGAGGTAGTCCCCTGAAATGGTCTTCCAACAGTCTTGAAGGAGTTCCCAGAGATGCTTAGCACTTGTTGGCCCTTTTGCCTTCACTCTGCGGTCCAGCTCACCCCAAACCATCTCGATTGGGTTCAGGTGCGGTGACTGTGGAGGCCAGGTCATCTGGCGCAGCACCCCATCACTCTCCTTCATGGTCAAAGAGCCCTTACTTTCAAAGTTTTCCCAATTTTTCGGCTGACTGACTGACCTTCATTTCTTAATGTAATGATGGCCACTCATTTTTCTTTACTTAGCTGCCTTTTTCTTGCCATAATACAAATTCTAACAGTCTATTCAGTAGGAATATCATCTGTGTATCCACCTGACTTCTCCTCAATGCAACTGATGGTCCCAACCCCATTTATAAGGCAAGAAATGCCACTTATTAAACCTGACAGGGCACACCTGTGAAGTGAAAACCATTTCAGGGGACTACCTCTTGAAGCTCATCAAGAGAATGCCAAGAGTGTGCAAAGCAGTAATCAAAGCAAAAGGTGGCTACTTTGAAGAACTTAGAGTATGACATATTTTCAGTTGTTTCACACTTGTTTTTTATGTATAAAATTCCACATGTGTTAATTCATAGTTTTGATGCCTTCAGTGTGAATCTACAATTCTCATAGTCATGAAAATAAAGAAAACTCTTTGAATGAGAAGGTGTGTCCAAACTTTTGGTCTGTACTGTATATATATAAAGAAGGGCGTATATGTATGTATGTATGTTCCGCGATCACTCAAAAGCGCAACCATCGATTTCAATTAAACTTGGTATACACATCCCTTGCTACCTGGAAAGAAATCTTGTGGGATCACAGCTCTATAGGACATACCATTCCCGAGATATTCCCCAAAAAATGACCTGCATTAGCCAATACATGCCCGCAAGTCTTTTTCTTCATATCCCAACTGCCATACACACGGTCACATGTCCCTTATCAGCCAATAGAAGCTCGTAGGCCCTTAGTCTCCACATACCCATACACATAGTTTTACTCCAGGTTTCTATAACAACCCAACCATTTTTCTTCACTGCTGTAGGTCAGCTTTAGGCTAGGGCTGCAATAAGTTGCACGACACATAGGGAACAACTACACTGCTACATATGTCGCGTGACAATTTTTCTAATGAAAGTCTATGGTGTTGCACTGCGACATATGACATGCTGCGACTGCGACGCGATAGTCGCATAAAAATCCATCTTGGATGGATTTTTTGTGAATGTCGTGTTACAATCGCAGCATGTCACATGTCGCAGTGCGACACCATAGCCTATCATTATAAAAATTGTTGAGACAAAATGTTGCGTGGCACATGTCGTCGTGTAGCCCTAGCATTAAAGGGGCAGGGTGCTGTGGAGGTCACTGTTAAGGGGCGGGCATTGTGGAGGTTACTGTTAAAGAGGCGTTGACTGTGGATGCTACTGTTAAGGGGGCAGCCCGCTGTGGAGGTCACTGTTAAAGCGGCTGACACTGTGGAGGTCGCTGTTAAAGGGGCAGAGGCCACTATTAAAGGGGCAACTGCGGTGAAGGTCACTGTTAAGGCAGCAGGGTACTGTGAGGTCACTGTTAAGGGAGTGGGGTACTGTGGAGGTCACTGGAGGAGGGAGTGGGGTGCTGTGAAACTCACTGTTATAGGAGAAGGCTGCTGTGAAATTTAAAGTTAAGGGGATGGGCTGCTGTGGAGGTGCACTGTGGGAGGGTCAGTGTTAAGGGGTGGGGGACTGTGGAGTTCACTGTTAAAGGGGCGGGGTACTGTAGAGGTCACTGTTATGGGGGATACTGTCAATATCTTTTAACAACACACACAAACATTAAATGAAATAGATTAAATATACCCGTGCGAAGCCGGGTCCTTCTGCTAGTTTATTATAAAATAATACTTAAGTATTTTCATTTTCCTAATTCCCGGAGAACCCCTTTAAGCAAATAGCATTTATCATGTAGATAAAGTTAATACAAGGCACTTACTAATGTATTGTTATTATCCATGTTTCCTCCTTTACTGGCTTGATTCATTTTTCCATCGCATTATACACTACTCGTTTCCAGGGATTACGACCACCTTACAAATCAGCAGCGGTGGTTGTGCTTGTACATTGTAGGTTAAAGCACTGGACTATGCTCACTCCTGTGATCTTGGCCACCAGGAAGGCTGGTGCTTTTTCCTATAGTGTGCAAGCACGGCCACCACTGATGGATTGCAGGGTGTAAGTAACTATAGAAGCAAGCAGTGTATAATGCGATTGAAAAATGAATCAAGCCAGCAAAGGAAGCAATATGTACAATCACAATACATTAGTAAGTATCATGGGTTAACTTTCTCTACATGATAAATGCAATTTGCTGATGTGAGACAACCTCTTTAATGAAATACTAGGACTACTGACCTCGAACTTTCATGCAGATGAGAAGGTTGGACATCAATTGTTCCAGGTCAGTGACATTACTAGTGAGCATAACTAAAGAAGAGAACCATGGATCAAACATGGTCTACAGAAGGGATCAGCAACCTTCGGCACTCCAGATGTTCCAAAACTACAAATCCCAGAATGCCCCATTCACTGCTATGGGAGTTGTGAGAACAGGCAAGCATGTTTGCATGCTGGGAGTTGTAGTTTCACAGAAGCTGGAGTGTCAATCTATATTTATATTGGATGTTCATGTTTCCTTTTATTTTCTGAGTATGTTCACATCAATGAGAAAAAAATACCTGTTACGAATATATACAATATATTTGGATAGCTAGACTTATAACCCCTTAAGGACCGGGCCCTTTTTTACCTTAAGGACTAGGCCAGTTTTTGCAAATCTGACATGTGTCACTTTATGTGGTGATAACTTTAAAACACTTTAACTTAGGCTCCATTCACACGTCCATGGTGTGTTTGCGGACCCGCAAATTTCGGATCCGCAACACACCCGCCCGGCACCCTTATAGAAATGCCTATTCTTGTCCACAGCTGCGGACAAGAATAGGACATGTTCTATCTTTTGCGGAGCTGCAGACCCGAAGATCGGGGCCGCGCTCCTCAAATGCGGATGCGGACAGCACACTGTGTGCTGTCCGCATCCATTCCGTCCCCATAGAGAATGAATGGGTCCGCACCCGTTCCGCAAAATTGCGGAATGGATGCGGACCCATTTGCGGACGTGTGAATGGAGCCTTATCCAGGCCATTCTGATACTATTTTCTCGTCACATATTGTACTTCATGACAGTGGTAAAATTGAGTAAAAAAAAAATATTTTTTTAATAAACAAATTCCAAATTTACCAAAAATTTAGAAAAATTAGCAAATTTCCAAATGTCAATTTCTCAACTTTTATAATAGATAGTAATACCTCCAAAAATAGTTATTACTTTACATTCCCCATGTTCATGTTTGGATCATTTTGTGAATGCTATTTTATTTTTTAGGGACGTTACAAGGCTTAGAAGTTTAGAAGCAAATCTTGAAATTTTTCAGAAAATTTCTAAAACCAACTTTTTCAGGAGCAGTTCATGTCTGAAGTCACTTTGTGAGGCTTACATAATAGAAACCACCCAAAAATGACCCAATTTTGCAAACTACACCCCTCAAGGTATTCAAAATTGATTTTACAAACTTTGTTAACCCTTTAGGTGTTCCACAAGAATTAATAGAAAATAGAGATAAATTTCAAAATTTCACTTTTTTGGCAGATTTTCCATTTGAATCCATTTTTTTCTGTTACAAAGCAAGGGTTAACAGCCAAACCAAACTCAATATTTATGGCCCTGATACTGTACAGACACATGGCAGGGTGCAGAAGGCAAGAAACTCCTTACGGTTTTTGGAAGGCAGATTTTGCTGGACTGTTTTTTTGACACCATGTCCCATTTGAAGACCCCCTGATGCACCCCTAGAGTAGAAACTCCAAAAAAGTTACCCCATTTTGGAAACTACGGGATAAGGTGGCAGTTTTGTTGGTACTATGATTTTTGGTTGCTCTATATTACACTTTTTGTGAGGCAAGCTAACAAGAAATAGCTGCTTTGGCACCGTTTTTTTTTTTTTGTTATTTACAACATTCATCTGACAGGTTAGATAATGTGATATTTTTATAGAGCAGGTTGTCACAGATGCGACAATACCAAATATGACAACTCTTTTTGGTTGCTTGTTTCAGTTTTACATAACAAAGCATTCTGAAAGCCGTAGTTTTATTTATTTTTTGGCGACTGTCTTGTGTAGGGGCTAATTTTTTTCGGGATGAGATGACGGTTTGATTGCTACTATGTTGTGGTGTGTATGACTTTTTGATCGCTTGCTATTACACTTTTTGTGATGTAAGGTGACCAAAAATGGCTTTGTTTACAAAGTTTTTATGAATTCTTTTTACGGTATTCACCTGAGGTGTTAGGTCATGTGATATTTTTATAGAGCAGGTTATTACGGACATGGCGATATCTAATATTTCTACTTTTTTTTTATTTATGTAAGTTTTACACAATGATTTCATTTTTGAAACAAAAAAAATCATGTTTTAGTATCTCCATAGTCTGAGAGCCATAGTTTTTTCAGTGTTTGGGCGATTATTTTAGGTATGGTATGATTTTTGCGGGATGAGATGACTGATTGGCACTATTTTGGGGTGCGTATGGCTTTTTGATCGCTTGCTATCACACTTTTTGTGATGTAAGGTGACAAAAAATGGCTTTTTTTACACCGTTTTTATTTAAAAAAATTTACGATATTCACCTGAGGGGTTAGATCATGTGATATTTTTATAGAACAGGTTATCACGGATGCGGCAATACCTAATATGTATATTTTTTTTATTTACTTAAGTTTTACACAATACCAGCATTTTTGAAACAAAAAGATTATTTTAGGTAGGCTATGATTTTTGCGGGATGAGATGATGGTTTGATTGGCACTATTTTGGGGTGCATATGACTTTTTGATCGCTTGCTATTACACTTTTTGTGATGTAAGGTGACAAAAAATGGCTTTTTTACACCGTTTTTTTTTTACGGTATTCACCTAAGGGGTTAGGTCATGTGATATTTTTATAGAGCAGGTTCTTACGGACACGGCAATACCTAATATGTATATTTTTTTTGTTTACTTAAGTTTTACACAATACCAGCATTTTTGAAACAAAAAAAATGATGTTTTAGTGTCTTCATATTCTGAGCCACAGTTTTTATATTTTTTGGGCGATTGTCTTAGGTAGGGGCTCATTTTTTGCGGGATGAGGTGACGGTTAGATTGGTACTATTTGGGGGGGCATACGCCTTTTTGATCACTTGTTGTTGCACTTTTTGTGATGTAAGGTGACAAAAATGGCTTTTTTCTACACCGTTTTTATTTTTTATTTTTTATGGTATTTATCAGACAGGGTGGATCATGTGATATATTTATAGAGCCGGTCATTATGGACGTGGCGATACCTAATATGTGTGGGTTTTTTTTCTGATTTTTATTATAAAATAAGCGGAAAGGGGCGTTTTTCTTCTTTTTTTACTTTATTAATTTTATTACTTTATAAATTTTATTAAAAATACTTTTTTTTCTTTACTTTATTTCTGATGTTCACTTTTGGGGGTCTGATCCCCTCTGCAATGCATTACAATACATCTGTATTGTAATGCATTGCCTGTTAGTGTATGACACTGAGTCATACACTAACAGGTTGCCTAGGAGACCCAGCCTGAGGCTGGATCTCCTCGGCTCCCATAGAAGGCAGTTCCCAATGCCGTGCAAGGCATTGGGCAGCCTCTGCACGGCTTCGAGCTACCTTCTGAGACATCGAGTCCCCTCCACAGCAGTGCGGGGACTCGATGGGCTCACTCAAACACAAACCCCTGCTATGCCGCGGTCAGCAGCATAGAAGGGGTTAATCTGCAGCGATCACCGATACGGGGGGGGGGTCACAGGACCCCCCTCGGCATTGTCCCAGGGTGCCTGCTGATTGATTTCAGCAGGTGCGGTGGTGATTGGAAATACACAGGGAGTACAGGTACGCCCTGTGTCCTTAAGTACCGGGACATCAGGGCGTACCTGTACGCCCTGTGTCCGTAAGAGGTTAAAAGGTATTATCCCATGATTAAGGTAAAAAAAGGAAAATCAGCCGTATAGTACATGGCAATCCCTTTCTAACAAAGATAAAACCAGCCCTGTACTCCATATGGAACCAGAGATCTCCCTATTATTTGCTCCAATTGCTCTGCTAGATTTATTTCAAGTTTGCAGCTCAAGGGGTTTGTCCCTTTTCGGGGTGGTGTCCTTTCTCAGCGGGCATTTCCCTTCTGTTGCAGCTATGTCACAGTTTCTAATAGGAGATATGGCTGGCACAGTTGAAGGATGGAACTGAGCATGTGCGTGCACCTGTCACGGATGGTGTACAGGAAACAAGACAATGCAATATAATCAATGACTCACTGGATCCACAACTAAGGAACAAAAGGGAAACCCCTGCATGAGACCTGCCACTCTCCCTGACTGCTCAGCCTATGCGAACACCCCAAAGGTGGATGGGCGCATATCCACGTACCTCGGCTATCTAATACCTGAAGACCCTACAATAGTGAGGGGACACGACCACCGGCTCCCTACACTAGACACGGAAGGAGTCAGGGTCTCCTGAAATCCAGCAGACAGAAAATCACAAATAAAGGAATAGCACTTATCTTGCAGAGGACTGGGAAATAGGAACAGAATGCACACACACTCCAGGAAGTTGTATAAGCCGCACACTACTGCATTATGGGGAGGAACTTAAAGGGAAGCAATCAGTCCAACTGCATGACAGCTGAGATAGACTAACGAGATGAGGAACTGAAACCAAAACAAAGAAACTCAAGGAGGAGGATCTGGAAGGCTCCTGTCAGAGCTTCTCAGCTGTCTGGTTGTGACAGTACCCCTCCCTCTACGAGTGGACTCCGGACACTCAGAGCCCACCTTCTCATGATGGGACCTATGGAAAGCCCTGATGAGACGAGTGGCCTTAATGTCCGTCACTGGGACCCACATCCTCTCCTCAGGACCATAACCCTCCCAATGAACGAGGTACTGGAGGTAACCGCGGACAAGACGAGAATCCACAATCCTAGAGACCTGAAATTCAATATTTCCATCAACCATAATCGGAGGAGGAGGCAAAGGCGAGGGTACAATAGGTTGAACATAAGGTTTCAATAAGGACTTATGGAAAACATTATGGATCTTCCAAGTCTGAGGACGATCAAGACGGTAGGCAACAGGATTGATGACAGAGAGGATCTTGTAAGGCCCAATAAACCTAGGACCCAACTTCCAGGAGGGAACCTTCAATTTGATATTTTTGGTAGACAACCACACCAGATCACCAACATTCAGGTCCGGACCAGGCACACGTCTCTTATCTGCCACAAGCTTATATCTCTCACTCATGCTCTTTAGATTATCCTGAATCTTTTGCCAAATAGATGACAAAGACGAGGAGAATCTGTCCTCATCAGGTAAACCAGAAGACCCCTCTCCCGAGAAAGTCCCAAACTGCGGATGAAACCCATATGCACCAAAAAAAAAAAATGGTGACTTATCAGAGGACTCCAGAAGACGATTATTTAAAGCAAACTCAGCAAGGGACAAAAAAGAACACCAATCCTCCTGATTCTCCGCCACAAAACAGCGCAGATATGTCTCCAGATTCTGATTGACGCGCTCTGTCTGGCCATTCGACTGCGGGTGGAAAGCAGAAGAGAATGACAACCGAACCCCCAAGCGAGAACAGAAAGCCTTCCAGAATCTGGAAATAAACTGCGTGCCCCTATCAGAGACTATGTCTGAAGGAATACCATGCAATTTGACAATGTGGTCAATAAATGCCTGCGCCAGCGTCTTAGCATTGGGCAAACCAGGAAAAGGGATGAAATGCACCATTTTGCTAAAACGGTCCACCACCACCAGAATCCCAGTCTTCCCCGAGGAACGAGGCAAGTCCGTTATGAAGTCCATGGACAGATGTGTCCAAGGACGGGAAGGAATGGGTAAGGGAAGGAGAGGACCTGATGGCCGTGAATGAGGGACTTTGGCACGAGCGCAAGTCTCGCAAGCTGCCACAAAACCCTCAACCGACTTACGAAGCGCAGGCCACCAGAATCTCCGAGTGATGAGATCCACTGTGGCTCTTGCCCCCGGGTGCCCAGCAAGGACCGTATCGTGGTGTTCCTTAAAAATCTTGTGTCTCAAAGCGAGAGGCACAAAAAACCTCCCAGGAGGACAAAGATCAGGAGCCTCTGACTGGGCTGCCTGCACCTCTGCCTCCAATTCAGGAAAAAGAGCAGAGACCACCACACCTTCAGCCAAAATGGGACCCGGGTCTTCAAAATTCCCACCTCCCGGAAAACAACGTGACAGGGCATCTGCCTTCACATTCTTAACCCCAGGGCGGAACGTGACAACAAAATTAAACCTTGAAAAGAACAAAGACCATCTGGCATGTCTCGGGTTCAGACGCTTGGCTGACTCCAAGTAGGCCAGATTTTTATGGTCAGTAAACACGGTAATAGGGTGTCTGGCTCCCTCTAGCCAATGGCGCCATTCCTCAAAAGCCAACTTGATGGCCAACAATTCCCTATCTCCCACATCACAATTTCTCTCTGCGGAGGAGAGTTTCTTCGAGAAAAAGGCACATGGTTGCCATTTGGCAGGAGAGGAACCCTGAGACAAGACCGCACCCACCCCTACCTCAGAAGCATCAACCTCTACTATAAAGGGTAACGAAATATCAGGTTGTACCAGGATGGGAGCAGAAGCAAAACTCTCCTTGATATTAGAAAAGGCCTTACGCGCCTCTACCGACCAGGAAGAAAAATCTACCCCCTTTCTGGTCATATCAGTGAGTGGTTTAACAACAGAGGAATAATTCAAAATAAATTTCCTGTAATAATTGGCAAAGCCCAAAAAACGCATCAGAGCCTTCTGATTCTCAGGAAGCTCCCACTCAAGCACAGCGCGGACCTTCTCGGGGTCCATGCGAAAACCAGAAGCGGAGAGAAGAAACCCCAGAAATTGAATTTCTGGAACCGCAAACACACATTTTTCCAGTTTCGCGTATAATTTATTCTCCCGCAGGATGAGCAAGACCTGACGTAAGTGTTCCTTATGAGTCTTGAAATCAGGAGAAAAAATCTAAATGTCATCCAAATACACTAATACAAATTTTCCCATTAAATGATAAAAAATGCTGTTCACGAAATGCTGAAAAACGGCTGGGGCATTCATCAAACAAAAAGGCATAACCAAATTCTCAAAATGGCCCTCAGGAGTATTGAAAGCCGTCTTCCATTCGTCTCCTTCTCTGACCCTGACCAAGTTGTATGCCCCTCTTAGGTCTAATTTGGAAAATACTTTAGCCCCAACAACCTGGTTAAACAGGTCTGGGATCAGAGGAAGCGGATAAGGGTCACGAATAGTGATACTGTTCAGCTCCCTGAAATCCAGACAAGGTCTTAAAGAACCATCTTTTTTCTTAACAAAGAAAAAACCAGCGGCAACAGGTGACTTCGAGGGTCGTATGTGTCCTTTTCTCAGACTCTCAGAGATATAAGCACGCATAGCGACCCTCTCAGGTTGGGAAAGATTGTATAAACGAGATTTAGGCAGCTTGGCGCCTGGGATGAGATTAATAGGGCAATCGTACTCCCTGTGCGGAGGCAAATCCTGAACTCCACTCTCAGAGAAGACATCCGAAAATTCAGAGAGGAAAGGTGGTACAGTCTTAGTAGAAACCTCAGAAACAGATGTCATGAGGCAATTCTCTCTGCAAAACTCACTCCAACCATGTATTTGCCTCGCTTGCCAATCAATGGTGGGGTTATGTTTAGTGAGCCAGGGTAGCCCCAACACTAGAGGAGTAGGCAAACCGCTAAGGACGAAACATGACACATCCTCAACATGAGCATCACTCACAATTAAATGGATATTGTGAACTATGCCCTTTAATGATTTCTGAGAAAGTGGAGCGGAATCAATAGCAAAAACAGGAATATCCTTTCCCAAAGTGCATACCTGGAAACCATGAGTTATTGCAAATTGATTATCAATGAGATTGACAGCTGCTCCACTATCCACAAAAATCTCACAAAAAATGCTCTTGCTCTCTAGCGCCACCCTAGCAGGCAGGACAAAACGGGAACTACAAGCAAACGGAAAACCTTCAATTTCCGCCTCAACCCTGCCAATAGTAACAGACGGAACATTTTTAAAAGATTTTTTCCTTTTTGTTTCTTTATTACTCCCAGAAGACTGCCTGTATCTCCTAGAGGGACAAACATTTGCCAAATTATTTATACCTCTACAACAAAAACAAACCCTCCCATGCGGGCTGAATCTTCTATTGTCAGAGGCAATCAACCCCAGCTGCATGGGCTCCTGCTCAGAAGGGGCTGACAGCGACTGAGACCCCTGCGCACAGAAAGAGACCGCTGCACTGTCCCGGGGCTGAGTATGACAGGAAGGAGAGATCCCTCCTCTCTCTCTAAGACGCCTGTCAATACGAACGGCCTGAGACATAGCAGAGTCCAAGGAGATAGGCCTCTCATGAAAGGCAAATGCATCTTTCAATCCCTCTGAAAGACCATGGCAAAATTTACTTCGGAGTGCAGCATCATTCCAACCAGTATCAGCTGCCCATCTCCGAAATTCTGAGCAGTATATCTCTGCGGATTGTTTACCCTGGCATAACAGAAGTAGTCTAGACTCAGCCAGAGCAATACGATCCGGATCATCATATATCTGACCCAGGGCTAAAAAGAATTCATCCACTGAACAGAGGGGCCGTGCCCCCTCCGGCAGCGAAAAGGCCCAGGACTGAGCGTTACCCCTGAGCAGCGATATAATGATCCCCACCCTCCGTTCCTCATCACCAGAGGAATGGGGAAGAAGGCGAAAATGGAGTTTGCAAGCCTCTCTAAAACGCACAAAATACTCACTACCCCCGGAGAACGTATCCGGGAGCGAGATCTTAGGCTCAGAACAAACTCCATGAACGCAAGCTGAACCGGTCACTTGAAACTGAGAAAAAGTCTTACGGAGATCAGCTACCTCCAATGAAAGACCCTGGAAGCGTTCAGCCAAAAGTGAAACCGGATCCATGCTTGAGACGGTTTTGGCGGCTTATAATGTCACGGATGGTGTACAGGAAACAAGACAATGCAATATAATCAATGACTCACTGGATCCACAACTAAGGAACAAAAGGGAGACCCCTGCATGAGACCTGCCACTCTCCCTGACTGCTCAGCCTATGCGAACACCCCAAAGGTGGATGGGCGCATATCCACGTACCTCGGCTATCTAATACCTGAAGACCCTACAATAGTGAGGGGACACGACCACCGGCTCCCTACACTAGACACGGAGGGAGTCAGGGTCTCCTGAAATCCAGCAGACAGAAAATCACAAATAAAGGAACAGCACTTATCTTGCAGAGGACTGGGAAATAGGAACAGCATGCACACACACTCCAGGAAGTTGTATAAGCCGCACACTACTGCATTATGGGGAGGAACTTAAAGGGAAGCAATCAGTCCAACTGCATGACAGCTGAGATAGACTAACGAGATGAGGAACTGAAACCAAAACAAAGAAACTCAAGGAGGAGGATCTGGAAGGCTCCTGTCAGAGCTTCTCAGCTGTCTGGTTGTGACAGCACCTCAGCAAGGTGGACAGAGAAATAGGGAAATGAGCAAACAGTAGGTGGCGCTTTACAGATATATATTACTGAATGAGTCAAAAGCTCTACTCGATTAACTTTCTTTCCTTTCTTATCCGTTAACAAATAAAATAGATACTTTACTCTGAGCATCCATTATGCTCAGTTATGCTCATTTTACCTTAGTTTTAACCATTTCCACAAAGTACTTTTTTTCATCTAATATAACAACTGTGAGAAGGAAATAGCTAATACGAGTGCAAAATGAGAATAACGGATTGCAGTGCAGGGTGTTAGGTAGTGTGATAGGTTCTGCTGTCCATACATAGATGCTACAGACATAGTGCTGTGATGTCACACAATACTTAGTGCACCAATCAGTAATATGTAGTCAGACCTGCTAAAATGTGAAGTTTCACGTATTGCGCAAAAATATGTGCATCATTAATTGCTGATTTGCGCAATCTGGAATATATTGGAGCACTCTATGTGCATATAAAGCTATTGTAATGTTCTGCCGTGCCAACCATTTTCTCCAGTCTCAGGAAACTTCTAGCAGCTTGAAAAATTTAGCAAAAGTGACCCACGCCTGTAATGAACGCAAAATGCATATTACGATGCCGATTTTCTTGATCAAGAGAAAAATATATGACATATATTCGCCCAAATATTCGGGAAATATCGCGACACCTACAGTAGAATGGACACATCCTCTGAGCTGTGACAGGGATACAGCTGCAGTAGAAAGGACACATCCTCTGAGCTGTGACAGGGAGACAGCTGCAGTAGAAAGGACACACCCTCTGAGCTGTGATAGGGAGACACCTGCAGTAGAAAGGACACATCCTCTGAGCTGTGACAGGGAGACAGCTGCAGTAGAAAGGACACATCCTCTGAGCTGGGACAGGGAGAGAGCTGCGGCAGAAAGGACACACCCTCTGAGCTGTGACAGGGAGAAAGCTGCAGTAGAAAGGACACATCCTCTGAGCTGTGACAGAGAGACAGCTGCAGTAGAAAGGACACATCCTCTGAGCTGTGACAGGGAGACAGCTGCAGTAGAAAGGACACACCCTCTGAGCTGTGACAGGGAGACAGCTGCAGTAGAAAGGATACATCCTCTGAACTGTGACAGGGAGACACATACAGTAGAAAGGACACATCCTCTGAGCTGTGACAGGGAGACAGCTGGAGTAGAAAGGACACATCCTCTGAGCTGTGACAGGGAGACACCTGCAGTAGAAAGGACACACCCTCTGAGCTGTGATAGGGAGACACCTGCAGTAGAAAGGACACATCCTCTGAGCTGTGACAGGGAGACAGCTGCAGTAGAAAGGACACATCCTCTGAGCTGTGACAGGGAGACAGCTGCAGTAGAAAGGACACATCCTCTGAGCTGTGACAGGGAGACAGCTGCAGTAGAAAGGACACATCCTCTGAGCTGTGACAGGGAGACAGCTGCAGTAGAAAGGACACACCCTCTGAGCTGTGACAGGGAGACAGCTGCAGTAGAAAGGACACATCCTCTGAGCTGTGACAGGGAGACAGCTGCAGTAGAAAGGACACATCCTCTGAGCTGTGACAGGGAGACAGCTGCAGTAGAAAGGACACACCCTCTGAGCTGTGACAAGCAGAAAGGACATGAACATCTACCCTAAAAAAAAAAATGGGAGTAATGAATGGTGGAGGTCTCTGGATGCATGTGAGGCACAGGGCTGGTAGTAGGTTTCTTAGAAAACAGATTGTCATGTATTATATTATGGATGATTTTAATTTTTAACGTTAATCATGAAATAACGCGTTTAAAGAGGTTCTTTTTTTTGCCTGACGTTGGGTTGTATAATGAAAATCATACAGCTACAATATTTGAATACAATAGAAAAGAGCTTCCAGTCATAGAGTAATAGCATTTAAGCTTGAAATGCATAAGAGAATCATTGCTTTTGTATGCTTGAAGTTTTATTCAAAGGATGGGAGAGCTAGATATTTTTGAGATCATATAGTTACAATATCCGCATGTAGAATAGAATTCCTGTGCTAATGAGATGTTTCTGAAGACATATATGAGAGCACCATGGGGGGGTAACTAGCAATATCTTAAGTTTTTAAAACCTCTTGGGATCAATTTTTGTATTTTCCTGAACTTTGTTTATTGGCTGATAAAAAAAAAAAGAAAATGTCCTAAAAAAAAATAGCACTAATGTCTTGAATCCGCCACCGATCCTGCATAGATGCTTTGGTGGCCACCCACTGGTCTTTATTAACTCCCAACTAGTGATGAGCAAATTTCAGCAAATTCTTTTTTGGGTCTGATTTGTCTGAATCGGGTGTGGGATTTGATTCGGACCCATATTGATTCTACCCAAATCAAAAGTGCTTCAATCTCCATGAAAAGCTGTGCATGATATTCTGGTCTCTCCCTCGCTCTCTCTCTCTCATTCTGATTCTATAGAATCTGAAGTTTTTCGAAAAAGTTGAATTTTTAATTCTATTTTATTCTATATAATCAATTTGCTCATATCTACTCCCAACCTTTCAGCTGCTTATCAGTCCGTTTTTTTTTTTTTTTTTAACAATTAGACAACCCCTTTAAAGTAACCCTCCAGTTCTAGATTAAGACAAATTGAAATAAGGACTATGCATGGTTAAGCACCCGGCACCTTCCTTTTTCTTAATTTTCCCACAGATCTTCCAATTTCACATCCCCTCTGCATTCACATAAATTGGCCACCAGCATTTCAGAATATCCTATGGACAATGTGTTCCAGTAGTCTGGGACACACACCCTTCACCCCTCATCAGCAGCGGAGGGAGTGCACACTGGCAGATGTTTAGGTTGAATGCAAATGGGACTAGGATTCGGTAACTACCGAGCAGAATGAAGAAAAACAGTGTACCTTAACTATCCAAGCTGTTGTCCAGAACTAAAGTTTAAGTTTTAAAAGCGGCAATCTTAATAAACATGGGGGGTCATTTACAAACAGATATACGCCATTTTTTGGCGTATATATCAACCGCCGATTGTGGCGCAAAGGTTATTTACCCCACAATCTGCAACTTTTTTCCCTTTTCTGCTGTTCACGCCAAGTCTAAAAAGGGGGCGTTGCGTGGGCAGGGAAATCTCATGCATCGTTTTCTAATCCTGTTTTGAACATAGAAAATGGTCTAAATCTACGCCAGGAAGCTAGCTTGCTTAGATTTAGACAAATGTACAGTCCGCCTAGGTTATGTAGAAGCTGGCTCCTCTACAGGACTTAGGCGGATGAACCGCCAGCGCAGGAGGGACGAAGAGTGGTGTCTAAATCGTCGGTCTTCATAAATGTCCCCCATGGTTTTTATAGTAATACAGAGAAAACAATGTTGTTTTTCAGTAGTACAAAGCATCCTTCCGGCTTCTCTGCCCTCAATTGGTAAAGGGCATCTGTCAGCAGTTTTGAACCTATGACACGGACTGACCTGTTACATGTGCACTTGGCAGCTAAAGGCATCTGTGTTGGTTCCATGTTCATATGTGCTCCCAGAGGCCTGCACAACAGCCTCTAGGAGCAACGGGGGTGTTGCCGTTGCACCCAGAGGCTCAGTTCTCTACAACTGCCATGCCCTCTCCAATTTGGTTGACTTTAGGAGAAGTCAGGGCCAGACGTGATCACATTAACACTGCCTGGTCCTGTCAATGAAAGTGGAGGGGGCATGGCAGTTGCAAAAATAGCTGAGCCTCTAAGTGTAACTGCAACGCCCTCGTTGCTCTTGGAAGCTCATTTGCATATTGCTCAGCAATGCGGGCACATATAAACATGGGACCAACACAGATGCCTACAGCTGCCAAGAGCACATGTAACAGGTCAGCCAGTGTCATAGCTACAAACCTGCTGACAGATGCCCTTTAATCCTAAAACCTTTGTAAATTGGTCAGGAAGGATGCACTGCTTTGCTCTTTCACATGAGCTGATGCCATACGTGTAATCCGCTGCGTGAATGACAGCCAAGCCGCGCTCTGCACAGCAGAGACACGGAGCATTAACATGATTGATAATGCTCCGTGACCTTTTTACTACAGAATCACAATGAGATAAAGTTGTCACCGTGATTTTGTAGTAAAAAGATCACAGAGAGGCAAAGAGCATTCTCAACCATGTTAAGGCTCCGTGTCTCTGCTGTCCGGAACGGGGCTTGGCTGTCATTCACGCAGCGGATTACACGTACGGCATCCGCTCATGTGAAAGATCCCTAAGAAGAGGTTCTGCAGCAGTGTGCATTGTAAAGAATAATGTAAAGTAGATTAGAAAGTTTGATGAATAATCTGAGAAAGGCCTGAATTAGCAGGCCATCAAATATGGGAATGGGAATGACAGGGTTATAGCGGCACAAATTAAGCAGCTGATTGCAAAAGGGTTAAGAGGAATTTGGACAATGTATCCATCATATTGCATGGAAAGTAAAAGACGCTAGTGTATTTCAAGTCCCAGCAAGAAACAGAGGGAAAGGTGTTTGATCTACTTTGCAGCTAAAAATAGATCCAATCTTTTTTATCTAATGACAATATTTCAGACGGGCTTGTACTTCGCTGCCGCAGAAGCCTAAGTAATTTACTATGTCCTTGAAATCGACTTTCACGCTCAGGTATTTCCTTAGTTCTAGTAAATTTACTTTGAAGCAATTTCTACAATACAAACTGCTGGACTCTGAAGTATAATTGCCGCCCTGTATCTTCTCTGAATGGGATGACATGCAGTAGATTTGCAATATGTAGCACACAAGTATGGGGCCCCGCCAATGGGCCATTTAATTGTACTGGGTGGTCATCCATTAAAACCTTTTACAGATATGTCTATTTGAACTGAATGTAAAATGGCAAGTAAACCCCATACTTAAAGAGGACCTGTCACCTCTCCTTATGCATCTGTATTCTTCATCACATAATGCAGGGGGATTCTTTTTTACATCCATACATTGCAAAGTTCCTCTGTTATTTCATCTAGAAATTCAAGAATACTGACAACTGGGTGGCAGCCCCCAAACTCACCATGTGCCTCATCGAAAACTCCATCTTTAGGGTTAGTTATTATTTTCATATTATATTACTACAACGCCGCATGGGATTTAGCGATAACCCTGGTCCTATCTCCCGCATCTGCTCCAAAGTTATGTGACCATGTGATGTCACACGGTCCTTACAGCAGTTGGCATTTAGCTACAAACAGTGCAGATAAGTTTGCCAGCATTATGTAGGTGGCTAGCTTATTTAGACAGGGGCCCTTCCACCATTTTTGTTGGGGGATGTTATTTTAGGGGGCATTACTGTGGGAGGACGTTACTGGCAGCACTACAGGAGGCATCACTGGGGAATTTCCGTACTTGAACATAATAGGGGCCATCACTGCGGACATTTTTAATACTGGATGCACTATAGGGGACATTACTGAAGGCACTGGGGCATTTTAATACTGGGGCACTATAGGAAGATTTTTAGTACTAGGGAACAATTATTACTGGGGGCACAGTAGAGGGGCGTTATTATTGCTGGAGACACCATAGGATACATTAACTATAATGAGGGTGCTATATGGGCATTTTTAATGGGATACAGGGGGTATTATTGTTGGATACTAGGGGCATTTTTATTACCAGGGGCATTTTAGGCGATATTATAACTGAGGGCATTATACATGCATCATTACTGGGAGCACAATGGAGGGGATATTATTACTGGGGGCATTTTAGGGGACATTATTATTACCAGGGGGCATTATTATTGCTAGAGGCACTATAGGGGCATTACAAAAACTGGGGGCACTACATAAGCATTATTATTAATAGAGGCATTTTACTGGGCACCATTTTTTCAGCAGTATAGTATTTTGAGGCATTGTAGAGCACAGCGGGCACAGTATTGGGGGTAGCAGCAGGATGACACCAGGAGTGGGAGTTTGTGCTGAGAATGTGGGGAGGATGATGGAAAAGTGAGGAATCTAAAATATATGTATGTAAACTCTGCAGAGAGAAGATGTGGATGAAAGAATTTGTCGTGTCGGTCTGAGGTTAATAGAGAGGATGAAGAAAAAGAATGTCTACATCATAGGAGATGTCACAGAAAGAAGCTGTCATGGTGATTTGGTCTGAACGGAGAAGATGAGGAAAGAGAAAGTCTGCATCAGAGGAGATATCACTGGATGTAAGAGGTATCGTATGTGGTGCTGTATTACTCTGTATGACCAGGTAGCATGCTGACAGCAGGGAGGGCTCTGTGCTGTGGCCTGCATCTCTCCTCCTCAGCCCCCTCCTCCATATTCTAATTAGTGACAAATGGAGGTGGAGGTTAGAAGGTGGCACCTGGTGCTAGCCACCTCAGAGGAGCAGCTTCTGGGTAGGCATAGTGTGCTGCACTGAAGTGTTTGGCTCTGCTGGGGTAGAATTTTGTCCTGCACTGTGGTATTTGGTTCTGCAGCAGAAAAAAATACCAAAGTGCGGCAAGGTATATTGCCCCAGCAGAACCAAATACCATAGTGCAGAACAAAATACCACCCAGCAGAACCAAATACCACAGTGCCACACAATATATTGCCCTAGTAGAGCCAAATACCACAGTTGAACAAGAAGTTCTGCTGGGACAAAGTATTGTGCTGCACTGTGATATTTGGTTCTGCTGCGGCAGTACCGGTATATTGTGTCGCACTGTGGTAATTGATGATTATTGTAGGACTAGCAACATTACTCTTGGTATGAAGATTAGCACATTTTACATCTGCTGGCTAATTTGATTTTTTTTCCCCAGAAACCCAGAGGGGCATTGCCTGGTCTACAATACTCCAAACATGTGCTATCCGAAAGAATGAGTACCCCCCACATTATATATATATATATATATATACACTGCTCAAAAAAATAAAGGGAACACTTAAAGGGAACACTTAAACAACACAATGTAACTCCAAGTCAATCACACTTCTGTGAAATCAAACTGTCCACTTAGGAAGCAACACCGAGTGACAATCAATTTCACATGCTGTTGTGCAAATGGGATAGACAACAGGTGGAAATTATAGGCAATTAGCAAGACACCCCCAATAAAGGAGTGGTTCTGCAGGTGGTGACCTGACCACTTCTCAGTTCCTATGCTTCCTGGCTGATGTTTTGGTCACTTTTGAATGCTGGCGGTGCTTTCACTCTAGTGGTAGCATGAGACGGAGTCTACAACCCACACAAGTGGCTCATGTAGTGCAGCTTATCCAGGATGGCACATCAATGCGAGCTGTGGCAAGAAGGTTTGCTATGTCTGTCAGTGTAGTGTCCAGAGCATGGAGGCGCTACCAGGAGACAGGCCAGTACATCAGGAGACGTGGAGGAGGCCGTAGGAGGGCAACAACCCAGCAGCAGGACCGCTACCTCCGCCTTTGTGCAAGGAGGAACAGGAGGAGCACTGCCAGAGCCCTGCCAAATGACCTCCAGCAGGCCACAAATGTGCATGTGTCTGCTCAAACGGTCAGAAACAGACTCCATGAGGGTGATATGAGGGACCGACGTCCACAGGTGGGGGTTGTTCTTACAGCCCAACACCGTGCAGGACGTTTGGCATTTGCCAGAGAACACCAAGATTGGCAAATTCGCCACTGGCGCCCTGTGCTCTTCACAGATGAAAGCAGGTTCACACTGAGCACATGTGACAGACGTGACAGAGTCTGGAGACGCCGTGGAGAACGTTCTGCTGCCTGCAACATCCTCCAGCATGACCGGTTTGGCATTGGGTCAGTAATGGTGTGGGGTGGCATTTCTTTGGAGGGCCACACAGCCCTCCATGTGCTCGCCAGAGGTAGCCTGACTGCCATTAGGTACCGAGATGAGATCCTCAGACCCCTTGTGAGACCATATGCTGGTGCGGTTGGCCCTGGGTTCCTCCTAATGCAAGACAATGCTAGACCTCATGTGGCTGGAGTGTGTCAGCAGTTCCTGCAAGACGAAGGCATTGATGCTATGGACTGGCCCGCCCGTTCCCCAGACCTGAATCCAATTGAGCACATCTGGGACATCATGTCTCGCTCTATCCACCAACGTCACGTTGCACCACAGACTGTCCAGGAGTTGGCAGATGCTTTAGTCCAGGTCTGGGAGGAGATCCCTCAGGAGACCGTCCGCCACCTCATCTGGAGCATGCACAGGCGTTGTAGGGAGGTCATACAGGCACGTGGAGGCCACACACACTACTGAGCCTCATTTTGACTTGTTTTAAGGACATTACATCAAAGTTGGATCAGCCTGTAGTGTGTTTTTCCACTTTAATTTTGAGTGTGACTCCAAATCCAGACCTCCATGGGTTAAAAAATTTCATTATTTTTTTTTTTGTGTGATTTTGTTGTCAGCACATTCAACTATGTAAAGAACAAAGTATTTCAGAAGAATATTTATTTAACTCAGATCTAGGATGTGTTTTTTTTGTGTTCCCTTTATTTTTTTGAGCAGTGTATATAATATATATAGCTGTGTGTGTTCGTGTGTATGTATGCCCGCTAAAGGAATCAACACCGTTGCATTTACAATCACAAAATTTGGCACACAGGTACATCAGTTGTCCTGGAAGGTTTTAGACCAGGTCTCAGCTCTCTAGGAGGTACAGTTTCTGAGAAATTCCCCAAAAATGCATTAGCCAATAGAAGCTTGGTCACATGACCCTTATCAGCCAATAGAAGCTTGCAGGCCGTTAGCCTCCACATACAGTTTTACTTCAGGTTTCCATAACAACCCAGTCATTTTCTTTACTGCTGTAGATGAGCTTTAAAGGAAATCTGTCACCAGGATAATCGCTATTGAAGTAAAGCCATGGCCTAATAGCACTTAGTACATTATTTCAAGATGTGCCTTTGTTCTAGCAATAGATGTACTATTACGGCGCTGGTCGGGAGAGGGGTTAACCACCTCCGGACCGCCTAACGCAGGATCGCGTTCCGGAGGTGGCAGCGCTGCGCAGAGTCACGCATATACGCGTCATCTCGCGAGACGCGAGATTTCGCTCCAAGCCGGCCCGCGCATGCGCATCGCGGGCCGGCAAAATTCAAAGAAGTATTTCGTCACCAGCCTGCCAGCAACGATCATTGGCTGGCAGGCTGGCGATTTTCAAAAAATCCAATCCAAAGTCATATAACAGATCATATTAGTAAATATGATCTGTTATATGGCTTGTCTGCTCCTGTGCTGGTCCTTTTCGTCGGTTGGATCCAGCACAGGAGCAGACTGAACTGTGAGTAGCACCAGCACTACACCTTAGCCCCAGATCACCCACCTGCACCCCAATTAACCCTTTGATCACCCCTTTGATCGCCCCTGTCAATCACTAGTGAAAGGAAAAAAAGTGATCAGTGTAAACTGTCACTTTTTTTTTTTCACTGGTATTGGCTGTTAGGTTTTAGGGATAGTTTAGGCCCCTTGGTTAGGTAGTTAGCGTCAGTTAGCGCCCACTCCACCGCACCGCAGTCACTTTTATTCGCTGTTTAGCGTATCGCTAATCAGCATTTGTACTTTTATAGTATCTGTAAGTGATCAAAACTGATCACGGTCAGATCTATAATAGTATTAGTGTCACCTTAGCTCGCCCTCCACCCAAAACGCAGTGTTTGCCCGATCAGGCCTGATCGGTCGCCCACACGTGCGTTCACCCACGCCCGCCCCACCGCAGTGACAAAAAATATATATTTTTTGATCACTGCACATTCACTTTACACGCACTGCGGCGATAAAAAAATCAGTTTTGATATTTTTTATCAACCGCAGCAGCCTCCGGTACTTCGCTAGCCTCCCCTTTGTAAGACAGGTTTGCTTTTTTTCTTGGGTAGTCTCAGGGAATACCCCTAAATTTAGTAGTCCAAAATGTCAAACAGGGGGTATTCTTCTGAAGAGGCCTACAGGATTCTGACCCAGTCGGATGAGGAGTGGGAACCCTCATCTGATGAATCTAGCGGGTCAGAATATGAACCTGTAGAAAGCAGTGGCTCTCTGACCCAAAGTTCGGACGAGGAGGTGGAGGTCCCTGATAGCACCAGGCGTACCAGGCCCCGTGTCGCTAGACCACAGGTTACGCAGGATCCGCTTCAAGAGCAGCAGAGTGGGGCTGTCGCTGCCGGATCACGTGGTGAGGCATACACCAGCAGCGCAGCCCTTCCTGGACCTAGTACCAGCACTGCCGTACAACCTGGTGAAGTAGCGAGCACCAGAAGGGCAGTTGAAGCTGGTACGGTGGCACGTGCAATAGTTACCCCGTCGCAGCCACCGCACAGACAGGCCCGTAGAGCCCCTAGAGTCCCTGAGGTGCTGGCAAATCCTGATTGGCAGTCACCAACTTCAGCCGCACCAGTAGTTCCCCCTTTCACCGCCCAGTCTGGAGTTCGGGTTGAGACGGCTCAAATCGGTTCGGCCCTGGGATTTTTTGAGCTGTTCTTGACTGCGGAGCTCTTGGACTTAGTTGTGGCAGAGACAAACCGGTATGCCACACAATTTATAACCGCAAACCCGGGAAGCTATTATGCCCAGCCTTTCCGGTGGAAACCAGTCCAAGTTTCCGAAATTAAAATTTTTCTGGGCCTTCTCCTCAACATGGGCCTGACAAAAAAGCATGAATTGCGGTCATATTGGTCAACGCACCCAATTCATCACATGCCCATGTTCTCTGCTGCTATGTCCAGGACACGATTTGAGACCATCCTCCGTTTTCTGCATTTTAGCGACAACACCACCTCCCGTCCCAGAGGCCACCCTGCTTTTGACCGGCTCCACAAAATTCGGCCCCTCATAGACCATTTCAACCTGAAATTTGCAGATTTGTATACCCCTGAGCAAAACATCTGCGTAGACGAGTCCCTAATACATTTTACCGGGCGCCTTGGCTTCAAACAATACATCCCAAGCAAGCGTGCCCGGTATGGGGTCAAATTGTATAAGCTCTGTGAAAGGGCCACAGGCTATACCCACAAATTTCGGATCTATGAGGGAAAAGATCAGACCCTGGAGCCGGTCGGTTGCCCTGACTACCTGGGGAGCAGTGGGAAGACAGTCTGGGACTTGGTGTCACCCTTATTCGGCAAGGGGTACCATCTTTATGTGGACAATTTCTACACAAGTGTGGCCCTCTTTAGGCATTTGTTTCTAGAACGGATTTGCGCCTGTGGCACCGCGCGAACTAGTCGCGTGGGCTTCCCCCAACGGCTTGTAACCACCCGTCTTGCAAGGGGGCAGAGGGCTGCCTTGTGTAACGAAGAACTGCTCGCGGTGAAATGGAGAGACAAGCGTGACGTTTACATGCTCTCCTCCATTCACGCAGACACGACAATCCAAATTGAGCGAGCAACCCGTGTCATTGAAAAGCCCCTCTGTGTCCACGACTATAATGCGCTCATGGGAGGGGTGGACTTCAATGACCAGATGTTGTCTCCGTATTTAGTTTCCCGCAGAACCAGACGCTGGTATAAGAAGGTGTCTGTATATTTGATTCAATTGGCGCTGTACAATAGTTTTGTTCTCTACAGTAAGGCTGGGAGAACACGATCCTTCCTCAAATTCCAGGAAGAGATCATCGAGAACCTCCTGTATCCAGAAGGTTCCGTGGCCCCATCCACCAGTGTAGTTAGCCGTCTACACGAGCGACATTTCCCCAGTGTCGTTCCTGGTACCTCAACCCAACCGTCACCCCGAAAAAGATGTCGTGTCTGTAGCAGGAGTGGAATAAGGCGTGACACCCGCTATTTCTGTCCTGACTGTGCTGACCACCCTGCCCTATGCTATGGAGAGTGTTTCCGGAAGTACCACACACAGGTACACCTAGCATAGGGATCACATCTCACCAGGACAGGCACACAGGGCTATTAGGGCCCATTCACTCACAGCTGCTGCAAACCTCTCCTTTCACCTGGGATAAAGTGCATAACGTACTTCGCCACATCTTTGGGCGATTTGCGCTTTGCACATTGTCCCATGGGGAAGGAGAGGTTTGTTCTATAAAGGTAAAAAAAACTAAACAAAAAAAAAATTACCGGTAAGTAAAAAAGTTAAAAAAGTTTAAAAAAGTTAATATGTTCTGTTCTAAAGTTAATAAAGTTATTGCTTTGCGGCCTGGTTTTTTCTTTTTTGTTTTGTTTTTTTTACCTTCCAGGTGGACCAACCGATGAACCAGCTGCAGCACTGATGTGCATTCGGACAGAAGCATTGCGCTGCTGTCAGATTACACGCAAGTCGGTGTATGCGGCGCTGCAAGACGAGATTTCTCCTCTGCAGTAAAAGATATGTTTGCCGAGGCATATGAGCTGAGGAGGTGGCGGTGTTCATATACTTTGGCAAACACTTTGTATATATAAAAAAAAAAAATCCCGGCAATGATTTATTCATCCACATCGATTGATGTGAATGGAGAAATCTGGTTTGCCAGGGCATACGAGCTGAAGTGGGTATGGATGTTGGGCGGAGCTCCTATGTCCTGGCAGACGCCTTTCCCCTCCTTTTTCTTTTTTTGGCAGAGATTTTTTCATCCACATTGATCGATGCGAATGAAGAAATCTGTGCCGTTCATTTTTTTCTTTCAGCCCAGAGGCTGAACGGAAAAAAAAAATCTCATTACCCGTATGCTCAATATAAGGAGAATAGCAGAAACTCCTAATGCTGGGCATACATGTAATGATTGCGGAGACCCTCAAATGCCAGGGCAGTACAAACACCCCACAAATAACACCATTTTGGAAAGAACACACCCCAAGGTATTCGCTGAGGGGCATATTGAGTCCATGAAAGATTGAAATTTTTGTCCCAAGTTAGCGGAAAGGGAGACTTTGTGAGAACAAAATCCAAAAAATCAATTTCCGCTAACTTGTGCCAAAAAATTTTTTTTTCAATGAACTCGCCATGCCCCTCATTGAATACCTTGGGGTGTCTTCTTTCCAAAATGGGGTCACATGTGGGGTATTTATACTGCCCTGGCATTTTAGGGGCCCCAAAGCGTGAGAAGAAGTCTGGTATCCAAATGTCTAAAAATGCCCTCCTAAAAGGAATTTGGGCCCCTTTGCCCACCTAGGCTGCAAAAAAGTGTCACACATGTGGTATCTCCGTATTCAGCAGAAGTTGGGGAATATGTTTTGGGGTGTCATTTTACATATACACATGCTGGGTGAGATAAATATCTTGGTCAAATGCCAACTTTGTATAAAAAAAATGGGAAAAGTTGTCTTTTGCCAAGATATTTCTCTCACCCAGCATGGGTATATGTAAAATGACACCCCAAAACACATTCCCCACCTTCTCCTGAGTACGGAGATACCAGATGTGTGACACTTTTTTGCAGCCTAGGTGGGCAAAGGGGCCCATATTCCAAAGAGCACCTTTCAGATTTCACAGGTCATTTACCTACTTACCAGACATTAGGGCCCCTGGAAAATGCCAGGGCAGTATAACTACCCCACAAGTGACCCCATTTTGGAAAGAAGACACCCCAAGGTATTCCGTGAGGGGCATGGCAAGTTCCTAGAATTTTTTATTTTTTGTCACAAGTTAGTGGAAATTGATGATTTTTTTTTTTTTATTTTTTTTCATACAAAGTCTCCTATTCCACTAACTTGTGACAAAAAAAAAAAATTTCCATGAACTCACTATGCCCATCAGCGAATACCTTGGGGTCTCTTCTTTCCAAAATGGGGTCACTTGTGGGGTAGTTATACTGCCCTGGCATTCTAGGGGCCCAAATGTGTGGTAAGGAGTTTGAAATCAAATTCAGTGAAAAATGACCTGTGAAATCCGAAAGGTGCTCTTTGGAATATGGGCCCCTTTGCCCACCTAGGCTGCAAAAAAGTGTCACACATCTGGTATCTCCGTACTCAGGAGAAGGTGGGGAATGTGTTTTGGGGTGTCATTTTATATATACCCATGCTGGGTGAGAGAAATATCTTGGCAAAAGACAACTTTTCCCATTTTTTTATACAAAGTTGTCATTTGACCAAGATATTTATCTCACCCAGCATGGGTATATGTAAAAAGACACCCCAAAACACATTCCTCAACTTCTCCTGAGTACGGGGATACCAGATGTGTGACACTTTTTTGCAGCCTAGGTGGGCAAAGGGGCCCATATTCCAAAGAGCACCTTTCGGATTTCACAGGTCATTTTTCACTGAATTTGATTTCAAACTCCTTACCACACATTTGGGCCCCTAGAATGCCAGGGCAGTATAACTACCCCACAAGTGACCCCATTTTGGAAAGAAGAGACCCCAAGGTATTCGCTGATGGGCATAGTGAGTTCATGGAAGTTTTTATTTTTTGTCACAAGTTAGTGGAATATGAGACTTTGTATGAAAAAAAAAAAAAAAAAAAAATCATCATTTTCCGCTAACTTGTGACAAAAAATAAAAAATTCTAGGAAATCGCCATGCCCCTCACGGAATACCTTGGGGTGTCTTCTTTCCAAAATGGGGTCACTTGTGGGGTAGTTATACTGCCCTGGCATTCTAGGGGCCCAAATGTGTGGTAAGGAGTTTGAAATCAAATTCAGTAAAAAATGACGAGTGAAATCCGAAAGGTGCTCTTTGGAATATGGGCCCCTTTGCCCACCTAGGCTGCAAAAAAGTGTCACACATCTGGTATCTCCGTACTCAGGAGAAGGTGGGGAATGTGTTTTGGGGTGTCATTTTATATATACCCATGCTGGGTGAGAGAAATATCTTGGCAAAAGACAACTTTTCCCATTTTTTTATACAAAGTTGTCATTTGACCAAGATATTTATCTCACCCAGCATGGGTATATGTAAAAAGACACCCCAAAACACATTCCTCAACTTCTCCTGAGTACGGGGATACCAGATGTGTGACACTTTTTTGCAGCCTAGGTGGGCAAAGGGGCCCATATTCCAAAGAGCACCTTTCGGATTTCACAGGTCATTTTTCACTGAATTTGATTTCAAACTCCTTACCACACATTTGGGCCCCTAGAATGCCAGGGCAGTATAAATACCCCACAAGTGACCCCATTTTGGAAAGAAGAGACCCCAAGGTATTCGCTGATGGGCATAGTGAGTTCATGGAAGTTTTTATTTTTTGTCACAAGTTAGTGGAATATGAGACTTTGTATGAAAAAAAAAAAAAAAAAAAATCATCATTTTCCGCTAACTTGTGACAAAAAATAAAAAATTCTAGGAAATCGCCATTCCCCTCACGGAATACCTTGGGGTGTCTTCTTTCCAAAATGGGGTCACTTGTGGGGTAGTTATACTGCCCTGGCATTCTAGGGGCCCAAATGTGTGGTAAGGAGTTTGAAATCAAATTCAGTAAAAAATGACGAGTGAAATCCGAAAGGTGCTCTTTGGAATATGGGCCCCTTTGCCCACCTAGGCTGCAAAAAAGTGTCACACATCTGGTATCTCCGTACTCAGGAGAAGGTGGGGAATGTGTTTTGGGGTGTCATTTTATATATACCCATGCTGGGTGAGAGAAATATCTTGGCAAAAGACAACTTTTCCCATTTTTTTATACAAAGTTGTCATTTGACCAAGATATTTATCTCACCCAGCATGGGTATATGTA
This sequence comes from Bufo bufo, assembly GCF_905171765.1. Lineage (NCBI taxonomy): Eukaryota > Metazoa > Chordata > Amphibia > Anura > Bufonidae > Bufo > Bufo bufo. The sequence goes on from NC_053389.1 coordinate 649,693,750, forward strand.
AAAAGACACCCCAAAACACATTCCTCAACTTCTCCTGAGTACGGGGATACCAGATGTGTGACACTTTTTTGCAGCCTAGGTGGGCAAAGGGGCCCATATTCCAAAGAGCACCTTTCGGATTTCACAGGTCATTTTTCACTGAATTTGATTTCAAACTCCTTACCACACATTTGGGCCCCTAGAATGCCAGGGCAGTATAACTACCCCACAAGTGACCCCATTTTGGAAAGAAGAGACCCCAAGGTATTCGCTGATGGGCATAGTGAGTTCATAGAACTTTTTATTTTTTGTCACAAGTTAGTGGAATATGAGACTTTGTAAAAAAAAAAAAAAAAAAAAAAAAAATCATCATTTTCCGCTAACTTGTGACAAAAAATAAAAAGTTCTATGAACTCACTATGCCCATCAGCGAATACCTTAGGGTGTGTACTTTCAGAAATGGGGTCATTTGTGGGGTGTTTGTACTGTCTGGGCATTGTAGAACCTCAGGAAACATGACAGGTGCTCAGAAAGTCAGAGCTGCTTCAAAAAGCGGAAATTCACATTTTTGTACCATAGTTTGTAAACGCTATAACTTTTACCCAAACCATTTTTTTTCTACCCAAACATTTTTTTTTTATCAAAGACATGTAGAACTATAAATTTAGAGCAAAATTTCTATATGGATGTCGTTTTTTTTGCAAAATTTTACAACTGAAAGTGAAAAATGTCATTTTTTTGCAAAAAAATCGTTAAATTTCGATTAATAACAAAAAAAGTAAAAATGTCAGCAGCAATGAAATACCACCAAATGAAAGCTCTATTAGTGAGAAGAAAAGGAGGTAAAATTCATTTGGGTGGTAAGTTGCATGACCGAGCAATAAACGGTGAAAGTAGTGTAGGTCAGAAGTGTAAAAAGTGGCCTGGTCTTTCAGGGTGTTTAAGCACTGGGGGCTGAGGTGGTTAAAGAGGTTGTCCAGTTACAAAATCAATTATTTTTTTATGTGCTCCTAACACCCCTCACCATGCATACACATGCCCCTAATACCTGTTTTTCATGTTTGAGCTTTCCTTTCCCCTGGAAGACATCACATTATCCTGGCAGATCTGTTTACTTTCTCCCCTTCCTGTTTTGTTGAATACATAACTTTATTGATACACAAGCCTGGCTGCACTGCACAGAGATGAGTCACAGGCTGGACCCGCCCCCACTGCTCTGTCTGCAGCAGCCACACTCACTTCAACTCCTTTGTCTATATTTCTACACCCAGACATGAATCTACTTCTCACTCAGTGTCTAAATCCCATCACTGACTGTCCACAGGCTCTGCTCTCACAGGTGTATCTAATCCTATCCTGTGTAATACAGCCTGCTGAGCTGTGTATCTAATCCCATCACTGACTGTCCACAGGCTCTGCCCTCACAGGTGTATCTAATCCTATCCTGTGTGATACAGCCTGCTGAGCTGTGTATCTAATCCCATCACTGACTGTCCACAGGCTCTGCCCTCACAGGTGTATCTAATTCTATCCTGTGTGATACAGCCTGCTGAGCTGTGTATCTAATCCCATCACTGACAGTCCACAGGCTCTGCCCTCACATGTGTATCTAATCCTATCCTGTGTGATACAGCCTGCTGAGCTGTGTATCTAATCCCATCACTGACCGTCCACAGGCTCTGCCCTCACCATCTCGAGAGTGTAATAAACAGCTGGAAGCAGCAAGCACATCCAAACACATCTGTATCTAATCCTATCCTGTGTGGTACCGCCTGCTGAGCTCTGTATCTAATCCCATTTTGTGTGATACAGCCTGCTAAGCTGTGTATCTAATCCCATTTTGTATGATACAGCCTGCTGAGCTGTCTACCTAAACCCTTATGCACACAACCGTATCCATTTATCCTCTAAACAAGGATACTGTCCGTGTGCGACCCGCATTTTTTTTTTGCCGTCCCATTGATTACTAGGGATTTCAGGTCTGCATCATGAGGACCAAAATAGGACATGTGCTTTTTTTTGCAGAACTGACATACGGATGTGGAAAACACATGGACTTCATCAGTGTGCTTTCCACATCCGTATATCAGTAAAGCAAAAGATGGAACATGTCTTATTCTGGTCCTCATAATGCAGATCTAAAACCCATAGAACTCAATGGCTCTGGAAAAAAAATGCACATCTCACACAGGCAATATCCTTATTTAGCAGATCTGCTACTTGGAGAGAGCAGAACGGATACGGTCCTGTGCATGAGGCCTAATTTTATCTTTTTTGGTCCTGACTGCTGAAGGGTTTATCTTGGGCCATCATGTGTGATACACGTGAGATAAGACCATGATCAGCCTGGGAAACACAGTCCATGTGTCGCCGCATTTCCCAGGCCAAGTGCACTCTCCTGGCCGAACTGACGACATGACAGTAATGTATGATACAGCCAGTCTCTTATCTGGTCAGGGGAGCCGAGGTTGGCCTGGAAATTGTGGCTGACACATGGACTCCTGGGCCGATCACAGTAGTTTGTATGTGCCATCCTCAGTGCCCCTAATGACATCCACAGTGCCCCTATTGACTTCCACAGTGCCCCCATGTGCCATCCACAGAGCCCCCAAAGTGCCCATATGCCATCCATAGTGCCCCTAATGACTTCCACAGTGCCCCCAAAGTGCCCATGTGCCATCCACAGTGCCCCTAATGACTTCCACTGTGCCCCCATGTGCCATCCACAGTGCCCCCAAAGTGCCCATGTGCCAACCATAGTGCCCCATGTGCCATCCACAGTGCCCCCCATGTGCCATCCACAGCTTCCCCAATCACCTCCACAGCATAGCGATCAGCCTCTGTGGCTGATCGCTATGCTGTCACTCATATACAGCGCTTACATCGCGCTGTACATGAGTCAATTCAGGCTTCACATGCGCAGTAGTGTGCAAGCTATGGGACCAAGGAAGGCCGGCAGGGGGCAGTGACGTCAGTGATGACGTTCCGTCTCCTGCTTCAGGCAGGAAAAGAAGAAGACGGCTCTGGACCGGAAGACTTCAAAACGCTTGAGGAGCGGTCACGTGACCGTGAAGAGGATCATAGGAAGGGCTGCGCTGTGGAGGGTAAGTATTGGTGTAATACCGACATAACCTTCCCTCCACAGGTTATGAAGATGGACAATTTTCAAGTAGGGGCCGGAGAACCCCTTGAAGTTCTGTGTTCAGCAAATAGCTGTTCATCACAGGGAATGTTCCCAGTCGTTGCAACTTTCTGTGTTGATAACTTTTAAACCACAAGAGATATTACAAATCTGATTGCGACAATCGATTTCTGAGAAAATGCTACATGGCACTCTTCCCACTGGAAAAATTAGCCCTTGATTCGATATGGCGGCTTTCAAGATGGAAGCCATTTTTCGGACATAGCCTAAAAGATAGGCTCCCTCACCCATTACTTACTGAGATATTCCGATATTTAATTTTCCCTTTCGTTGCTGAAATTAAAGGGTGGCCTGAGACTTTTGACCCTATATTTCATTAAAGTAAAAAAGGTTTCTCGATGAAAGTACAAAACAGTCACATTCTAGATGCAATCTAGTAAAACAATTAAATGAGAATAAAATTTGTGCTATGATGCTGACAAGAAGAGATTTATATGTATGCCTAAAAAAGATAGCCGACAGTGATCACATTTCCAGATGCTTTGCCCAATGGTACAGTATATGATGCTTCCTAACAGTACGCATGTAATGTGTACACCAAGTCCTCAGAGACTGTCAACTAGTTGGCTTTCAAGAGGATCAATAGACACATCTGTGCTTACACAGATATACCATTAAATCCAGGGCTGATTAAAGCCCTTGAGGACTGGGAGTTGTGCTTTATGGCCAAAGCCAGCTTGTTCAACACTAAAGTCGATCTTTTTTTTTTTAAGACAAAAAATTGGAAATTCTAACTCCAAGTCAATACCATTAAAGTGCTTTGTATGTATTTCTGATGCATTGAAACAGAGAATATATAATGAGGTCTATATCAATGAAATGGAGATCTGTATGCAAATCAGAGGTCAACTAGGTGTGGGAAGAGGGATCATGCATGAAATGATCTCTGTGCCATCTGCTTAGTTTACATTCCAGTTGTGTTCAGCAGGGCTGAGAAGAAACTGTGGTGCCAGGTAGAATTTATTAACAGAATCGACTAGGATATTTTGTTGCTTAGTTCATGCATTTAGTCAATTAACTACATCCTCAACATGAAATAATATCTATTTGAGGTATTTTAGAAATCAAAACAAGATATTTCTACAGAACGTAAATTCTGTGAATGGATTTGTGAAAGGGCCGATTACAAGGTGTCTCAGATGGAACAGAAGGAAAGGATTCCTAGAAGCTTCTCAGAGGATTTAGAGCAGATTTCCAGGTTGTTACATTAGAAGTTAAGCCTACTATATCTGTTAAAAAAAGATCCATACTCACCTGCTCCCTGCAACTCCATTCTGGCTTCCTGAATCTCTTCTGCAGTTTTCTATTCCCCTTCTGTCAATGACTGGCCTCAATGGTGACGTGTCATAAAGCATCATGTCGCTGCTGGATCATGTGCCCCTTGGGGACACGTCACCACCAAGAGCACATGACCCTGTCTATCCAGAAGTTTTCAGACAAGGATCAGAAGACTGCAGAAGAGTGCTAGAGATGCAGAGAACTGAAGCCATGTGGAGCAAGTGGGTATGTTTTTTCCAACAGGTACAGCAGGCTTGGCTTCAAATTTAAAAACATGCAAAAATCTGAAAAGCCCCTTTAAGCCTCCTTTCTCTACCAAAAGCCGCCTACAAAGGCATTTTAGAGAATTTGGCACTACATCCAACCGGCCTTACAACTGCAGACCACGTGTAACCACACCAGCCCAGGACCTCCACATCCAGCATGTTCACCTCCATGATCGTCTGAGACCAGCCACCTGGACAGCTGTAGCAACAATCAGTTTGCATAACCAAAGAATTTCTGCACAAACTGTCAAAAACCCGTCTTAGGGAAGCTCATCTGCATGCTTGTCGTCCTCATCGGCGTCTGGACCTGACTGCAGTTCGTCTTCGTAACCGACTTGAGTGGGCAAATGATCACATTCGATGGCGTCTGGCACGTTGGAGAGGCGTTCTGTTCACAGATGAGTCACGGTATTCACTGTTCAGGGCAGATGGCAGACAGCGTGTGTGGCGTTGTGCGGGTGAGCGGTTTGCTGACGTCAACGTTGTGGATCGAGTGGCCCATGGTGGCGGTGAGGTTATGGTATGGGCAGGCGTATGTTATGGACAACGAACACAGGTGCATTTTATTGATGGCATTTTGAATGCACAGAGATACCGTGAGATCCTGAGGCCCATTGTTGTACCATTCATCCACGACCATCACCTCATGTTGCAGCATGATAATGCACGGCCCCATATTGCAAGGATCTGTACACAATTCCTGGAAGCTGAAAACATCCCAGTTCTTGCATGGCCATCATACTCACCGCACATGTCACCCATTGAGCACGTTTGGGATGCTCTGGATCGACGTATACAACAGCGTGGTTCCAGTTTCTGCCAAAATTCTGCAACTTCGCACAGCTATTGCACATTCCACAGTCCACAATCAACAACCTGATCAAGTCTATGTAACGGAGATGTGTTGCACTGCGTGAGGTAAATGGTGGCCACACCAGATACTGACTGTTTTCTGAACCCCCCCCCCCCCCCCCCCCCACAGTAAGGCAAAACTGTGCACATTTCAGAGTTGTCTTTTACTGTGGGCAGTCTAAGGCACACCTGTGCAATATTCATGCTGTCTAATCAGCACCTTGATATGCCACACCTGTGAGGTGGGATGGATTATCTCGGCAGAGGAGAAATGCTCACTAACACAGATTTAGACAGATAATATTTGAGAGCAATGAGTTATTTGTGTATGTAGAAAATGTTTCAGATCTTTGAGTTCAGCTCATGCAAAATGGGAGCAAAACCAAAAGTTTATATTTTTGTTCAGTGTAATATGGCACTTCAGCATCGACAAAACAAAACAAAATAAACACCTGCCCGTCTAGGCACTTGCTAATACAAACATCATATTCCTGACTCACCTAAAGAACACAGCTTAGGGTCAGGGTCTCAGGCTCCAAGCCCTTAGTCGGTCCGCTCATCAACTAACAGTCCACACCGGGAAGAGATCAGGCTTCACATAGCCTCGTGGCCACTCAGTCCTCCTGGCTGAGACCACTCAGAGCCTCTGCAGGTCTCTGTTCCAAATCACTCTCTCCCCAGTCTGGGATGGGCTTTTACTTCCCACTAATGATCCCAGGTGGATTACACCTGTGGATCCCTCATGCTAGGGGAAAACCTTCCCTGGAATGGGGTGTATTAGAAAGTTCCCACTACCTATCTTCCCAATCCAAATAAAATCCAGCCCCTACAACAAATAAAGAAAAATAGCTCCAGCAACTATGCTTGCTGAAGCCAGCACCATTCTGGATCTTACCTCACCCAGTTGAGGAATCTGGGTGAGATATACCCCACTTCCGGGACTTTACCATACCCTTCACTGTTCACATCACCACACTAGACTCAACATATAATGCCTCAGACTTGACTCATGATACTTGGGCAAATTATCTGGAATGAGCATTCATAGGAACGCTTGTTCCCGACAATAGGCTTGTATAATTGAGCAGTGGATTAGTCAAAGCAAATGCTCATGAGAATGAAAGATGACGATTATCGGCAGCACATCTCCTTGTGTAATCCCTGTCTAAACAGAACAGAATGAGGGAGGAACAACTGCAGTTTTCATCAGCCTATGTAATCAGGCCAGTGCAAACAAACACTGATGGATGTGTTATCATTAGTGTTGAGTGAATCGAAATCAACGAAACGGACTACAATCCGAATTTCAGGAAAAATTAGAATTTTTGGTAACTTCGCTTGCACTCTCTGAACGTCGGGCAGTGTAATACCACCCTTGTGCCCAACCAAACATGGAAAATCGCCAGCATTGGCTGCATAGTATCTCCTCTTTACAGTACAGTGCGGTACTACATGTTCTGCATTGCCCTTTCTCTGTGCTAGGGTGAGCTGCTTCTTTGGACATCAGCTGATGGCAGATTCATTTCATTTTTCCAGCAAATGACAGAGAAAATTCTGCCTGTGCACTAAGCTTGCTTCTTTGTCTGGTGATCTCAAGGACAGTACAAGGGTGCTTCCAAAGGTCATGTCATGTGTCACATGTCACCATACATGTCTGCATTATACAATGTACTATCAAACCGAAAAACCTAAGCTTCCGCTATAATTAAATTTATGCTAGCTTTTCATAAGAAACTTCACAGGGACAGACAGTCATGATGAGCTAATGACATAAGGTGATTGATTTAAACGTTAAGGCTACTTTCACATTGGCGTTTTGGCTTTCCGTTTGTGAGATCTGTTCAGGGCTCTCACACGCGGTCATAAATGGATCAGTTTTGCCCTAATGCATTCTGAAAGGAAAAGGATCCGCTCAGAATGCATCAGTTTGCCTCAGTTTGCCTCCGTTCCGTCTCCATTCCGCTTTGGAGGTGTCCGTCTGATGAAACTGAGCCAAACGGATCCGTTTTCTATGACACAATCTGGCACAATAGAAAACGGATCCGTCCTCTATTGACTTTCAATGGTGTTCGAGACGGATCAGTTTGTATTATTTTTAAAATAGCCAAAACGGATCCATCTTGAACACCATTGCAGACGGTTGTACTATCTGAACGGATCCGTCTGTGCAGATCCATGACCGAACCGCACCAAACGCAAGTGTGAAAGTAGCCTAAATCAATTTAAGGTGATCGATTTAACCAAACTGATATTAGAAGCATTTTACTTTCTAACGGAAATCCCTAATATTATGAGCCTAGTTTAATATCATCCATGGTGCACAGTTATCTATTTAAAGAGGACCTGTCACCACAAAATGCTGTGAAATCTGCAGGCAGCATGTAAAAGAGCAGGAGAAACTGAGCAGATTGAAATATAGTTTTATGGGACAAGATTCAGTAAAACTTGAAATTTATACATTTAAACTTCTGCTGTTTCTGAACTTAAAGGGTAACTGTCATGTTTTCATCAAAAAATCAATTTTAGCATATGTTACTGCTGCAGCAGCATTATGCATAAAGCAAATTGAGTGAATCGAAGTCAACGAAACGGACTACAATCCGAATTTCAGGAAAAATTAGAATTTTTGGTAACTTCGCTTGCACTCTCTGAACATCGGGCAGTGTAATACCACCCTTGTGCCCAACCAAACATGGAAAATCGCCAGCATTGGTTGCATATATCTCCTCTTTACAGTACAGTGCGGTACTACATGTTCTGCATTGCCCTTTCTCTGTGCTAGGGTGAGCTGCTTCTTTGGACATCAGCTGATGGCAGATTCATTTCATTTTTCTGGTGCACTGTGTGCTCCTATTGTCATCATAGAAAATGATTTACAGGTTTCATCATCTAATCCTGACTGTTATATGTAAGAGCTTGCTTTATCTTAGTTATCTGCTTATTTTTCTTTTTTACTAGTTTCTTATAACATTGAGTTATGGACTCAAATTACAATGATTTCAACTTACAGTGGACGTCCTGGTACCAATTAATATTGAAACTTGAGAAACCATTGTTTCAGATTATTAAGATTTATTTTAGCATGCTACTCTGATCCTGTACTGTGTTACAAAATCCTTTGCTTACTTTGATACAGTATGATAAGAATGATACTGTATATGTTAAATAATGGAAAGCCTGTATTGCACTTGCAGATGATCGCTAACAGGTGTTTGTAGTAACACTAGTTAGCAATTGCCCAACGAGCAAATCTTGTTCATTGGGCAATCCAAATCTTTTGATTAAAAAAATAATTTGCAGGCGGTAGATCTTGGTGTCTAATCACGATCTGCTGCCGGAAAACAATGATTCAGTATAGGGAAGAGTGTGCCGACGTTCACAAAGGAATTAGATTCATTACAAATTACCTTGTCATGAAGCGCATTCCATTGTATGTAGCAGGTGCTATGATGGGGAACAGCGATTGCGCCGTCCCCTGTCATTGAACCCCCTTAGATGCCTTGTTCAACGCTGATCGCTGCATCTGACAATCACGTTCAGGCCTTTCAGGGGTTAATCAGAGGTTAAAAACAAAAAAAAATACATAATAACCTCATCCATTTGCTCGTGAAGAGGCCGACGTATTCATCCTAATTGAAGAAAGTGCGCCAAATTCACGTACGCTGACATGTGATGTCACCACATCATCACGATGGCCGGGCGCGTCCGCCCAGCGTGATGACGTCATTATGTCAGCACATGCAAGATTTGTTGATTTTTTTGTTCAATCAAGATTGTCGCGACGGCCTCTCCGCAAGCAAATGGATGAGGTATATATTTATATTTTTTTTACTGCCTTTTCAGGAAAAATTGATTAGTTACCATGAGGCGCTGGGAAATTCGTCTCCGGGCGAATCAAATTTTATGTGAAAAACAGATCGAAGTCAATTTGTTTAGCTTCAATTTGCTCAACACTAGGGAAGAGCAATGATATGACGATCGCTCCTCCCTATACTGAGGAGGAGAACGCTGCATGCAATAGCTGCGGTCTCCTCCGCTAGAGAGCAGACGTTAAATCAGGCCGTCTAAAACTGCCTTTAGTCCCTTTCAATTTAAGAAAGGATGCTAAGGCCTCCTGCACACGACCGTTGTGTGCACCCGTGGCCGTTGTGCCGTTTTCCGTTTTTTTTCGCGGACCCATTGACTTTCAATGGGTCCGTGGAAAAAACGGAAAATGCACCGTTTTTCAGCCGCATCCGTGATCCGTGTTTCCTGGCCGTGAAAAAAATATGACCTGTCCTATTTTTTTCACGGCCAACGGTTCACGGACCCATTCAAGTCAATGGGTCCGTGAAAGAACACGGATGCACACAAGATTGGCATCCGTGTCCGTGATCCGTGGCCGTAGGTTAGTTTTTATACAGACGGATCCGAAGATCCGTCTGCATAAAAGCTTTTTCAAAGCTGAGTTTTCACTTCGTGAAAACTCAGAACCGACAGTATATTCTAACACAGAAGCGTTCCCATGGTGATGGGGACGCTTCTAGTTAGAATACACTACAAACTGTGTACAAGACTGCCCCCTGCTGCCTGGCAGCACCCGATCTCTTACAGGGGGCCGTGATCAGCACAATTAACCCCTTCAGGTGCAGCACCTGAAAGGGTTAATTGTACTATCATATCCCCCTGTAAGAGATCAGGGCTGCCAGGCCCCCCCCCCCCTCCCCAGTTTGAATATCATTGATGGCCAGTGCGGCCCCCCCCTCCCCCCTCTATTGTAATAATTCGTTGGTGGCACAGTGTGCGCCCCCCCCCCCCCTCTATTGTAATAATTCGTTGGTGGCACAGTGTGCGCCCCCCCCCCCCTCTATTGTAATAATTCGTTGGTGGCACAGTGTGCGCCCCCCATCGGCCCCCCCTCCCTCTATAGCATTAACAACATTGGTGGCCAGTGTGCGGCCTCCCATCCCCCCCCCCCCCCATCATTGGTGGCAGCGGAGTTCCGATCGGAGTCCCAGTTTAATCGCTGGGGCTCCGATCGGTAACCATGGCAACCAGGACGCTACTACAGTCCTGGTTACCATGGTTACTTAGCAACAGTACAATAGTCAAAGATTCATACTTACCTGCTGCTGCGATCTCTGCGTCCGGCCGGGAGCTCCACCTACTGGTAAGTGACAGCCTCAGGTCTGTGCGGCGCATTGCTAAATGAACTGTCACTTACCAGTAGGAGGAGCTCCCGGCCGGACGCAGAGATCGTAGCTCCCAGGTAAGTATGAATCATTTACTATTGTACTATTGCTAGTAACCCACTGCCACCAATGATCGGGGGGGGGGGGGAAGATGGGAGGCCGCACACTGGCCACCAATGTTGTTAATGCTATAGAGGGAGGGGGGGCCGATGGGGGGCGCACACTGTGCCACCAACGAATTATTACAATAGAGGGGGGGGGGGGGGCGCACACTGTGCCACCAACGATTTATTACAATAGAGGGAGGGAGGGGGGGGGCGCACACTGTGCCACCAACGATTTATTACAATAGAGGGAGGGAGGGGGGGGGGGCGCACACTGTGCCACCAACGATTTATTACAATAGAGGGAGGAAGGGGGGGGGGCACACTGGCCACCAATGATATTCAAACTGGGGAGGGGGGGGGTCTGCCCCCTGCTGCCTGGCAGCCCTGATCTCTTACAGGGGGATATGATAGTACAATTAACCCCTTCAGGTGCGGCACTTGAGGGGTTAATTGTGCTGATCACGGCCCCCTGTAAGAGATCGGATGCTGCCAGGCAGCAGGGGGCAGTCATGTACACAGTTTGTAGTATATTCTAACTAGAAGCGTCCCCATCACCATGGGAACGCCTCTGTGTTAGAATATACTGTCGGAAATGAGGTTTCACGATCTAACTCATATCCGACAGTATATTCTAACATAGAGGCGTTCCCATGGTGATGGGGACGCTTCAAGTTAAAATATACCATCGGATTGGAGAAAACTCCCATCCTATGGTATATTAACTCCTGACTTTACATTGAAAGTCAATGGGGACGGATCCGTTTGAAATGGCACCATATTGTGTCAACGTCAAACGGATCCGTCCCCATTGACTTGCATTGTAATTCAGGACGGATCCGTTTGGCTCCGCACGGCCAGGCGGACACCAAAACGACTTTTTTTTCATGTCCGTGGATCCTCCAAAAATCAAGGAAGACCCACGGATGAAAAAACGGTCACGGATCACGGACCAACGGGACCCGTTTTTGCGGACCGCAAAAAAATACGTTCGTGTGCAGGAGGCCTTAGTGTTCAATACTGATTAAACATATCCTGCCACCCCCATGTTCTCACTGCAATGATGCCCAACAATGAATAAATGAATAATGTTAGAATGCATTACACCGCAGTCACAAAAAGCTACAGCAATAAAAGCGAAAAAAGAATCTAACGTTGTGCTGCAGTTTAACAGTAAGCCCTTGGAGCTTTCTCTAATGATAGTGGTTAAAGCAGGTCAAAGAGGTGGAGCACTAGACTTAATGATGCTATAGAGGCCCCCTCTAGTTCATTCTTCTGTTAGTGATTGTGATCCATTTCTAAAACGGATTCGGGCAGTGGCGAAGCAAAGGGACAGATTCCAGCTCAACATGCCAGTCTTGCAAATCCTCTAATCCTCTGCAAATTAAAACCCTGTAAGTGCAACTGGGACTTTAAACATGAACTCCCATCTAGATGCCACCAATAAACAGAGACCATCTAATGTAATTAGTGTGAACTAAACTCCCCAACATGGGTTTTTATAACCTGCAGGTAGTCAGATGATAATTCACCAGCAAATGACAGAGAAAAATTCTGCCTGTGCACTAAGCTTGCTTCTTTGTCTGGTGATCTCAAGGACAGTACAAGGGTGCTTCCAAAGGTCATGTCATGTGTCACATGTCACCATACATGTCTGCATTATACAATGTACTATCAAACCGAAAACCTAAGCTTCCGCTATAATTCAATTTATGCTAGCTTTTCAGAAGAAACTTCACAGGGACAGACGGTCATGATGAGCTAATGACATAAGGTGATCGATTTAAACGTTAAGGCTACTTTCAAACTGGCGTTTTGGCTTTCCGTTTGTGATGTTCAGGGCTCTCACACGCGGTCATAAACGGATCAGTTTTGCCCTAATGCATTCTGAATGGAAAAGGATCTGCTCAGAATGCATCCGTTTGCCTCAGTTTGCCTCCGTTCCGTCTCCATTCCGCTTTGGAGGTGTCCGTCTGATGAAACTGAGCCAAACGGATCCGTTTTCTATGACACAATCTGGCACAATACAAAACGGATCCGTCCTCCATTGACTTTCAATGGTGTTCAAGACAGATCCGTTTGTATTATTTTTAACATAGCCAAAACGGATCCATCTTGAACACCATTGCAGACGGTTGTATTATCTGAACGGATCCGTCTGTGCAGATCCATGACGGATCCGCACCAAACGCGAGTGTGAAAGTAGCCTAAATCAATTTAAGGTGATCGATTTAACCAAACTGATATTAGAAGCATTTTACTTTCTAACAGAAATCTCTAATATTATGAGCCTAGTTTAATATCATCCATGGTGCACAGTTATCTATTTAAAGAGGACCTGTCACCACAAAATGCTGTGAAATCTGCAGGTAGCATGTAAAAGAGCAGGAGAAACTGAGCAGATTGAAATATAGTTTTATGGGACAAGATTCAGTAAAACTTGAAATTTATACATTTAAACTTCTGCTGTTTCTGAACTTAAAGGGTAACTGTCATGTTTTCATCCAAAAATCCATTTTAGCATATGTTACTGCTGCAGCAGCATTATGCATAAAGCAATCTTTAGTTTCTTCACATACCACAGTTTTCCTAGAGTTTTTCCCTTAGTTACAGCTATTTAAACACTTACAATAGTAGGACCTTCTCAAGATGGCTCCTCTGCCAGTTCTCTGAGGCCAAAACTGCTTTCCCAGCAGCTCCCTGCCAGCCAATCAGATTGGATTACTGAGAGGCATGCCTCCTCACTCTGATGCCTAATTCAGGCATGCAGTGTGAAGGACCACCCCTCTGTCTTCTGTTCACATTAAGTTGGGAGACAGACAAGCCCTAGTAACGGTCTTTTAAGGGAGCAGTGGAAAATCTGTGACTTACCGCTATCTAAGTAGGCACACTTACACAGAGAATACTATCAATGACTGTTAACACCTCTGTTGTGTACAGGTATCAGTTACAGACAGCTATCTCTGTATATACACTTACACAGAGAACACTATCAATCACTGATAACATCTCCCCTGTGTACAACTATCAGTGACTGACGGCGATCTCTGTATACACACTTACACAGAGAAGGCTATCAATCACTGATAACACCTCCCCCGTGTACAGCTATTAGTGACTGACAGCTATCTACGTATCACTGATAACACCCCCCCATGTACAGCTATCAGTGACTGACAGCTAACTTTGTATATACACTTACACAGAGAATGCTATCAATCACTGATAACACCTCCCCTGTGTACAGCTATCAGTGATTGACAGCTATCTATGTATATACACTTACACAGAGAATTCTATCAATCACTGATAACATCTCCCCTGTGTACAACGATTACTGACTGACAGCTATCTATGTATCACTGATAACACCTCCCCCATGTACAGGAATCAGTGACTGACATCTATCTCTGTGTATACACTTACACACAGAATGCTATCAGTCACTGATAACACCTTCCCCGTGTACAACTATCGTTGACTGACAGCTATCTTTGTATATGGGTAGCATGGTGGCATCATCTGCATGGAACTTATATGTACTCCCCGTGTTTGTGTGGGTTTCCTCTGGGTACTCCGGTTTCCTCCCACACTTCAAAGACATACTAATAGAGACCTTAGATTGTGAGCCCCATTGGAGACAGAGTGATGCTAATGTCTGTAAAGTGCATGTTCTGATGCTCCCATTTGCCCTGTGCTGAATTGCGCAGGGCAAAGGCTTTTTTAGGAGATCCACTGATGTATTGGGCTCTCCATAAGTACTGCTAGGTGGAGGCTTCCGCTCAGCAGTGAGCCCGCTGACGTCGCCAGCACTAATGGGTGGGCTTTAGCGTTGCGCTAGCCTGTAAAACGGCTAGGGCAGTGCTAAAGCCTGCCCATCAGAGACGGTGACGTCACTGGGAATACTGCTGGGCTGAAGCCTCCGCCTAGCAGTGTGCTATTGTAAACAAAAAAGCACTTGCCCGGGGTGGAACAGATGTACTGTCCTCATCCTATCCTCAAAAAAAACTGACTGGACACGGAAACAAAATATGTTTGTGCGCATGAGCCTTGAGTATTCAGCAGCTCCCATCCTGACCTCCCGGGAGTGACGGGTCGCATAGCATTATATTAATTTATGATGCTATATAACCCTTACAGTTCTGGAATGCATTGGATAACACTGACATAATGCTGTCAGTGTTATCCAATACATTCTAGAACTCAAAGGGTTACATAAATAAATATAATGCTCTGCGACCCGGTCAGTGCTGGGAGGTCAGGACAGAAGCTTCTGCATACTCACGCTGCGAGTCCGGAGTGTGGAACTCGCTCGACTGAAAAGGGCCTAATAGTGTCTGCAGAGTGCCCCCATATATAACGCTAACAGAGTTCCTCCAATAAATGCTAGTACCAATAAAGAATTTTGCTTTGACTTTTACTTTCTTTGCTGAAACGTTTACTGCTCTTTCTGAAGCACCAATGCTCAGCTCCCTGTCCTGTGAAGATCTGTGCCCTACGTAATTCACTATGGAAAAGAGATATGTGCAGAATGACTCAGCCTTGCTGTTTCAAAAGGATAAGCAGCAAAGGAAGAGTTACCTTCAAAACCCAGCGATAGATCAACCTTCCCCAGAGTGCCAGTAAAGGTACATTCACAAATAGTAATGGTGAGAGCTGCACCTTCACTGCACTGTGGTGGTACAGTTAGGCCCCTTTCACACGAGCGAGTATTCCACGCGGATGCGATGCGGGAGGTGAACGCATTGCACCCGCACTGAATACCGACCCATTCATTTCTATGGGGCTGTTCACATGAGCGGTGATTTTCACGCATCACTTGTGCGTTGCGTGAAAATCGCAGCATGCTCCTCTTTGTGCGTTTTTCACGTAACGCAGGCCCCATAGAAATGAATGGGGTTGCGTGAAAATCGCAAGCATCCGCAAGCAAGTGCGGATGCGGTGCGATTTTCACGCACGGTTGCTAGGAGACGATCGGGATGGAGACCCAATCATTATTATTTTCCCTTATAACATGGTTATAAGGGAAAATAATAGCATTCTGAATACAGAATGCATAGTAAAACAGCGCTGGAGGGGTTAAAAAAAATTATAAATAAAAAAAGAAAATATTTAACTCACCTTAGTCCACTTGATCGTGTAGCCCGGCATCTCCTTCTGTCTTCATCTGATCTCTGTGCAGCAACAGGACCTTTGGTGATGTCATTCCGGTCATCACATGATCAATCACATGATCTTTTACCATGGTGATGGATCATGTGATGACCGGAGTGACGTCATCAAAGGTCCTGTTCCTGTAATTAATGCTCACCACAGGTCCTGTTCAGCAAAGGAGACAGAAGGAGATGCCGGGCCGCGATCAAGTGGACTAAGGTGAGTTAAATTATTTTTTATTTTATTTTTTAACCACTCTAGCGATGTTTTACTATGCATTCTGTATTCAGAATGCTATTATTTTCCCTTATAACCATGTTATAAGGGAAAATAATACAATCTACAGAACACCAATCCCAAGGCCGAACTTCTGTGAAGAAGTTCGGGTTTGGGTACCAAACACGCGCGATTTTTCTCACGCGAGTGCAAAACGCATTACAATGTTTTGCACTTGTGCGGAAAAATCGCGGGTGTTCGCGCAACGCACCCGCACATTTTCCCGCAACGCCCGTGTGAAAGTGGCCTTAGGGATTCGAATTGTACATTTTGGGGGCTGGACCTATTAATGGAGGTGGGAAATGTCTGAATTTCTACCTGAAGTTTCTCAAAAGGAGGCAGGCATGTATAAATGTAATTATTGTCTCATATACACTGCGTGCAGAATTATTAGGCAAATGAGTATTTTGACCACATCATCCTCTTTATGCATGTTGTCTTACTCCAAGCTGTATAGGCTCGAAAGCCTACTACCAATTAAGCATATTAGGTGATGTGCATCTCTGTAATGAGAAGGGGTGTGGTCTAATGACATCAACACCCTATATCAGGTGTGCATAATTATTAGGCAACTTCCTTTCCTTTGGCAAAATGGGTCAAAAGAAGGACTTGACAGGCTCAGAAAAGTCAAAAATAGTGAGATATCTTGCAGAGGGATGCAGCACTCTTAAAATTGCAAAGCTTCTGAAGCGTGATCATCGAACAATCAAGCGTTTCATTCAAAATAGTCAACAGGGTCGCAAGAAGCGTGTGGAAAAACCAAGGCGCAAAATAACTGCCCATGAACTGAGAAAAGTCAAGCGTGCAGCTGCCAAGATGCCACTTGCCACCAGTTTGGCCATATTTCAGAGCTGCAACATCACTGGAGTGCCCAAAAGCACAAGGTGTGCAATACTTAGAGACATGGCCAAGGTAAGAAAGGCTGAAAGACGACCACCACTGAACAAGACACACAAGCTGAAACGTCAAGACTGGGCCAAGAAATATCTCAAGAATGATTTTTCTAAGGTTTTATGGACTGATGAAATGAGAGTGAGTCTTGATGGGCCAGATGGATGGGCCCGTGGCTGGATTGGTAAAGGGCAGAGAGCTCCAGTCCGACTCAGACGCCAGCAAGGTGGAGGTGGAGTACTGGTTTGGGCTGGTATCATCAAAGATGAGCTTGTGGGGCCTTTTCGGGTTGAGGATGGAGTCAAGCTCAACTCCCAGTCCTACTGCCAGTTTCTTCAAGCAGTGGTACAGGAAGAAGTCTGCATCCTTCAAGAAAAACATGATTTTCATGCAGGACAATGCTCCATCACACGCGTCCAAGTACTCCACAGCGTGGCTGGCAAGAAAGGGTATAAAAGAAGAAAATCTAATGACATGGCCTCCTTGTTCACCTGATCTGAACCCCATTGAGAACCTGTGGTCCATCATCAAATGTGAGATTTACAAGGAGGGAAAACAGTACACCTCTCTGAACAGTGTCTGGGAGGCTGTGGTTGCTGCTGCACGCAATGTTGATGGTGAACAGATCAAAACACTGACAGAATCCATGGATGGCAGCTTTTGAGTGTCCTTGCAAATAAAGGTGGCTATATTGGTCACTGATTTGTTTTTGTTTTGTTTTTGAATGTCAGAAATGTATATTTGTGAATGTTGAGATGTTATATTGGTTTCACTGGTAAAAATAAATAATTGAAATGGGTATATATTTGTTTTTTGTTAAGTTGCCTAATAATTATGCACAGTAATAGTCACCTGCACACACAGATATCCCCCTAAAATAGCTAAAACTAAAAACAAACTAAAAACTTCTTCCAAAAATATTCAGCTTTGATATTAATGAGTTTTTTGGGTTCATTGAGAACATGGTTGTTGTTCAATAATAAAATTAATCCTCAAAAATACAACTTGCCTAATAATTCTGCACTCCCTGTATTTGTGGCAACAAGGCCCAACTGAAAGAACTTATACAGCTGAGTCCACCATAACTTTTTCACTACAATTTTATTACAATATAGCAACATGCTAGCAAAACCCTTGACAGGCTGCAATTCACATCACAACTAGTAGATAGACACATACTGTACACATATAGCTTAAAGGGAATATGTCACCAGGATTTTGGACAGTTATCTGCAGTAATACACAAGTAGTACTGCAGATAAGGAGTGCAAATTGCTATTTTTATTTGCCTACTGCCCCCAGGTCCTTAGCTGTGAGTATCTAAAGATACCTTGTCAGGACTGCCATGCATGCACACACGAGTCCTCTCCATTATGTTTGCAAAGCACAGCAGTCCAGACTGTGTATTTCAGCACTGGCAGTGGGGGAATAGGGGACTGTAGGGAAATAAAAAAACTACTCATGTATTACTGCAGATAATAGTTCAGAATTGTGGTGACAGATCCCCTTAAGGGTCCATTCACACGTCCGTTGTTTCTTTCCTGATCTGTTCTGTTTTTTTGCGGAACAGATCTGGACCAGTTCTGTACCCATTCATTTTCAATGGGTCCTGAAAAAAATCAGACAGCTCAATGTCTGATTTTTTTTCAGGACCCATTGAAAATGAATGGGTACAGAACTGGTCCAGATCTGTTCCGCAAAAAACGGAACAGATCAGGAAAGAAACAATGGATGTGTGAATGGACCCTAAAGGTGTTTTCCAAGAGTACATTATTGATGACCTACAGTAGCTTCAGGATAGGACATCCAATATCTGATCAATGGGGGTCTACCTACTAGCACCCCTGCCAATCAGCGGTTTGAAAGGACTAAAGCACATAAGTAAGCTCTGAGACCTCATCACGGCAAGCCACACACTCTATTGTCCTTGTATATTTGCTGTGCTTGGTATTGCAGCCCAGGACTACTTTAACAGAATTGAGCTTCACATAGCTTATGTGACATCATGGTCCTAGGAAGAGGCTGTGACGCTCAATGAAGCACCACAACCTCTTCAAACAGCTAACCCTTGGGAGATTCAGGAGTCGGACCCTGAACAATCAGATATTGATGACCTGTCGTCAATATCAGGATATGTCATTGATATTTTACTCCCAGTAAAATGTTTTTATGTAAAACAAAAAAAGCAATTGAACCAACACTTGATGGATATATCATCTATCATACATATTTACTGCAACTATGTTATTACTTTTGTTTTTGTTTACTTTAATTATTGTCACATGTATACAGTATATACCGTCACATGGCATTACACCTTTGCTTGACCAAGGCCTCATTGTGCTGGGCTGAACCATTGCTGGGCCCAACACCCTATTCAGCAGTCATTGAAGTGCTGCCTCGGTTTTCTGTTTTGGACCTTATAGTGGACCTCTTGCCTGGGGCCCCGGAAGGATTGCACCTAGTATATCTTAGTGACTGTGCTGCTGGTCTTTCTTGGTTAGTAATGTGTATGTAGATATTTTAATATATTGTAGTTTTTATATTTATATGGACAGTTGAGGACAGCATTCTGTTGAGCTGCAGTGTTGACCAAAGGCAAATCCAAATTAAAGTATTGATTCACTGCAGGTAGGTTCTATGTACTGCAGGTAAGTGATATATACTGTATGTGCTTTAAGCCACTGTTTACAGTGTTAAGGTACGACCACATGGCGGGGGTCATGATCTGGTCAGGTCGTGGCCAGCTGCAGTCAAGAACCACATAATCAATTAGATTGCAGCTGTCTGA